>NC_092709.1:282792168-283104318 GCF_047496885.1 Scyliorhinus torazame | reverse complement strand
AAAAAAGAGATAAACCAAAAAGCAAATATCAACAACTGGCAAAAAACAAAAACACGGAATAATACTACCCCCCCCCCCCCCCCCCCCCCCCCCCCCCTGGGTTGCTGCTGCTGTCTTTTCTGTTTTTCCATTATCGTTCCGCGAGATAGTCAAGGAACGGTTGCCCACCGCCTGGTGAACCCCTGAGTCGATCCTCTTAACACATATTTTATTCGTTCCAGTCTTATGAACCCTGCCATGTCGTTTATCCAGGCCTCCACGTCCGGGGGCTTCGCTTCCTTCCACATAAGTAGAATCCTTCGCCGGGCTACTCGGGACGCAAAAGCCAAGACGTCGGCCTCTTTCGCCTCCTGCACTCCCGGTTCTTCTGCAACCCCAAATATAGCTAACCCCCAGCCTGGTTTGACCCGGACCCCCACCACCTTTAAAATCACTCTTTCCACACCCTCCCAGAACTCATGCAGTGTCGAACACGACCAGAACATGTGAGTGTGGTTCGCCGGGCTTCCTGAGCACCTTCCACATCTATCCTCCACCCCGAAAAACCTGCTCAGTCTTGCTCCCGTCATATGCGCTCTGTGTAGAACCTTAAATTGAATCAGGCTAAGCCTGGCACACGAGGACGAAGAATTTACCCTTTAGGGCATCTGCCCACAGCCCCTCCTCGATCTCTTCCCCCAGCTCCTCTTCCCATTTTCCCTTCAGCTCCTCTACCATCGCCTCCCCCTCGTCTCTCATCTCCCTGTATATTTCGGACACTTTACCTTCTCCAACCCATGCCCCCGAAATCACTCTATCCTGGATCGCTTGCGTCGGAAGCTGCAGAAATTCTCTCACCTGTTGCCTCGTAAATGCCCTCACTTGCATGTATCGGAAAGCATTCCCTGGTGGCAGCTTATATTTTTCTTCCAATGCTCCCAGACTCGCAAACGTCCCGTCTACAAACAGGTCCTTCAGCTTCCTAATTCCTGCTCGCTGCCAACATTGAAATCCCCCATCTATCCTCCCCGGGACGAACCTGTGGTTATTCCTTATCGGGGACCAGACCATGGCACCCGTCACTCCCCTGTGTCATCTCCACTGCTCCCAGATCTTCAAGGTCGCCACCACCACTGGGTTTGTGGTGTACCTTTTCGGGGAGAACGGCAGCGGCGCCGTCACCAGCGCTTTTAGACTCGTTCCTTTACAGGAAGCCATCTCCAACTTTTTCCACGCTGCACCTTCTTCTTCCCTCATCCACTTACAGACCATCGACACATTAGCGGCCCAATAGTAGTCACTCAGACTCGGCAGTGCCAATCCCCCTCTGTTCCTACTGCGCTGCAGGAACCCCCTCTTTACCCTCGGGATCTTTCCCGCCCACACAAAGCCCAAAATACTCCTGTCTATTTTTTTGAAAAAGGCCTTTGTAATCAGGATGGGGAGGCACTGAAACACGAAAAGAAACCTCGGGAGGACCACCATTTTAACCGCCTGTACTCTGCCCGCTAATGACAGGGGCACCATATCCCACCTCTTAAAGTCCTCCTCCATCTGCTCTACCAATCGCGTCAGGTTAAGTTTATGTAGGGTTCCCCAGTTCCTGGCCACCTAAATCCCCAGGTATGGAAAGTTCCTTGCCACTCTCTTCAGTGGCAGAGCATCTATCCCCCTGCCCTGTTCCCTGGGGTGCATCACAAAAAGCTCACTCTTTCCCATATTTAATTTGTATCCCGAGAACTCTCCAAACTCCCTGAGTATCTGCATTACCTCTGGCATCCCCTCTACCGGGTCCGCCACATATAGCAGTAAGTCATCTGCATATAGTGACACTCGATGTTCCTCTCCCCCTCTAAGCACCCCCCTCCACCTCTTAGAGTCCCTCAGCACTATGGCCAATGGTTCAATTACCAACGCGAACAGTAACGGGGACATGGGGCACCCTTGTCTTGTACCCCTATGTAATCGAAAGTATCCCGATCTTTGCCTGTTTGTAATGACGCTTGCCACCGGGGCCCATGTACAAGAGTCTATCCCATCTAATGAACCCCTCCCCGAACCCAAATCTCTTCAGCACCTCCCACAGATAGTCCCACTCCACCCTATCGAATGCCTTCTCTGCATCCATCGCCACCACTATCTCTACCTCCCCCTCCGGTGGGGGCATCATCATCACCCCCAGCAGCCTTCGTACATTGGCATTCAATTGTCTCCCCTTTACAAACCCTGTCTGGTCGTCATGTACCACCCCTGGGACACAATCCTCTATCCTTGTCGCCATCACTTTGGCCAGTAGTTTGGCATCTACGTTTAGGAGGGAGATGGGCTTGTATGACCCGCACTGCAGCGGGTCTTTGTCTCGTTTCAGAATTAGCGATATCGTCGCCTCCGACATTGTCGGGGGTAATATCCCCCTTTCCTTAGCCTCAATAAAGGTTCTCGCCAAGAGCGGGGCCAGCAGGTCCATGTACTTCCTATAAAATTCCACCGGGAACCCGTCTGGACCCGGGGCCTTCCCTGCTTGCATGCTCCCGATTCCTTTGATCACCTCATCCACCTCAATCTGCGCCCCCAGACCTGCCACCTCCTGCCCCTCCACCCTTGGGAACTCTAGCTGATCCAAAAAGTGTATCATTCCTTCTTTCCCCTCCGGGGGTTGGGACTTGTACAGCCTCTCATAAAATGTCTTGAACACCTCGTTCACTTTCCCTATTCTCTGCTCCATCTTTCCCATTTCGTCCCTAACTCCTCCAATCTCTCTCGCCGCTCCCCTCTTCCGAAGTTGTTGGGCCAGCAGCCGGCTCGCCTTTTCCCCATATTCATACTGTATCCCCTGTGCCTTCCTCCACTGTGTCTCTGCCTCTCCCGTGGTCAGCAGGTCAAACTCCGTCTGTAATCTTCATCTCTCCCTGTATAGCCCTTCGTCTGGGGCCTCCGCATACTTCTTATCCACCCTCAAAATTTCCCCCACTAATCTCTCTCTTTCTTTACCCTCTTGTTTCCCCTTGTGGGCTCTGATGGAAATAAGCTCTCCTCTAACCACCGCCTTCAGCGCTTCCCATACTACCCCCACCTGGACCTCCCCATCGTCATTGACCTCCAGGTATCTTTCGATACATCCCCTCACCCTTCCGCATACCCCCTCGTCCGCCAGTAGTCCCATGTCCAATCGCCAGAGTGGGCGCTGCTCCCTTTCCTCTCCCAGTTCCAGATCCACCCAATGCGGGGCGTGGTCTGACACGGCTATAGCCGAGTACTCCGTTCCTGCCACCTTCGGGATCAGTGCCCTTCCCAAAACAAAAAAGTCTATCCGGGAGTATACCTTATGGACGTGGGAGAAAAAGGAAAACTCTTTACCCATCGGTCTGGCGAATCTCCACGGATCTACTCCCCCCATTTGTTCCATAAATCCCTTAAGCACCTTGGCCGCTGCCGGCCTTCTCCCGGTCCTGGATCTGGACCGGTCCAGCCCTGGGTCCCGCACTGTGTTCAAGTCCCCCCCCATTAACAAGTTTCCCACTTCCAGGTTCGGGATACGTCCCAGCATTCGCTTCATGAATCCCGCATCATCCCAGTTCGGGGCATATACGTTCACCAGCACAACCGCCTCACCCTGCAATCTGCCACTCACCGTCACATACCTGCCCCCACTATCCACCACTATGGTCTTAGCTTCGAACGATACACGTTTCCCCACCAGTATTGCCACCCCTTTGTTCTTCGCGTCCAACCGCGAGTGGAATACCTGTCCCACCCATCCTTTCCTTAGTCTAACCTGATCCGCCAACTTCAGGTGCGTCTCCTGGAGCATAACTACGTCCGCCTTCAGTCCCTTTAAGTGCGCAAACACCCTTGCCCTCTTAATCGGCCCATTTAAACCTCTCACATTCCACGTGATCAGCCGTCAACTAGCCATCCCCTTTTTTAAGCCATCTCCTCACCCAGGTCTCACGCACCCGTCTGTCCCCCAGACGGCGCTCTCCCGTCCCGACAACCTCGTCTCATATCAGCTCCCCCTTACCCTCAGCAGCAGCAACCCAGTTAATCCCCCCCCTCCCCCCCCCCAGATCCCCCTCTAGCTTGATTACTCCCCCCATATTGCTTCCGGAAGTCAGCTAACTCTGGCTGACCTCGGCTTCCCCCGTTCATTCTTTGACCTCCCTGTGTGTGAGGCTCCCTTCCTTCCTGTGCCCCTTTTCCCGGATAATTTCCATAGCGCAGGAAAATACCCGCGCTTTCCTCTCAGCACCGCCCCTAATGGCGCAGTTCCCTCATTCCCCTTCCCTGTCCCCTTTTCCACCGTCGCCCACATTTCTTCGTGTCCCCCCCATCGGGGGGAGAAATATTCCCCGTGCAACATTATTATACAGTAGCCCTCCCCTCTCCCCACTTTACATTTCTGTGCCACCACCTCGCTACCTCCCTCCGGACAACAATTTCTCAAGTCTAGTCCAATTTCTCATCCTGAAGAAATGTCCATGCCTCCTCCGCCGTCTCGAAGTAGTGGTGTTTGCCCTGATGCGTGACCCACAGTCTCGCCGGCTGCAGCATCCCAAATTTGATTTTCTTCCTATGGAGCACTGCCTTGGCCCGGTTGCAACTCGCCCTCCTTCTCGCCACCTCCGCACTCCAGTCTTGATACACGCGTATCACCACGTTCTCCCATTTGCTACTCCGTGTCTTCTTAGCCCAGCTCAGGACCATCTCTCTGTCCCTGTAGCGATGGAACTTCACCACTATTGCTCTTGGTGTTTCCCCTGCCTTTGGTCTTCTCACAAGGACCCGGTACGCTCCCTCCACTTCCAGGGGGCCCGTTGGGGCCTCAGCTCCCATTAGAGTATGGAGCATCGTACTCACATACGCCCCAGCATCAGCTCCCTCTGTTCCTTCGGGGAGACCTAAAATCCGTAAGTTCTTCCTCCTCGAGCTGTTCTCCAGGGCTTCCAGCCTTTCTATGCACCTCTTATGTAGTGCCTCGTGCGTCTCCGTTTTTACCACCAGGCCCTGTATCTCATCTTCGTTCTCGGCTGCCTTTGCCTTCACTCCACGGAGCTCCATCGCCTGGACCTTTTGTGTTTCCTTTAGTCCCTCGATTGCCAGTAACATCGGCGCCAGCACCTCTTTCTTGAGCTCCTCCACACATCATCGGAGGAACTCCTGTTGTTCCGGGCCCCATACCACCTGGGCTCCCTCGGCCGCCATCTTGCTTCTCCCTTCTCTTCTCTGCCGCTGCTCCAAAGGATCCTCCGTAATCCGGCCGCTACTGACGCTTCTTTCCATCCACCCCCGGGGGGACTGCTTCCTTTGTCACCTCACAGTGGGTTTGGCCAAAAAAAGTTCCCGTTGGGGCTCCCGAAAAGAGCCCAAAAGTCCGTTGAAACTGGAGGTGCCGAAACGTGCGGCTTAGCGATGCATCGCCGCAACCGGAAGTCCTGAAATTGAATCATTAACTTCTCCAGGACTGTACTTCACTTCTGAAATTTTGGGGCTTTGATGCCTGAAAAACTAAGGTCAGCTTCTCCATTAGGTGTATGAAAATTATGATTTCTTTAAGCCAAAAATTATGGGTCAAATTTTATGGGAGATCAACTTTTACTTTTATGTGGTCTATGAGCTGATGCCCAAATAAAGTGGTGCATAATTCAAGTAATGCCGAATTACCAAAAAATTGCTTTTAAGAACGCAAATTTTCTGTAATGAGAAGGTTTTAACTGTGTCATGCTAATTTTACTAAAGTGCAATTTATGTTCCAATGTGACATATGTTTTGATTATACAGTGTCCTAATTTTTCCATCAACTGCCAGTATGTGTGAAAATGAACATGTTGAATATGAGTAATCTGTGCCACTTGCCAAAGGCCAATGTAACTGTATTTAGAGCAGATTAAAGAGTTAGAGTTTTCCTAGTCTCTGTTTTTATGTCAGCAGAAGCATTAACAAAATATAAACGCTCCAATTTGATTTCTAATGCCTCGTACATGGGAGACCTATGTCCAGACAAAACCTTCAGTCCATTTATCTAATTAGACTAAAATAGCAAACTGTACCTCTAATCCTGTTAGAGTGTTGAAGACATCATAGGACAAGAGCTTTAAACCCCTACTATTGACTGCTGCTATGTTAAACCGCCTTGCTATTATGAAAGTTAGGAATCACAATGCTTTGAAATGACTAATAATTAGGCTCTGTTCCTTTAATAGCTGGTTTCAAAACATTCACAGAATTATATTGTAAATTATAAGATTAGAAACAATGCTGTTTCAGTCCTATTCTTTATTTACTTTTACATGTTTCTGTGGATTAATCATATGAAACAAATATAAATCATATAAGCTGCTTTTGCACATTAAATTAAATGCTCAATTAACTCATACTCAAATACAAATTACTACTGAGTAAGAAAGCAGTAAAAATTAACTCAACTAAGTACAACTACTCCAGTGAAACACAGCACTGTGATTTCACAAGAACCGATCTGTTTACTTACTTCAAACTGAACAAACAAGAAATATGTTAATTATATAATATTATCAGACTTCAATCTTTACAAGTATGAAGTAATTTGGGTAGCTTGAGTCACGAAATTTGCCAACCAGGCAGGCCATGCTCGCTTTAAAGGGCCCATTACACCACCTTTTGCACCAAGGAGGCAGGGGTAGGATTTGAGGCTCTCCGACCCCAAAAGCAGATCCAAGGTGACCATGGGAAGTCATCCCTAGACTCGGGCTGCTGGTCGAGCGCACCTGTTACTGTCCATCCCACCGGGGGATGGGGGGGGGGGGGGGGGGGGGGATGGGGGGGGGATTGGGGGGGGGGGGCGGGTAAGCGCCAAGACGGACTGGTTAGAAGGCTCACACCAGTTCTCCAGGACTTAGCTCAGATTCCCTTGCTCCCCATCTTTGCCAACTCATAACTTCCCCCACCCCCATGCTCCCTCATATCCCAGTTCACAATTGCTTCTGTAGCTTTTGAAACTTAGACAAAAGATTCATATTCGCATCAGTTTTAGGGTGCAATTTTCCCAACGCGTTTCGCATGCCTCCAATCTGGGAGTGCTGGGTGCATCGCGGGGGATGCCAAATCAGGCATCACATCGGGCGGGAAAACTGGGGCTGGATTCTCCGCAACCCCGCGCCGGGGGGGGAGAATCCCATTTTACGCGAGAATCGGTCCCGGCTCCGCTCCCGGGATTCTCCGGTCCCCGGAAAATGGCTCGACCACGAATCACGCCGCTCGGCTGGTGGGCCATTGCCAGTGGCCCTCCGATCCCGGCCGGCCAATTTCCCGACGACGTGATTCTAACCACGTCATGCCAGTCAGCACTCACACTCAGTCCACGACAACCTTGGTGGGAGGCGGGTGGATCCATCACTGGGGGATGGGGGGGGGGGCATTATGGGTGGCCGGGGCAGCGATCGGGTGGGTCAAATGAAGCGGCGCAGGGCCGATCAGGGGGGACCTTCTTTGGGTTGTGGGGGTGAAACCCACGCAGACATGGGGAGAATGTGCAAACTCCACATGGACAGTGACCCAGAGCCGGTATTGAACCCGGGTCCTCAGCGCCGCAGTTCCAGTGCTAACCACTGTGCCACATGCCGCCTTTTGTTGCCCACTCAATTAGCCTGTCTACATCTCTTTGCAGCCTGTGTCCTCCCCAAAGCTATCTTTCCCACCACCCACAACCCTCTCCACCACCACCCCACCCCCCCCTCCACTACCGCCCCACACCCCCCTCCACCACCGCCCCACACCCCCCTCCACCACTACCCCCAAACCCCCCCTCCACCACCACCCACACACCCCACTCCACCACCCGCACACCTCCCCCTCCACCACCACCACCCGCCAACCCAATCCATGTCTAGTAGCGATGAGGCTGCCTCTTCTGGTGTGTCCCCCTCCCAATTCCAACCACAACATCAGGAGGAGAGCAGCGAGGAGGAGGAGGATACGGACAGTAACAGGTGCGCTCGACCCGCAGCCCGAGTCTAGGGACGACTTCCCATGACAGTTGTCTCCAACACACGCCATCAGTGGGCAGCACGGTAGCATTGTGGATAGCACAATTGCTTCACAGCTCCAGGGTCCCAGGTTCGATTCCGGCTTGGGTCACTGTCTGTGCGGAGTCTGCACGTTCTTCCCGTGTCTGCGTGGGTTTCCTCCGGGTGCTCCGGTTTCCTCCCACAGTCCAAAGATGTGCAGGTTAGGTGGATTGGCCATGATAAATTGCCCTTAGTGTCCCAAATTGCCCTTAGTGTTGGATGGGGTTACTGGGTTATGGGGATAGGGTAGAGGTGTTGGGTGGGGTGCTCTTTCCAGGAGCCGGTGCAGACTCGATGGGCCGAATGGCCTCCTTCTGCACTGTAAATTCTATGATAATCTATGATAATCTATGATCATCCCAGAGACACTCACCTCGGTTCTGCATATTAGTGAAGATGCTCCTGGGGCACTATCTGGTACACACCACACACACGCTGTGGTAGAACAGGTGGAGGTAGGAACCCCCGAGGGGTCAGACAGTTGGAGCTGGCCCGACGGGTTTTGGGCTTCTGGAAAGGGCGGTCCCACCGCTAGTGGAGCTGCAGGCGCAGAGCCAGAAGCTGCATGAGGGGGTGTCAGCAACCATCCAGCGGCAGCAGGTGCAGTTGGAGGTGTCCAACCACCTGTAGGAGCAGGAGGTTGTGCCGACCATGCATGCCACCCAGGCCAATACCGTATGGGGCCCATCGCGGTGTAGGCCTTGAGGGTGTAGGTTTAGGGCCCATGAGGATAAAAAGGTAGACGCCAATTATGTCGGCACAGGTGCAGCACATAGGATAGCGATAGGGGCTAGGGCACAAATCTGTATATATATGTTCACTTGTTCACAATAAACATATGTTCATGTTGCAACCTGCCTCAGTGCTCTGTCAGAAGTGTGTGAGGGATGAGCTGGGCTGGGTTGGCTGCGGACAGGGGGCTGGGGGCAGCGAGGGCGACATTAGGGTTGGGCTTGGCCCAGGGACCCCAGATCAGCCAGTGCTCACCGCTCTGGTGTCCCAACCTCATCCCTCTCTCCCGCACACCCCATCGCCACCTCCGCTACCCCAAGGGTTCGGTGAGACCGAGTGATGAGATGGCCAGCTCGCATGTAGGGATTAGCCAAGTGGAAACTGCTACCGTGGGCAGGAGTCAGACAGTGTCAAACGGTGCAGTGCAGCAGAGCTCATCACAGAACAGGTTGTCATCATCCTCCACCCCATTGACCAGATCCGCTGTCACTGTCAATCCAGGGCCTGCACCCCGTTGTGTGACAGGTAGGAATCACAGAGGGGGTTGGAAGGGGGAGTTGGGGCGGGTAGTTGTGCAGAGAGGGTGTTCATGTGATGGGGTGGTCGGGCAGGGGGGTGTGGGGGTGGGATGGGATGTTTGTGCCACTGGTAAGCCCCCCTAGTTGGTGAACCTGGAGGCGATCAGAGTGTCTCATGCGCGTTGGCCCTGACGCACACGTTGTACGGCCCTCGGGTCTGCCTGGCTCCATGTCCTGTCCATCCTCGCCCTCCTCCGTATCCTCCTTGTCGGACGAGGCCTGCCGTTCATCCTCCTCCAGCACGTCGCCCCTCTGCTGTGCGGTGTTGTGGAGGATGCAACAAGCTGCCACGTTGTGGGGACTCCCCTTGCACAACAATGGGTGGCCCCTCCAGAGCGGTCTAGGCTCCTGAAACTCATTTTCAGCATCGCTTGATCAGGCCCCTGGTCATGGCATGGGCATTGTTATAGCGGGTCTCCGTATTGGTCTGTGGCCTCTGGATAGGCGCATCAACCAGGACTCCAGCAGATAACCCCTGTCGCCCAGGAGCCAACCACTCAGCAGAGGATACGCCTTGAAGAGGTCAGGAATTGTCGAGTATGTCAGGCTGCAGGCGTGTTGCACACTGCCCAGGTATTGTGCGCAGATGTACATGATGTGCATATGATGGTCACACAACAGCTGCACGTTCTTCGAGTGGAACCACTTTAGGTTTGTGAAGACCGGCTTGTGTCATGGACCGGTGCTCGTACGGTGACATGCATCCCGTCAATCACCCTCTGCACCTGGGTCATCTTGGCGATGACGGCGAACCCCGCTGCCTGGGCATCTTTCTGGGCTCGGTCTACGTTGAATTTGATGTATTGTGCCAGTCAAGCATACAGGGCCTCCGTGATGGCACCAATGCACCTGTGCACCGAGGCCTGTGAGATCCCAGACAGGTCCCCAAGTGGTCCAGGACGACCATCACCTTGACGGTCACCGGGAGCGGGTGTCCTCCCCATAACCCTGCGGTTCCAGGTGCACCATGATATGGCAGATATGTTGGAATGTCCCCTGCTCAGCCAGAGTCTTCAACGGCATGCCCGGTCTGGCAGGTCCTCGAATGACAGGCGCTGTCGGTACAGACAAGACCACATGCGGTGCCTCCTTCCCACCTTCTCCTCGGCCTGTTGGGTAACCGCTTGATGCGACCATCAATTCACTCTAGACGGGAGTAGAAATAAACTGTGGCTTTAATCAACTAGAACAGTGCCTGCCTGCGACTGATCTAACACTGAGAGCCGCCAACAGGTCGACTGCTCTTTATACCTCCCTTCAAGGGGAGGAGCCATGGGCAGAGCCCATACATGTTACCTTATGGATAATGCACAGATACAAATGGTGGATTATTAATATAATACATTCACCTCACAGCTTTCCATCATCACCGGCTGCCTCCTGTCCCTCTGGGGCAGGCTCCGCTGCTGCAGGGTGCCCCTCGAGCATCTCCAGCTCGTACAGCTTGAGTGCATCCCGCAGGGTTTCGGTGACTAGGATGAAGGCCACCATTCCGGGTTGAATTCCGAAGTCCATTGTCTGCATGGGGTGAAAGGCTGACATGTTAGCATGGAGCGTACCCCCATGCCCAACCAGGCCAATGGGCTACACGGTGGCCCAGGTCTGCAGAAGATCCTACCCTCACATGCCCCCACCCACCCTCCCCACCTCCCCAATTCCCACACGCACCCTGGCTGTTCCCCCTGGCACTATTCCCACTGCACCCCTCGCCCTGTCAGTGCCCGGCACTGCAGAGGCCACGGGTCCTGGCGACTGTCCCTACTGCTAGGAGTACTGTTGGCTAGCACTACCCATGCCAGCGGTATGCTGCATGGCCTCCATCCGGTGCTCCCCTGTAGGGGCTACTGTGGACGTTGCCCTTGGGTGGGCCGCATGATGCCCTGCATGCATGTAGCAGCCGGTTGGAGTGGGGGAGAGTTGGTGAGGTGGGGGGGTGATGGGGTGGAGTGTTTGGGCTGCCATGTGGGGGTGGAGGGTGGGGGCATCCATATGGACAGTGGCAATCTCCACAACCACAGGCCATGGAGTGGGGGTCAGTGGGGTGTGCAGCAAGATGGCTGGATAACTCGGTTCCATGGAGGATCACCCCAACCCCTCGGCCCATCCCCTGGTC
This sequence comes from Scyliorhinus torazame, assembly GCF_047496885.1. Lineage (NCBI taxonomy): Eukaryota > Metazoa > Chordata > Chondrichthyes > Carcharhiniformes > Scyliorhinidae > Scyliorhinus > Scyliorhinus torazame. The sequence continues at coordinate 283,092,874 of NC_092709.1, read as the reverse complement.
TCCTCCCGCTGTCCCCTCTGGGCCTGGTGAAGGCCAACCCCACCCAGCATGCCCTGCCAGCAGCAGGACCAGCAACCCACGATTGCACCTTTGCATACCCTACTTTTCCTCTCTCCCTCACTGCCATGGTGTCTGTTTCCTGATTTTTAAAACCACAAATGAAACTCACCATCAGTAATTCCCCAGGGCAGAGGTCGAGTATTGTGGAGGCCCTGGAGAATTCCAGGTCAGGCCCGCTAATGATTTGTGAATGACGTTTACTGTATGTGCAGAGTAGAACCCATTGATGCCGCTGTCAAGCACCGGAGCACGGCATTCTGACATGCGCCCAATGCCTGTTATAATTTTGGCTCCATGATCCATTCTCCGACCAATTGCGTTTCGTGATTCAGGCATCGGCTGACAGAGAATCCCACATCCCATGTATGAATACAAAAATCTTTTTTTTCTTCATTTTTATCAGCTATTTGCTGGCCAAGATTCTTCTTTGCAATTGGAGTATGCCACTTTCAAACTTAAGATAAAATGTAATGATATTATGATCACTGTTTCCCAAATGGATCTTTTACTACAACATTTCTAATTAATCTTACTGCATTACACAGCATTCGATCAACAAACTTTAGCTCCAGTCAGTTCCACAATTTATTGCTTCAAGCAACTATCACAAAAACATTCTACAAACTCACCTTCTCGTCTAGACCACTCTTGCCAATGTGATTGTCCCAATCAACATGAAGATTAAAGTCCCCCACAATTATTACATTTTGTTATAAACACCAATAATTTCTTATTTAATGCTCTGCCCAAAGGGAGATGTTCAGTGACCTTGAAACTACTCGCACCAGTTTTTTCCTGATTCTTGCTGTTCCTAATTTCCACCCACACTTCTCCTTTGCCATTCTGTCTGCTTTTCTGAAATATTGTGCAATTTGGAATATTTATTTTCCAACACTGATTACCTGATAACCATGTTTCCATAATGGTAATTACATTTGAATCTTTTACCTCTATTTGTGCCACGTGTTCATTTATATTATTCCACATACTTTGTGCATTCAGTTAATTTTAAAATATATTTTTGTGGGCTGTGGGTGTCGCTGGTTAGGCCAGCATTTATTGTCCATCCCTAGTTGCCCTTCAGAAGGTGGTGGTGAGCTGCCTTCTTGATCCTCTGCGGTCTCTGAGGTGTAGATACAGTGCTGTAGGGGAGGGAATTCCAGGATTTTGACCCAGGGAAAGTGAAGGAATGGCGATATGTTTCCAAGTCAGGATGTTGAGTGACTTGGAAGGGAATCTCCAGATGGTGGTGTTCCCAGGTATCTGCAGCCTTGATCCTTCTAGATCTAGATGGTAGTGGACATGGGTTTGCTAGGTGCTGCCTATGGAGCCTTGGTGAGGTTCAGCTGTCGAAGGCATAGTAATCAAGCGAGCTGTTTTGTCCTGGATGGTGTCAAGCTTCTTCAGTATTGTTGATGCTGCATTCATCCTGGCAAGTGGAGAGAATTCCACTGACTGTGCCTTGTAGATGGTGCACATGTTTGGGGAGTCAGGAGGTGTGTTCCTCATTGCAGGATTCCAAGCCTTTGATCTGCTCTTGTAACTACAGTATTTATATGGCTAGTCTAGTTCACAGAATCTCACAGTGCACAGAGCCTCCCCGAACAGGCGCCGGAATGTGGCGACTAGAGGCTTTTCACAGTAGCTTCATTGAAGCCTACTTGTGACAATAAGCGCTTTTCATTTCATTTCATTTTTCATAAGAGGCCCTTCAGCCCATCAAGTCTGCACCGTCATTTGAAAAATACCAGACCTGCCTACCTAATCGGATTTACCAGCAGTTGGCCCATAGCCTTCCAAGTGATCCTCCACTTTTTAAAGGATAGGAGGCAACCCGCCACCATCATCCTCCCAAACAATGCATTCCAGACCATCACCACCCTTTGGGTAAGAAAGGTTTTCTTCACATCCGCCCTAAACCTCCTGCCCCTCACCTTCACTCACTCTCACCTCACCTCTGGATTTCAGCTTTTTAGTCCATGTTTGAACCGAGGCTGTAATGAGGTCAGGAGCTGAATGACCCTGGCGGAATCCAAACTGAGTGCCTATAAGTAGGTTATTCCATCACTTTACTGATGATCAAGTGTAGAATGATGGAGTGGTGATTTTGCCTGTGTAGATGCCAGTGCTGAGGCTGCACTGCAACAGCTTGGTGGGCAGCAGGGCAAGTTCTGAGCCTTGGAGTCATAGAGTTTTTACAGCTTGGAAAGAGTTTTTATAGCTTTGGCCCATCATGTCCAAGTGCCCATCAAGCACTGACTATTCAAATCTAATTTTCCAGCACCTGGCACATTGCCTTGTATGCTATGGCATTTCAAGTGCTCATCTAAATACTTCTTAAATGTTGTGAGAGTTCCCAACTCTACCACCTTTTCAGATAGTGAGTTCCAGATTCCCAGCACCCACTGGGTGAAAAGGTTGTTCTCACATCTCCTATAAACCTCCTGCCCATTACCTTAAATCTATGTCCCCTGGTTATTCACCCCTTCACGAAGGAACAATGTTACTTCCTTTCCACCTTCCTATCCACCTTACTTATGCCCTCCATTTTATACCTCAACCAGATCCCTTCTCAGACTTTTCTGCTCCCAAGTAAAACAACCCCAGCCTATCCAGTCTCTCTTGATAGCTGAAATGCTCAGCCTGGGCAATATCCTTGGTGCCCCAAGAATAAAAAAACCCTCTTTCTACGCCACTCTTTGAATAACATCTTTAATTCCCGTACCAGCCTCCCCGAACAGGCGCCGGAATGGGGCGACTAGGGGCTTTTCACAGTAACTTCATTGAAGCCTACTTGTGACAATGAGCGATTTTCATTTCATTTAATTTAATTCTCTACTTTGCTTTATTCAATGTTAGTTGGCATATGGCTCTGGGAGCATCCAGACATGATTTCCTCTGATGTTCTGCATTTTAATTTGCACTCTAACTCCTCAAATTCTCTTTGCACAACATAATTTCTGGTTCTATTTAGACTTCCGGTGGCGGCCATGGTATGAGTGGCCGCACAGAGGGCAGCTCCTGCTTGAAGGCATTGAAAAGTGCTCTTTTTACCCGAGAATGGGAGTAACTTTGACTGGAGTGGTATGTCTGCTGGTTATCAAACCCGGCACAAGAAGGTGAAAGACCTGGCCAAGGAGTTGGAAGAGACCTGTGGCGCAGCAGCTATTGGAAAGATGGCGGAGGGGGAAGGGTCAGTACAAGTTGGAAAGCCCCAGATGGAACAGTCGATGGCCTTCATCAAGAAAGAGTTCCGCCAGCAGAGGAAGGAGATGCAGTTGGATCGAACAAAGGCCATCAAAGGAGCTGTGGCACGCCTGAAGGGCTCAATGGAAAGGGATCAAAAGTGTCTGGAGGCACAGGGGTCGCAGATCCGAGATATGGAGAGGGTGATATCAGACCACAGTGATCGGGTGGTGGCATTCGAGGTGGTGGTAGTGCTCTTAGGAGACCTTTGCAAGACGTTGAGAGTGAAGGTGGAGGAGCAAGAAAACAGGTCGAGAAGGCAGAATTTGAGAATTGGCGGCCTGCCTGAAGGTGGGGAGGCACGAGTGCCACGAGGTATTTATCAAGGATGTTGGCAAGTCTGGTGGCGGAGGGGGACAAAACCCCTAAGGTGAACAGAGTGCACAAGTTTCTGAGGCAGAAGCCGAGAGCCAGGGAGCCACCATGGGTGATGATCATGAGATTCCAAGGCCGGAATTCACCGATATCGCGGCCAAGTGTTGACGCCGGCATCAAAACCGGCGCAAGCGACGCCGGTGTCAACGGCCTCCAGGCCCAGTCATTCTCCTCTTCCTCGGGGGCTAGAACGGCGCCGGAGAGCTGAGCGCTGCTCTGGCGGCGAAAGCCGGCCCTACAGCGCGGGTCCACACCGGCGGGACTCGGCGGAACACAGCAGGCACTCGGCCCGTCGAGCGCGGAGAATCGCTTTCAACGGCCCCCGACCGGCGGCGACCGCATGGGCGTGATTGGTGCCGATTCTCCGGTTGGCGGAAAATCGGGGGGCCGGCATTGGAGCCGGATTCTCACCCCCCCCCCCCCCCCCCCCCCGGCGATTCTCCCACCCGGCGCGGGTTTGGAGAATCCCGGCCGTACTACAACTTTATGGGGAAAAAGAAGACCCTGCAGTGGGCCAGGGAGAAACGGAACTGCGAATGGGAGGGCTGGGAACAAGGTGCGAATATACTAAGACATTGGAGCTGAACATGACGTGCGGGGTTCAACAGAGCCAAGGTGGTGCTGTATCGACGGCAGATCAGGTTTGGGGTGCTCTACCCGCTGGAACTATAGGTGATGAATGAGGAACGGGAATATACTTTGACACCCCAGAAGCGGCCGATGACTTTTTCAAGGAGCACAAACTGGGGGAGAATTGAATAATTTTGGGAGAGGGAGGTGCTGGTACTTTGGAGTAATGGAAAATATGGGTAGGGTGGGGGTTGGAGGGAGGGGGGGGGTTCTTTTCCTCCCAGGTGGAGGGTATTTCATTTTTCTGTTGGGTCGACAATGGGTAGCAGGGGTGAAAGGTTTGTAAGGGGCCAGCCGTCTCCCATTCCCGCAGCTTGTGGCGGTGTTCTTTTTTTTGTCTTTCGGGGAGGTGGTCTGAGATGTGTCTTTGTTTGGGTGGGGGAGGGGGATGCCTTCTGCACAGAACAAAGATGTGAGAGTGGGAAAGCTGGGAGGGGTCAGTAGGAGGAGCCTTTGGGCGGGAGTTGCCACACGGGCAGGTAATGATGGTGAAAGGAAGTGAGGTGGGGAGATGGCCGTTAGAGATGGCTGAGAGGGGAAGTGTGGCCGGGGGGAGGGGGAGGAAGAGAGGGGGGAAGGGAGGGAGCTGCGCCGTGGTAGAGTTGGAGAAGAAGCGTGGTCAGGGGCAGAGAAGGCGCTATCTTGGATGGGCCTGGTATAGGGTGAAATCAGAGTGGGTAGAACTGAAAGGGGAGAATGGCAGAGGGGAATGGAGGCGCAAGCTCCCAGTAAAGCTTATAACATGGAACGTGTGAGGGCTCAATGGACCGGTGAAAAGATCTTAGGTTTTTGCACACCTCAGGAGTTTAAAGGCGGAGGTGATCTTTCTGCAGGAGATGCACCTCCGCATGAAGGAACAGGTTAGGTTGCGAAAGGCATGGGTAGGTCGGGTGTTTCACTCGGGGTTTGACTCAAAGTCATGGGAGGTGGCCATTCTGATGAGCAAGGAGGTGGTGTTTGTGAGCGCGAAGGAAGTGAGGGATCTGGGTGGGAGATATGTGATGGCGAGCGTGGTATTGGATGGGATGCTGATGGTGTTGGGGAATGTATAAGCACCGAATAGGACGATGTAGGTTTTATGAGGGAGCTGCTTGCAGCGATCCCGGACTGGGCCATGCAGCAGTTGATTTTAATTGGGTTCTAGAGCGGAGGGTAGATAGGTCGAGCCCCAGGAAAATTAGTACAATACAAATTGGAAAGGAGCTGGGTGTGTTTATGGGAAAGATGCGTATGGTGGACCCGTGGCACTTTAAGAACCCAGGGGGAAGGGAGTATTCCTTTTTCTCACATGTTTACAGGGTGTATTCAAGAATCAACTTTTTTGTGGTGAGCCGGGAGATTTTGGTTGGGGTGAACGGAACAGTAGCTCCAACAAGGCATTCCACGGTAGCCTGACGAACTCTTTCCAAACCTTCCCCCCGAACTCCCTTACCTGCAAGTACTTAAACTTACTTTCTCTCAGGAGCTCTGCCCTCTCCTTCAGTTCCTCTACACTGGCAAATCTCTCTTCCAGGTACAGATCCCTTACCTTAACCAGCCCCACTTCTCTCCACTTCCTATACATGCCATCTGTATCATGCTCACTATTAATGAGACTAGTTTTCAATTCCAGATTTTATTAATGAGTTTCATTCCACCAACTATCCTGATGGGATTTGAACCCATGTCCCTGAGCCTCTGGATTACGAGTAGCAATAATAATATCACTATGCCACCATCTCCCTGTGTGAACCCACGTAATTTGACATGTAAGGAATTACTAATGCATGTTACGATCCCAGTTGATGGTCTAACTGGATGGGAAGATCTCAGAATGGAACCCTGGCTCAAGAAAGCACATAACTTTTACTTTCTTTTGTTAAACAAGGAGGAACAGTGTCACCAGACCACTAATTAGTTTTCACAACAAGAAAATAAACATGAAAAATGGATTATAATATAATACTCCTTTACTCCCTCCCCCCTTAGGTTAACAATTACAATTACACACAGTTTTAAGATTAATATGGATGATACAGGACATTTGAAGTTACAATGGTCACATTGACACACAAAGTCCTTCTCAAAAAGCACACCAATTGGGTGCAGTCAAATACACAACCTGTTCTGAAACCAATTTAGTGTCTGTGGATTTTACCTCCGAATCCCCCCAGATGATTGTCATGTGAGAGTTTCCAAGCTCCACTCCCAAAAATACGTTTTAAAACTCTGTCATGCAATTAGGCTTTTCAATAGCAGGGTGCATTCTGACGTCCACTCCACTATATGTTGAGGGACTCACTAAAGCTTGGGGCATCAGCTGCAGAGATGCAATAGGGGCTGGTGACCATATGGAGTCACTTGGGCTGCGTGACTCACTGAAGTTATACAGTAAATAGTACATGCACCATAACTGTATGGAAATGCCTGAGTGCAACATTATCTATGTAACTAATTTAAATATCATTGCACCTTCTGTAATGACCATTTTGAAATGTCTATAATATTCCTTTTATTGTATTGAAGCACCTCAGAGTACAACATGTCCATGTTAAAAATTTTGAAATGTTCTTTCAAATACATTGGGCGCGATTCTCCGGAAATATTTCTGAATGTGGTACAGAGCGGGAACTACCGCGAACTTCCCGACGCTCGGCCCGGCGAGGCCAGCAACGCTATTCAATGTTAATTAGTTGACGTAACGAGGCCTAACGGGCTCCACGCCACAAATGAAGGCTCGCCAGCCGATTCACCGTCATCGCCCTTGCCAGCTAGCAAGGCCGAGCAGCACTTAAACAGCACTTGTGCAGCCAACCCCACTCAGCTCACAGCCATGGTGCCGGGACGTCCGGCCCCAAGGTTTGGAGACGAGGACCTGGGGAGGCTCCTAGATGCGGTGGAGGTCAGGAGGATGTCCTTTTTCCCTGAGAATTCCAGAGGGTGAGCCACAGGGCAGCCAGTGCCGCCGTCAGCTTAGGAAGAGCGGGGCAGCACGGTGGCACAGTGGGTTAACCCTGCTGCCTCACGGCGCCGAGGACCCAGGTTCGATCCATGCTCTGGGTCACCGTCCGTGTGGAGTTTACACATTCTCCCCGTGTTTGCATGGGTTTCATAGAATCATAGAATTTACAGTGCAGAAGGAGCCCATTCGGGCCATCGAGTCTGCGCCAGCTCTTGGAAAGAGCACCCTACCCAAGCCCACACCTCCATCCTATCCCCATAACCCAATAACCCCACCAAACACTAAGAGGAATGTTGGACACTAAGGGCAATTTATCATGGCCAATCCACCTAACCTGCACATCTTTGGACTGTGGGAGGAAACCGGAGCACCCGGAGGAAACCCACATACACAAGGGGAGAATGTGTAGACTCCGCACAGACAGTGACCCAAGCTGGGAATCGAACCTGAGACCCTGGAGCTGTGAAGCAATTATGCTAATCACTATGCTACCGTGCTGCCCCACAACCCAAAGATGTGCAGAGTAGGTGGACTGGCTACGCTAAATTGCCCCTTAATTGGAAAAAATGAATTGGGTGCTCAAATTTTTTTTTTTAAAGAAAAAGAAATGCTTGTGAAGAGTGACCAGGAGGACCGGCCTCCAGTTCCGCAAGATGGTCGACAATCTACACCGGGCAGCATGGATGAGTTAGCACCAATCCCCTTCCCCCCAACGCAACCAGCCCCCTTCCAACCCTCCATCCGCACCCCCCCAACTTACCGGTCTCACCTGCCTCGCTTCAACCCAACCCTCCCATCACCCCAACCCTCCCTTCACACCTACCCCCTGCCCCCCCAGCACTGTGAATTACACATGCAGCTAACCCTGCCCTTTGTGTCTCCGCAGGAGAAGCTCTCCCACAATTGCGGGGAAAGGCCCAGAGTGGTGGAGGGGTGTCAGACATAAGGGCCGGGGTTCTCCGAGCCCGTGCCGGGTCGGAAAATCACCAGGGGCAAATCTCGCCACGGTGCTCCGACGCCAGGCTGCCGATTCTCCGGTCGCCGGAGAATCGGCATATTCGTGTTGGCGCGATCGGCACCGGACGGGGGCCGTTGAAAGCGATGTCAGCAGCATGAGTAAAAGTGTCCAAGGCGTCGCAAAGTCGGTGACGGTCGTGGGTGAGGGTCTCGGTAAAATGTCCGACTCATAGGGTGCAGTGACCCAGTACCTTGATAAGGTACTGCAGGACATGTCCCGCTCTCAGATGGGAATGGCCGAGGTGCTGCAGAGCTTGTCCCAGTTGCTCATAGGCATTGCCGTGTCACTGCAGAGCATGGCCCATGGTGCAGACACTGGGGAGCCACCAGGGCTGGCAGAGCCAGATGATGCAGAGCAGCCGGGCCTCGAACCAGCTGTCCCTCCATTCCGAGGTGAACCCCAGGGCCCTATGGGCACCAACTGGGAGGAGGGGGCTCTGTGTGGCAAAGCGGACTGGCAACGATGGCCACCAGCTCCCCCATGTGCCACCCCTCTGATGAGGCCAGCCAGCATCTGTAACAGGCCGGCACAGCTGTGCATGTTCTACTAAGCAGAGACCTAGAGGATGCCCGCCAGGGGCATCAAAGGCCAAGGGACGAGGTAAGTAGCTGGCTGCCTCATCTCTGATGTGAATCCTGGGGATATACTTAGACGGAGCGGTAGAGCAAGGAAGGCAAAGCACTCAGAGGATTACTGACGGCAATGAGGGGGGGAGGAGCAAGGGTGGGTGGGGGTAAGGAGTGCAGTGTGCATTGGGGAGGGGGAGGGCACTTTGTGGGTGTTTGGGAGAATGGAGGGTGGGGATAGTGGGACAGCACCATTGGGCTAGTAGGGCAGTGGTGTACACTTGGACAAGGAACATTAAAATACCCTCAACACAACCAGTATGACGCCTCTGGCCATGATGAGGGCCGACCACCAACCCCATGTCCGATCCCCCCAGACATACCCACCCCCCACCCGACATGCCCTGCCCGCGCACACCCGGCCGGGGACATTTGCCCGAGGCTGGAGCCCATCCCCTGGGTGTTCGGAGGTTGGTTGCTGCGTCTGTGGAGCTGCCTCCCGCAGTGTTCAAGCACAGTGCCTATGCATCAAGGTCTGACTGGGATGCTAGGCAATGAGCCCCATATGCTACATGGCCCGCCCATCCACAGGGATCCACTTGGGACTTGAGAAGTGCTCACTTAACCATGACACGGGGTGGGCGGCACGTTGGTTAGCAGTGCTGCATCACGGAGTTCCGGTCCCAGGTTCGACCCCGGCACTGTCTGTGTGGAGTTTGCACATTCTCTCTGTGTCTGTGTGGGTCTCATCCCCACAACCCAAAGATGTGCAGGGTAGGTGGATTGGCAATGCTAAATTGCCCCTTAATTGGCAAAAAAATAATTGGGTACTCTAAATTTACTTTAAAAATAGCAATAATTTACAGCCACAAGGCCAGAGACCTTCCTGGTCAGTGGGAATTATGGCGGCCTACCCCAACCGGGACTGCACCCCCGGGTTAGCCACCCCACCTCCCCCCGAGCTCAGAGGCAGCATGCCCAGTGCCCCGGGCACATTGCCTACGAGCGAAGATGGCTGCTCAGCTCCCCGCAGCAGCCCATCTGCCAAGTTCACTTTTTTCAAAAGGAGTACTAATCGACTGTTGAATCACGGGAGGCCGTTGGATATGGTGGCTCCCGTTAATTGTATGGAAATGGGGCTTAAGTGGTGATAATTGATTCCTCGCCACGCGATGGCGAGATCTCAATTTCGCCTAAGGGAGCGGGCCGGTGGCATCGCAAATGGTTTGGCGCCTGGCGTGGTTCCCGTTTTCCACCTCTCCCACTATTCACCGGTCTCGTCCGGAGAACCCGCCTATTGTGAATAAAGTATATTTCTGCAAAAAAAAAGACACTCTGATGTCATGTAACCTACAGTTGAAAACAAATTCACAAATGCAACTAAACTAAAGTCGAATAAGAAACTATAAAATTGAGGGCTTGTGTGCTGTGCAAGTGAAGGACTGAATATGCAATTTCAGTTTATCACAGTGTTGAAGTGATGTGTTCAGACTACATTATAGGTGTAGAGATAGGGAGACGAAATGAATGACAGAAGTATTGTTATTTCAAAGTGCCACCCACTGGGAGACATTGGCTTCTGCCTGAAAGAGACGCCTTCAGGGATCATGTAATCAGAATCACCTTGAATGCTGTGTCACCCTGGCTTGACCAGCTCTGCAAGAACATATTAACCTCCTCTTGTGATTTAAAAAAAACATTCTAATTTAGCAAGTAATTAAGGGTCACATGTAGTATAAGGAGCAGGATAATCTGGGATTACGTACAGGAAGTTTTGTTTCCAAGGCAACCCGAACGGCAGGGGTGTTAATGCTGAGGTCAGTCAGTTAATGAACTGGGAATGGTTGTCAGTTCTGAAACATTGAAGCTTGGCAAATGGAAGTGGATGGAATAAACAGTGCTTCTTCAAATGTTGCTTCCTTGTCCAGAATTACAAACATGCCACCCTATATATAACTCCCTCCCTGTCTCCATACTGTGTTGAAATAGAAAGCTATTTTACCATCTCCTACTTTACATCTCGGACATCAAACCTATGTCCTAGGTTTTAGCGCTCTCAATTTTCAATTGCTACTACAATCTGCGGGCAGTTGAAACCCAAACTTGGCATCACCAAACCAACACGTCTCAATTTACCTCTTCTGCTCCTGTAACCATGTCAAAGTTGATGGTGTTCTGCAAATTGAGTCTTGGTTCTTCACTAAGTTTTCTGAAAGAGTGCAAATCAGATCATCAGTACTTCAGTCAATGAAACGTACACCATAAAATTGTTTACCAACCTGTTCAGTTGCTTGAATGCCGACTAGTGATTATGAGCAGTGTAGCTGAACATGTTTAGTCACAACAATGTACTTACAATAAGTATATTTAAATAACCACTTAATAGGAAGGTAAATAAACGTATGCACTATTAGATTGTGCTTAAAGGAAACAGTGGGTGAATGCCACAATGGTGATTGGAAACTATCTTTAAAAAGATTTTAAAACTTCAAAAAGAAATTTGGAAACAGTTAAAAACTTGTCAACACATTTGAGAAAACATTTTAAATCTGTCTAAAATAATTGTTTTGGAAATGTTTAAAACATCCCAAATTTGCGAAAAGTTTGAATTTCGGTTGCAAAGTTTACAAACTTTATAATTTAAAATACATTTCTGAACTGTTTCAGATGCTTTCAAAGTTTTACAACTTTCTCACACATACCTGAAGATTTAAAACCACGGGTGGGATTCTCCATTGGCCGTGCCGGAATCAGGACACATGGGGCGGGATTGTCTGATAATGGGGCTAAGTGTTGACGGCGTCGTAAACGCCGGAGCGTTTTACAACGGTGTCACCTGGCCGCTAGGAACAGCGATCCTGCGCCGCACAGGGGGCCAGTACAGCACTGGAGTGCTTCACGCAGCTCCAGCTGCCGATACATGCCCCAGCACGGCCAGCGCGGGTCCGTGCATGCACATGGGTTGCCATCTCTGCACCGGCCCCCGGGCAACATGGCGGAGCCCTACAGGGGCCCGGCGCGGAGGAACTTAGGCCGCCCCCGGAATTAGCCCGCCCGCTGATCGGTAGCCCCCGATCGTGGGCTTGGCCAACGTGGAGGCCCTCCCCCAGAGTCGGAAGCCCCTCACTCCCACCAAGACGGCCCCCGCAGCCAGAACGCCAAGGTCCCGCCAGCTAGAACCACACGCGAATGATGCCGGCAGGACCTGACCAAACACGGCAGGCATTCGGCCTGTCGAGCGCGGAGAATAGCCGGGTGGCCCCTGACCTGCGCCGCGGCAACCGCACCGGTACCGGAGAATCGGTCCCGGCGTCGGAGCGGCGTCATGGGATTCGCCCCCCCACTCCCACCCCGGCGATTCTCCAACCCGGCACGGGGTCGGAGAATCCCACCCATGTTTGGGTGGAGAATTCAGGGCGTCATTCTCCGCCCCCCCAGAGGGTCGGAGAATGCCCGTTGGCCGCCGTGAATCCCGCCCCCGCCGAAGTCTCCGAAGGGAGAAAAGTCGGCGGGGCGTTAATGGCGCCGCTGCCGCGGAGAATGTCACGGGTCTGCGCAAGGCAGCCGATTTTCGGCCTGCCGATATTCTCCCTTCCGGATGGGCCGAAGTCCCGTCGGCGTGATGACCGTTCACGTCGACGTGAATCAAACCTCCTTTTCATCGGCGTGACCCGGTGCTCCAGGCTCACGCCGACCAGCGTGGAGGTGAGTGACGGCCTGGGGGGTTGGCTCTGGGCAGGAAATGGCGTGGCCGCAGACTGATTGCGTGAGGAGAGGTGTGTCTCGGCTTGTGTGTGTGTGTGCGGCGGGGGGGGGGGGGGGGGGGGGTGGTTAGAGTAGGCTGGGCTCCGGGGGAGTGCCGGGAGGGGGTCCGTTCCGGGGTGGAGGTTGGGGGGGGGGTCCGTGCCGGGGTGGAGGTTGGGGGTTGGGGGGTCCGTGCTGGGGTGGAGGTTGGGGAGGGGGGGTCCGTGCTGGGGTGGAGGTTGGGGGTTCGGGGGGGGTCCGTTCCGGGGTGGAGGTTGGGGAGGGGGTCCGTGCCGGGGTGGAGGTTGGGGGTTGGGGGGGGTCCGTGCTGGGGTGGAGGTTGGGGGTTGGGGCGGGTCCGTGCCGGGGTGGAGGTTGGGGGTTGGGGGGGGTCCGTGCTGGGGTGGAGGTTGGGGGTTGGGGGGGGTCCGTGCCGGGGTGAAGGTTGGGGGGGGGGGGGGTCCGTGCCGAGGAGGGTGATGGGAGGGCAAGTGAGTTGGTCCACCTGGCCAGGTGCCAGCCTCCAACAGTTGGACCCATGCGGTCCATGCCACCTGGCTGGGGGGAAGAGGGGATATGGGCAATGATGACATGTCGTCGTTCCCCTCCCCCCCACCAGGCCATCATGTTTTCAGATCATCCAGCGATGTTGGCCGCCGTGGTGGCAGCCGCTCATGTCTATGTTGCCCTGGATGAGGAGGAGGAGGAGGAGGAGGAGCGTGCCAGAGAGGCGGCGCAGGCTGCCGCAGAGTGGCAGGCGGCAGCCGCCCAGGCTGGAGGGACACCTGACCGACAGGACGAGGAGGGGGAGGAGGATGTCGCGGCCCCACGGCAACGGAGGCACCCGAGGGCGCCCTGTGTGTACCGGCCCCGGCTGTCATACCAGGACCTCACGGACCGGGAATGCAGGAGGAGACTCCGGATGAGCCGGGAAACCGTGGCACACATCTGCCACCTGCTGGCACACCTGTCACCGCGTGGCACTGGCGGGGGACACCCTCTCCCCGTGTCCGTCAAGGTTACGGTGGCCCTGAACTTTTATGCAACGGGGTCATTCCAGGCACCGAGTGGGGACCTGTCCGGCATATCGCAGACATCGGTGCACCGGTGCATCAGGGCAGTGACAGATGCCCTTTATGCCATGGCGCACCGCTACATCCGCTTCCCCGTGGACCGGGCCAGCCAAGATGCCCGGGCCGTGGGCTTCTCTGCCGTGGCCGGGTTCCCCATGGTCCAGGGCGCGATCGATGGGATGCACGTCGCCGTGCGGCCACCTGCAGATAACAGGGTCGTGTTCACTAATAGGAAGGGGACCTATTCGATGAACGTACAGGTGGTCTGCGACCACCGCATGATGATCCTGCGCGTCTGCGCCCGTCACCCAGGCAGTGTACACGACTCATTCGTGTTGTCGCGGTCATCCATCCCCGGCATGTACGAGGGACGCCATCCCCGGCTGAGGGGCTGGTTGCTGGGCGACAGGGGCTACCCATTGCGATCGTGGCTGATGACGCCTATACGGAGGCCACGCAATGAGGCGGAGAACCGCAACAATGATGCCCATGTAGCGACAAGCGGAGTGATCGAGAGGTGCTTTGACGTGCTGAAGATGCGTTTCAGGTGCCTGGACCTCTCTGGGGGCGCCCTCCAGTATCGGTCAGATAGGGTCGGCCGCATCATTGTGGTGTGCTGGGTCCTGCACAACATAGCCCAGCAGAGGGGCGATGTGCCGCAGGCAGAGGAAGGCGGAGTGGAGGAGCAGCAGGAAGAGGCACACTCCTCCCCAGATGAGGGGGATGGGGGCAATGGTCAGGGCAGACGGGGTAGACACAGGCGGGTGGCTGTCCACCGTTACCGGCTGGCCCAGCGGGCACGGGACAGACTGATAGACGCCCGCTTCACTGACTAGATGGGCGTGGGAATCGGGTAGTATGGCCACAGACCGCACACCATGGCAACAGCCGACCACGCACACCCCCCACCCATCCACCCACCCAGCACCCTCACCCCCCTCCCCAACCCCACCCACCCCACCCGCATGCACACCACCCCCCCCCCCCCCATTGCCGATCCACCGGCGGCACAACGGGCCGGGCTCACCCAGTTGCGGGTGGACGCGTGTCTATTGCAGGCCATGGAGGATGATGACAACCCGCCCTGCGATGAGCTCCTGGCTCTACATCGTTGTTTATGTCTGACCCATGGCCACAGTACCACCATCCACCCGGACCATCCCTGCATGCGGCTGTGACACTGCAGCGCACGGTCCCGTCCTCTGCCCGGGGGATGTTGATGGCGGCCCAGGGGGAAGGGGGCAGACTCACCTGGGGCTGAGGTAAGACCACCCCTCACACACACACTTGCGCTCAACGTACATGACACGCCCGCACACTTTGGACAGAGCACAAAGGCAGCTTCGGTAGGTGTAACATTGACTTTAATAACCAAAGGAGTTCATGCACGTGCCCTAGCCCCTAAAACTCATCTGTGCCCTGCACCCGTGCCAACTTACTCAGTGTCTAATTGTTTGGCCTTACGGGCCCTTTGACTACGTCTACGTGGTTCCCCAGACGGTACAGCAGAACTGGAGGTGGACTCCTGTGATTCCTGCCCTCTGACACTGGATCCCTTTGGCGGCCGTTTCCTGGGGCGTCCTGGCCTAGATGGGCCAGGCTGCGGCCCGGGCGACTGGGATGGCGAGCTGCCAGCCTGTCCTGCCCGTTGCCCACCCGATGCACCTGGGACGGAAGGGGGGGAGTCCGAGGAGTCGCGGTGTACCGGGACCTCCCCTACAGAGGGAGCCGGGATGGACCACACCACCTCCTCCTCCCTCGGGGTGCCCGATGGCCCCCAGGCCTCTACATGGGTGGGGGATGCGAACGGACTGGCCATCCGACGCCCCCCCGACATCTGGCGCTGCCAGTCCTGGAGGCCCGTGCTGGTATCGACAGGGGTCTGCAGGTTTGCAGCCATGAAGCCCAGGGTGTTGGCAAACCCAGTCTGTGACAGTGCGACGCCGGCTCGCACATGGCCACTGGCGCCGATGCCCTCAGCGATGGCCTGCTGAGACTGGGCCATGGCCTGCAGAGACTGGGCCATGGCCTGCTGAGACTGGGCCATGGCTTGCTGAGACTGGGCCATGGCCTGCAGAGACTGGGCTATGGCGTTGAGCTCCTCTGCCATCTGGCGCTGGCACTGGCTCATGGCCTCCTGTGAGAGGGCAGCCATTTCCTGGGCCACAGACGCCGCCTGCACGGAAGGCCCCAGGCCTCGCAAACCGTTCCCCATGTCTGACACCGTCGTAACCATTGCCTCCACCGCGGACGCCACCCGTGCGGTGTCAGCCTGGGTGGCACGCATGACCGGGACCACTCCCAGCTCCTGGACGCGGGTGGACTCCTCCACCTGCGACCGCAGCCGCCGCAAGCCGCCCGTCACCCTCTTCGCTCGTCTCCGGGTCGGTGGTTGCATCGGATCTATGTGTGGGTGTGGTAACTGCAGGAACCCGGGATCCATCTGGGCGGCAGATGTTCGCTTGGCCTGGGCTGCCCTCCGACCGCCCGGTCCCTCTGCTGCTCCTACCTCCACCTGCTGTACCGGGACGGCTGTGTTGTGCGCACCAGTGAGTGTACCAGACGCCTCACCACTAAAGTGCCCAACCGTGGTGAGTGTTTCTGCGATGGTGGAGGGTGTTGGTGATAGCAGTGGCGTTGTGTCGTGCTCTTCGTCCCACTCTGAGTCCATGGCACTTTGGGGTGGGGGTTCGTCTCCACCCATCCACTCTGAGTCACTGTCCGGTATTTCGTCTTCCTGGGTAGTGCTGTCCCGGGTAGTGCTGTCCCGGGTAGGGGTGTCCTGGGTAGTGGTGTCCTGGGTAGTGGTGTCCTGGGTAGTGGTGTCCTGCGTAGTGGTGTCCTGGGTAGTGGTGTCCTGGCTCGGATGTGACGGGGGCCTGTGGCTGCCCCCCTCATCGCAGGGTGGTCGCACCCGCACGTGACGGGGGTGTCGTCTCCCTGTTGCTCCAGGTCTCTCCGTCTCCCGTGGTGTGCGAGGGGCATCCTGCGGGCGTCGCATGCTGGAGGGTCCGGGTCTCTCCGTCTCCCGTGGTCTCCGAGGGGCATCCTGCGGGCGTCGCATGCTGGAGGGTCCGGGTCTCTCCGTCTCCCGTGGTCTCCGAGGGGCATCCTGCGGGCGTCGCATGCTGGAGGGTCCGGGTCTCTCCGTCTCCCGTGGTCTCCGAGGGGCATCCTGCGGGCGTCGCATGCTGGAGGGTCTGGGTCTCTCCGTCTCCCGTGGTCTCCGAGGGGCAACCTGTGGGCGTCGCATGCTGGAGGGTCCGGGTCTCTCCGTCTCCCGTGGTACCGAGGGGCATCCTGCGGGCGTCGCATGCTGGAGGGTCCGGGTCTCTCCGTCTCCCGTGGTCTCCGAGGGGCATCCTGCGGGCGTCGCATGCTGGAGGGTGCGGGTCTCTCCGTCTCCTGTGGTCTCCGAGGGGCATCCTGCGGGCGGTGTGCATTTGCGGGGATGGGTGCCTGGACGTTTGGTCCTGCGATACACAATGAAGCATGCATGGTTAGACATCAGGCAGTGATCATGTGATACGGGGGAGGGGGATATAGGGGAGGGGGGATATGGGGACGGGCTGTTGGTGGCTCACTTGCTGGTGGGCCCCCGACCTCTGCATCAGCAACCTCCCGGTCCTCAGGTCCGCCAGCCAGTTCCAGGGCCCTTTCCTCGTGTACGGTCAGTGGCCTCTCATCAGCGGGCCCTCCTCCAGTCCTCACATACTCCCTATTGTTGTGTGCGCGCTTCTCCTGTGGGGGGGGGTGTGGTGGCAGGGGTAAAAGGCAACAGTGTTAGGCAGGTATATGAATGCACGCCATCGGTTGCGCTTGCATTGCAGAGGTTAAGGTTAGGGCTGGATTCACTTGGGGATATGGGGGAGGGGGGATATGGGGGATATGGGGGAGGGGGGATATGGGGGAGGGGGGATATGGGGGAGGGGGATATGGGGGATATGGGGAGGGGGGATATGGGGGAGGGGGGATATGGGGGAGGGGGGATATGGGGGAGGGGGGATATGGGGGATATGGGGGAGGGGGGATATGGGGGAGGGGGGGATATAGGGGAGGGGGGATATGGGGGAGGGGGGCTATGGGGAGGGGGGATATGGGGGAGGGGGGGATATGGGGGAGGGGGGATATGGGGGATATGGGGGAGGGGGATATGGGGGAGGGGGGATATGGGGAGGGGGGATTTGGGGGAGGGGGGATTTGGGGGAGGGGGGATATGGGGGAGGCTCACCCTGCCTGCTCTGACGAGGTCGTTCACCTTCTTGTGGCACCGGGTGCCTGTCCGTGATGTCAGGGCCACAGCGGTGACGGCCTCTGCCACTTCCCTCCACAGACGCCGGCTGTGGCGTGGGGCAACTCTGCGGCCGTGCCCGGGATACAGGGCGTCCCTCCTCTGCTCCACTGCGTCCAGGAGCGCCTCCACATCGCGTGACTCGAACCTCGGGGCTGAGCGACGGCCATGGCGTCCATCCAGTCGGGTGTTGCGGTCGGGTGTTCCAGTCTGGTGGGGGGGAGCAGCGCGGCCTTATGAGCCGTCACACCGTGCAGCGCGTATGACGCTGCACGGCGTGAACCACTGCGCAAGCGCGGATCCCGTCACGTCGCTGCTAGCCCATTTCGGGCCGGAGACTATCGACCCTTTTTTCTGACGTGACGCAAGTGGGATTTGCGCCGTTTTTTGCGCCGATTGGCGGACTTTCTGCCGATAACGGAGAATTTCGCCCTCAGTGTCAGCCGGAAATCGAAGCTTGCACCGAGCATCAAATGGAATGCCTTGCTCCAGCCCCTCAACAGTGGTGTGAATGCATTCTATGCCATAAGTCGGCGTGCCCATGCAAATTGTACAGTAAACGCCGTTGACATTTCAGTAACAGGCCCGACCCGGCATTCTGCAGACCTCCAGCGATGCTCTGCCTCTGCCAGCAGGAATTTCCGACGGCGCTATTCACTTCTGGAATATAAAATCGGAAGTAGGCGTCGTGGCTGCTGATTCCCATGTTCCCAAAGGCGCAACGATGGGAAGCTGATGCTGCCACTGGGTGGGAGGGGGCATCTGCCAGGGGCGGGGGAGTAGCGAGGGGTGACCAGGGAACGGGCCGTGCGGTTGGGGTAATCCACTGGGACTGGGTTGTCCGGGCTCAGGCCACCATTGCCACGGCCTGCATGGCAGCCATCTTGCTGGGCACCCCACTGACCCTCTACCATGGCCCGTAGTTGCGCAGAGCGACACTGGCTGTATGGGTGCCCCCACACTCGGACGCCATTCTGCTTGCAGGGCATCACGTAGCCCACCCGAGGATGACCCCAGAGTAGATCCTACAGGAGGGCACCGGACAGGGCCGCTGGGCGTACAGCTGGTATGTGTAGGGACAGCCACTAGTAGCCCTGCCGGCAAGCTCATGTGCTGGAACCAGATGAGGTCAGAGATATGGTGCGGAGGGCAGAGTGCCACAGGGAATGGCTGAAAGTGGGGATGAGATGGGAGGGGAGGGTGGGAGGGAGACATACGTGGACAGGGGTTGCAATGCAGGCCAGGACCACCGTGTAGCCCGTTGGGCCTGATCAGGAATGGGGTATCTACCATACTATCATGTCCACACTTTACCCCCTGCAGACAATCCATTTCAGTATCCAACCAGGGATGGTAACCATCATCCTAGATGGACAGTCCTGGTAGACACACTGAGGCTGTACGAGCAGGAACTGCTAGGGGAGGACCCTGCAGCAGCGGAGCCGTCCCAGAGGAATGGTGCCAACCAGTGAAGGTGGAGCCGCCCAACAGGCCGAGGTGGAGGTGGGAAGGAGGCGCCGCACCACATGTATATCAGCAGCGCCTGTTATTCGACCTGCTGGACCGAGCCTGTCACTGAAGACTCTGGCTAAGCAGGGGGACCACATGACATTTCTGCCAGATCATGGTGTATCCAGCACCAGGGGGGTATGGGGGAGGACACCCGCTCCCAATGGTCGTCGGTTGCCCTGAATGTTTACGCCACGGGGTCCTTCCAGCTGCCAAGTGGGGACCTGTCCGGGATCTCGCAGATCTTGGTGCACAGGTGCACCCGTGCCATAACAGAAGACCTGTATGCCTGGTCAGCACAATACGTTACCTTCTTCGTGGACCGAGCCCGGGAAGCGGGACACGCTACCATTGCCGGGGTGGCACAAGTCCAAGAGGTAATTGACAGAACGCATGTCCCCCTCTGAGCACCGGCAGATGAGGGGATGGTCTTCATGAAGCGGAAGGGGTTCGATTTCATGAACGTGCAGCTGGTGTGTGACCACGAGATGCACAACTGCGGATGATACCTGGGCAGTGTGCATGACACCCTCATCCTGTCACATTCAATGGTTCCCGACACCTTCGAGGTGCACCCCCCGGGTGAGGGGTTGGCTCCTGGGGTGAGGGTAACCTCAGGGGTTATCTGCTGAGGTCATGACTGATGACACCAATCCGGAGGCTGCAGACTAACGCAGGACTCGCTACAATGAAGCCCATGCTGCGACCAGGTGCGTAATCGTACAGTGCATCAGCATGTCCAAGATACGGTCCAGGTGCCTGGACCGCTCCGGAGGAGCCCTGCAGTATAATGCTCCGAGAGGCACCCGCATCATAGCGCCCTGCTGCATCCTCCACAACATCTAGCAGCAGAGGGGTAACATTCTGGAGGAGGAGGATGAACGCCAGGCCTCGTCTGATGAGGAGGATCCAGAGGAGGGCCAAGCTGGACAGGGCATGGGCCCCGGGCAGACGCAGGAAGCCGCACAACGTATGCACCTTGACCGCCGTGCATTTGACAATCTAATCGGCGCCAGGTTCACCAACTAAGGGGCCTAGCCACCGGTAGCCCTACCATCCCATTCTACCCCTCTCACATTCCCCTCCTCCAAACACCCCTTTTCCTGTCCAACATCTCTTCACCCACCACTCCCGTGCCTACACACCCCCTCCATGCTCCATACCTGCCTCACTGCATGGTGCTGGCCCTGGGTTGGCAGTATCAGCGGGTCTGGTCCATGGGATGGAGAATGATGATGACCCACTCTGCGATGAGCTCAGGGGCTCTACATTGTTGGACTGAGTCTGACACCTGCCCTCGGTTGCACATTCTACCGCCCACCCAGGTGATCCCTGCATGCGAGCTGGCCATTCCACCGTATGGTCCCATCGAACCCTTGGGTGGTGGAGGGGGTGAGGGTAAATGGGCTCCAAGGTGCAGTTGGGGCTTAATGATTTAGATTCCTTTGAGGAGTTACCAAGGAAGTTAGACAAAGGAGAACCAATGGACGTGATTTATTTAGATTTTCAGAAGGTCGTTGACAAGGTGCCCTATAGGAGGCTGTCAAATAAATGAGCCCATGGCATTAAGGGTAAGATACTGGCATGGATAGAGGATTGGGTGACTGGCAGAAGGCAGCGAGTGGGGATAAACCGGTCTTTTTCAGGATAGCAGCTGGTGACTGGTGGTGAGCCTCAAGGGTTGGTGTTGGGACCACAACCTTTCATTAACGATCTAGAAGAAGGAACTGAGGACACTGTTGCTAAGTTTGCAGATGATACAAAGCTGCAAAGGATAGTATTGAGGAAGCAGGGGGCTGCAGAAGGACTTCGACAGGCTGCAAGAGTGGGCAAAAAAGCGACAGGTGGAATACATAGACATAGAATTTACAGTGCAGAAACAGGACATTTGGCCCATCGAGTCTGCAGCGGCCCTTGGAAAGCCCACCCCGCTTAAGCCCACACTTTCACCCTACCCCCGAAACCCAGTAACCCCATCGAACCTTTTTGGTCACTAAGGGTAATTTAGCATGGCCAATCCATCTAACCTGCACATCTTTGGGCTGTGGGAGGAAACTGGAGCATCCAGAGGAAACCCACGCAGACACGTGCAAAAGTGTGAAGTTATACACTTTGGTCAGAAGAATGGAGACATAGGTTATTTTCTATATGGGAAAAGGCTTAGGAAATCAAAAGCACAAAGGGACAATGGAGTCCTAGTTCAAAACTCTCTTTTTATTTAAATCCAATTTTTTTTTTCCAATTATGGGTCAATTTAGCATGGGCAATCCACCTACCCTGCACATCTTTGGGTTGTGATAATGAGACCCATGCAGACACGGCGGGAATGTGCAAACTCCACATGGACAGTGACCTAGGTTCGAACCCGCTGTGCCTCCGTGTCGCCAATTTCAAGATTCTCTTAAGGTTAACGTGCAGGTTCAGTCGGCAGTTCGAAAGGCAAATGCAATGTTCGCATTCATGTCAAGAGGGTGAGAATACAAGAGCAGGGATGTACATCTGAGCCTCTGGTCAGACCCTAGTTGGAGTATTGTGAGCAGTCGGCCCGTATCTAAGGAAAGATATGCTGGCCTTGGAAAGGGTCTGTCATAATATGCACTCATGTGCATAATGAGATACAGACAGGCAGTGATGGACACACACAGGAACCAATCACCACATAGAATACAGAACAACCAATCACCAGGCAAGACACTACAGGGTACATTACCAGTATAAAACACACGAGGCAGGAAGTCTCGGCCTCTTCGTACTGGTGATAGCTGTAGCAACAGTCAGGGTGCAATGTACAGTCAGCACCTACTACACATGGCACATAGCAAGTCTGGGCAAGCCAGACCAAGGTTAGCAAGCTTAGATCAATAGAGTGTCGACCCACAGCGAATTGTGTCCATTACTCGGCAAGTTCAATAAAGCAGTGTTGAACCATCTACAGCGTTGAAAGCCTGTTTTCAAGTGATACTGCATTGAGTTGCAGTCCGTGTTAATCCAACATACATAACACATCAGGGTCCAGATGAGGTTCACAAGAATGATGACTGGAACGATGAACTTGTTATATGTGGGCCGGTTGAGGATTCTGAGTCTGTACTCATTGGAGTTTAGAAGGATGAGTAGGGATCTTATTGAAACTTACAGGATACTGTGAGGCACTCTGGATAAAGTGGACATAGAGAGGATGTTTCCTCTAGTAGGGCACTGCCTCAGACTGAAGGAATGATCCTTTAAAACAGAGATTAGAAGGAATTTCTTCAGCCAGAGTGTGGTGAATCTGTGGAACTTTTTGCTGCAGTAGGCTGTGGAGGCCAAATCACTGAGTGTCTTTAAGACAGCGATAGATAGTGATACACCATCAATAATACACGACAAGTGATCAACGCAACTTTGGCTTTAATACACTAAACAGCAAGCTTCCTGCCTCTGGACCCGAACTGGGTCCGGAGGCGGAGACTTGCCACTTTTATACAGAAGCCTGAGGGGAGGAGCCACAGGCAGAGCCAGCCTGGACAAGCCCAGGCATGTACAATACAGCACAGTGAATATAAGACAATAACGTGGTTTACCACATTCACCCCCTGTTTAAAAAACAGTCTGGCGGGGGTGAGGTGGTCTTAAGGGTGATGTCTGTCGGGGGCCTTGACCTTCCGCTGTGACTGCCTCAGTCCCGGCTGTGGTGTGGGCGCCGGCGTCGAGACCTGCGCGGCGGGAGCGTGTTGACTTCTTCTTCTTCACTCAGATGTTGAGTCGGCAAAGGGGGGGGGGCGGTGTATGGGCGGAGGTGGTGTTGCTTGTCGCCGGTGGGCCTGTGGGAGTCAGTCCGTGAGGGAGGTGGGCAGAGGTGGGAGAAGACGGTGTAGGGTCGGGGGTGGTGGTGATGGTCGCCGGGGAGCCCGCAGGAGCCAAATCACGAAGGGAGACCGTGTCCTGCCGCCAGTCCTGGTGTGTCACATAGGCATATTGGGGGTTTGCATGGAGCAGCTGGACCTTCTCGACGAGGGGGTCGGTTTTATGGCTCCTCGCATGCTTGCGGAGAAGGACGGGCCACGGGACTGTCAGCCAGGACGGAAGCGAGACCCCGGAGGTGGACTTCCTGGGGAAGGCAAACATACGTTCATGAGGAGTCTTGTTAGTGACCGTACATAGGAGCGACCGGATGGAGTGGAGCACATCGGGGAGGACCTCCTGCCAGCGGGAGACTGGGAGACTTTTCCACCATAGGGCCAGGAGGTCGGCCTTCCAGACCGTCGCGTTCTCCCTCTCCACCTGTCCGTTTCCCCAGGGGTTACAGCTGATCGTCCTGCTGGAGGCGATGCCTTTGCTCAGCAGGAACTGACGCAACTCGTCGCTCATAAAGGAGGAGCCCCGATCACTGTGGATATAGGCAGGGAACCCGAACAGGGTGAAAAGGCTGTGCAGGGCCTTGATAATGGAGGCAGAGGTCATGTCAGAGCAGGGGATGGCGAAGGGGAATCTGGAGTACTCGTCAACGATGTTGAGGAAGTACACGTTACGGTCAGTGGAGGGGAGGGGCCCTTTGAAGTCCATGCTGAGGCGCTCAAAGGTGTGGGAGGCCTTTACCAGGTGTGCTCTGTCTGGCCGATCGAAGTGCGGTTTGCACTCCGCGCAGACCTGGCAGTCCCTGGTCACGGAACTGACCTCCTCGATGGAGTAGGGCAGGTTGCGGGCCTTGATAAAGTGGAAAAATCGGGTGATCCCCGGGTGACAGAGGTCGCTGTGGAGGGCCCGGAGACGGTCTACTTGTGTGCTGTCACATGTACCATGGGAGAGGGCATCTGGGGGCTCATTGAGCTTCCCGGGTCAATACAAGATATCATAGCTGTAGGTGGAGAGCTCGATCCTCCACCTCAGGATCTTGTTGTTCTTGATCTTGCCCCGCTGTGTGTTATTAAACATGAAGGCAACTGATCGTTGGTCAGTGAGGAGAGTGAATCGCCTGCCGGCCAGGTAATGCCTCCAATGTCTCACAGCTTCTACGATGGCTTGGGCCTCCTTTTCGGTGGAGGGTTGTCGAATTTCGGAGGCATGGCGGGTACGGGAAAAGAAAGCCACGTGCCTGCCTGCCTGGTTGAGTGTAGCGGCCAGAGCAAAGTCCGAAGCATCGCTCTCCACTTGGAATGGGATGGACTCATCCACAGCGTGTATCGCGGCTTTGGCAATGTATGCTTTGATGCGATTGAAGGCCAGTCTGGCATCAGCCGTCAGGGGAAAAATGGTGGATATGATCAGTGGGCGGGCCTTGTCAGCATAGTTGGCGACCCACTGAGCATAGTAAGAGAAGAACCCCAGGCATCTCTTCAGGGCCTTGGGGCAGTGGGCGAGGGGGAGTTCCATGAGGGGGCGCATGCAGTGGGGGTTGGGCCCTAGGACTCCGTGTTCCAAGACGTAGCCGAGGATGGTCAGGCCGGTTGTGCGGAAGACGCATTTCTCTCTATTATAAGTTAGGTTCAGGAGTTTCGCGGTGTGGAGGAAGCGCCGGAGGTTCTTGTCATGGTCCTGCTGGTCACGGCCGCAGATGGTGACATTTTCTAGGTACGGGAATGCGGCCCGCAGCCCGTACTGGTTAACCATTTGGTCCATTTCCCTTTGGAAGACCGAGACCCTGTTGGTGACGCCTAAGGGAACCCTGAGGAAGTGATAGAGGCGGCCATCTGCCTCGAAGGCAGTGTATTGGTGGTCCTCCGGGCGGATAGGGAGCTGGTGGTACGCAGACTTCAAGTTGACTGTAGAGAGGACTCAATACTGCGCAATCTGATTGACCATGTCAGATATGCGGGGGACGGAGTACGCATCGAGCTGCGTGTACCGGTTGATGGCCTAGCTATAATTGATGATCATCCGGTGCTTCTCCCCAGTCTTGACGACCACCACTTGGGCTCTCCAGGGGCTGTTACTAGCCTCAATGATCCCTTCTCATAGGAGTCGCTGGACCTCTGACCTGATGAAGGTCCTGTCCTGGGCACTGTAGCGTCTGCTTCTGGTAGCGACGAGCTTACAGTCCGGGGTGAGATTCACGAAAAGGGAGGGTGGGGGCGACCTTAAGGGTCGCGAGGCTACAGACGGTGAGGGGGGGCCAGGGATCCGTCGAAATTTAGGGTAAGGCTCTGGAGATGGCACTGGAAGTCGAGCCCCAGTAATAGAGCAGCACAGCGATGGGGGAGGACGTAGAGCCTAAAGTTGGTGTACTCTACGTCTTGCATGGTGAGGGTCGCGACACAGTACCCCCGGATTTCTACAGCGAGGGATCCGGAAGCCAGGGAGATTTTCTGGGTCATGGGTAGGATGGGGAGGGAGCACGCCTTACCGTATCTGGGTGTATGCAGCTGACTGTGCTCCCGGAGTCGAAAATCAGGCCGTCTTGTGCCCTTTGATCCAGACGGTCATCGTGGACTTCGTGAGGTGGTGCGGCCGGGACTGGTCGAGTGTGACGGAGGCAAGTGTCGGAAGGCAGTTGGCAGGCCGGTCGGAGGTAGCGGTGGCGAGCGTACGGTCAGTTGAGGAGGTCTCCCGGGAGGCTGCGGAGTGGTCCCAAGATGGCGGCCCCTATGAGTCGCACGTGGCGGGTGAGGTGCAAGATGGCATCCAAGATGGCGGCCCCCATGTGTTGCATGTGGCGGGTGAGTTGTAAGGTGGCATCCAAGATGGCGGCCCCCGTGGTTCGCACGTGATGGACAAAATTAAAGATGGCGGCGCCCACGGGTCGCACATGGCGGGTGGCGCCGCAGCTGGGGGTCGCCACAACAGGCAGCAGGCAGCGCTGCTGGGCCTAGAAGATTTAGGGGGGGGAGGGTCGAGCCTGGCAGGCTTTTGCGAAGTGGCCCTTCTTCCCACAGCCATTACAGGTTGCGTTCCGTGCCGGGCAGCATTGTCGGGGATGATTACTCTGGCCACAGAAGCAGCACTTCGGGCCTCCAGCGTTGGCGGGCCACTGTGCGGCATAGGCTTGCGTCGCACCAGGGTCGGTTGACGGCTGCACCCACGAGGCCCACGAGTGTGCCACGCGGTCGGAGGTGTAGGCCCCCATGTTCTGGGAAGCCACCTCCAATGAATTGGAGAGTTGTACTGTCCCTGGGAGGCCGACTGTCCCCCCTTCAAACAATCGCTGGCGGATATAGTTACAGTTCATGCCCGTGACATAAGCGTCCCTGATCAGCAGCCGATATCGCCCGACAGTCGCAGGTCCGGCAGAGGATGCGCAAGGCACGCAGGAATTCCGTGAGTGATTCCACAGGGCGTTGGTGTCTCGTGTCGAGGAGGTGCCTAGCAATTACCTGGTTAACGAATTTCACGTAATGTCCTTTTAGCAGCGTTATTGCCTCCATGTACGAGGGGGCGTCCCTGATGAGGAGAAAGATTCTTGGGCTCACCCGTGTGTGGAGGACTTGCTTCTTATGGAGGTCTGTGAAGTCTTCGTTGAAAGATGCGAGGTACGCTTCGAAGTAGCTTAGCCAGTGTTCAAACGTCTCTGTAGCGTCGGCTGCTTCAGGGTCCAGTTGCAAGCAATCAGGCTTGAGTGAGGAGTTCATCTGGAGTGAAGCATCCATCTTTAGAAGTTTAGTGTATTAAATTGATACACCATCAATAACACATGACGAGTGATAAACGTAACTGAGGCTTTAATACACTAAACAGCAAGCCTTCTGCCTCTGGACCTGAACTGGGTCTGGAGGCGGAGACTTGACACTTTTATACAGAAGCCTGAGGGGAGGAGCCACAGGCAGAGCCAATCTGGACAAGCCCAGGCATGTACTATACAGCACAATGAATATAATACAATAACATGGTTTACCACAGATAGGTTCTTGATTAATAAAGAGATCAGGAGTTATGGGAAGTAGGCAGGGGAATGAGGATGAGAAACATATCAGCCATGATTGAATGGCAGAGCAGACTCGATGGGCCGAGTGGCCTAATTCTGCTCTTATGTCTTATGGTCTTTTGGTCATTAGAAGTGGTTGTGCAGGCACGCTAGATCCGAACATTGTCAGCCATGGCTCAGTTGGTAACGCTGTTGCCACTGTGTCAGAAAGTTGTGAGTTCAGATCCCACTCTAAGTGCAAAAATCCAGACTAGACCAGGTGCTTGTTTTGATATTCTGAAGTAAGTTTTTCAGTAAAACATCCTAAAGAGCATAAAGGGCAAATAAAACATTAAGAAAGTTTAATCTGGATGAATGATCCCTTTTAGGTTCCCAGTCAAGCAATAAGTTGATTTTAAAATTCTCATCCTAGTTTTCAAATCGCTCCATGGTCTTGCCCCTCCCTACTACTGTAATTTGCTCCAACTGCACAATCCTTTGAAATATCTGCACTCCTCTAATTCTAGAGTCTTGTGCAGTCTCAATCATAACTGCTCTGACATTGGTGTGTCCGTGCCTTCAGTTTTCTGTGTCCCAGGCTCTGGAATCCTCTCCCTAAACCTCTCCTCCTCGCTAACTCATCCTTTAAGACACTTCATAAAACCTAACCTGTTACCAAGCTTTTGGTCATGTGACCTCATATCTTCTCATGTGGCTCCGTGTCATTATACAGACTGGGACTGGGGATGTGGTGTTGGAGCCAGGGAAGATAAACGAGGCGTTTAGGGAGTACTACCAGGGACTTTACGAGACGGACCCGGGGGGGAGAGGAGGTGGAAAAGGCGCGATTTTTTGGACAAGCTTGAATTTCCCTAGGTGGAGGAAGCAAAGAGGCAGGCGTTGGAGGAGCCCCTGTGGCTGAGGGAGGTGCTGGATAGTATCAGGGATATGAAGTCCGGGAAGGTCCCTGGGCCGGTTGGGTACTCGGTGGAATTTTATCAGGAATTTGCGACGGACCTGGCACCGCATCTGTTGGGGGTGTTTAATGAAGCACTGGAAAAGGGGGAGTTGCCGGAGATGATGACGCAGACAGTAATCACACTAATCCCGATAAAGGGAAGGACCTGGTGGAATGCGGGTGGTATAGGCCTATATCACTATTGAACATGGATGTGAAAGTATTGGCTAAGTTGTTGGCGGAGAGGATGGAGATTGTATCCCGGGGGTGGTTGCAGAGGATCAAACAGGCTTCGTGAAGGGCAGGCAGCTCGCGAGTAATACAAGCTGTTGAATGTGGTGATGAATCCGTCGGCGGCTCTGGTCCGGAGGTGGTGGTGTCCATGGGCGTGGAGAAGGCATTTGATCGGGTGGAGGGGCGATACTTATTTGAGGTTTTGGAAAGGTTTGGGTTTGGGCTGAGATTTGTGGCGTGGGTGCGGTTGCTGTATGCCGCACCAAGGGCGAGTGTGAGGACAAATGATGAGTTCATGAAGATTTAACTTACACAGGGGTACGAGGCAGGGGTACCCGCTGTCGCCGTAGCTCTTTGCGCTGCTCCATCAAGTCTGCACCGACCCTTGGAAAGAGCACCCATTTAAGCCCATACTTCCAACCTATCCCTATAACCCAGTAACCCCACCTAACCTTTTTGGACACTAAGGGCAATTTAGCATGGCCAATCCACCTAACCTGCACATCTTTGGACTTTGGGAGGAAACCGGAGCACCAGGAGGAAACCCACGTAGACACGGGGAGAATGTGCAGACTCCGCACAGGCAGTAACCCAAGCCGGAAATCGATCCTGGGACCCTGGAGCTGTGAAGCAACTGTGCTAACCACTATGCTACCGTGTTGGCGCTGGCTCTTAGGGGGTCAGTGGAGTGGCAGGGGATTATGAGGGGACAGAGGAAGCATCGGGTGTCACTCTATGCCAATGACCTCTTGTATGTTTCGGATCCGTTGGAGAGAATGGGAAGGATTATTGATCTGCTGGGGAGATTGGAGGGTTCTCGGGGTACAAACTGAATGTAGGGAGAAGCAAGGTTTTTCTGGTGAATGAGTTGGGACAGCGGGCTAATTTAGGGGGACATTTACGGTAGCGAAGGATTGGTTTGGCTATTTGGGGATTCAGGTAGCGAGGGAATGGATGGGGCTCCATAAGTGGAACTTAAGGAATCTGATGGAGGATGCCAGGGAAGATCTTATCAGAGATGGGATACACTGCACTTAACATTGGTGGGGAGGGTCCAAGTGGCAAAAACAAATATTCTGCCGAGGTTCTTGGTTATTTTTCAGGCTCTCCCGATCTTTTTTCGGAAAGTGGACAAAATCATTTCGGACTTTGTATGGGTGGGGATGGTGCCGAGGGTGGGGAGGACCCTGCTACAGAGGCAGCAGGGGGGTGTTTGGCGTTGCCAAACTGGTTTCATTATTATTGGGCGGCAAATGTGGACAAGTTGCGGCAGTGGTGGGAAGGAGAATGGGTAGAATGGGTTAGGATGGAGGAGGAATTTTGTAATGGGTCTAGTTTGAGGCCATGGTGACGGCAGCATTGTCAATGGCTCTGAGTAGGTATTCAGGGAGCCTGGTGCTGCAGTCCATGGTGAAGATATAGAATCAGTTGAGGAGGCATTTTAGGGTGGAAGGGATGTCGGTGCTAACGCCGCTGTGCGAGAATCATGGGTTTGAGCCGGGGGGGATAGTGTATACAGGAGGTGGAGGGAAGTGGGGCTGGTCAAGGTGAGGGATTTGTATTTGGAGGAAGGGTTCGCTAGTCTGGAAGAGGGTAGAGCTGCTGATGGAGAGTGAGTTCAGGTATCTGCAGGTTAGGGACTGGAAGGGGATCCCTAGTTGCAGGGATACACCCTGCTGGAATGACTGCTGCTTCCAGATGTGGAAGGGGAGGGAAGAATTGGGGATAATATACATGTGGCTGGGGGAGCAGGGAGGCGAGTGGGTGGTGAAGATCAAGGAGAAATTGGAAGCAGAGTTGGGAGGGGAGATCAATTGGGGAGTATGGAGTGAGGCACTGTGTAGGGTAAACGGGACCTCCTCTTGTGCAAAATGAGCCTGATACAGTTTAAGGTGGTGCACAGGGTGCATATGACTTGGGCGAGAATGATTGGGTTCTTTCAGGGGGTCGGAGCTGAGTGTGGGATGTGTGGGTGGGGGCCAGCGAATCATGCGCACATGTTTTGGGGTTGTGAAAAATTGGGAAGATTCTGGGCAGGAGTGTTCGCGGTCTTAGCTGATGTGTTGGGTACTCTGGATCTGTGGAGACTGCGTTTACCTTAGCAGTAACATAGACAGGCTACCAACACTTGTAATAGTACAACTCTATTTTATTTAACTAAGAGCTGTTAAACATACTTGCACTGTGGGTCGACACTATGTTAGATTGACTGAAGACCTATGCCTAACCTGACCAGCCTATACTGCTAGCACATGGTGGATGTTTGTGCTATTGACTGCGGGCTCTGTCTGTCTCAGAGGCTGCACCCCGAATGAGCGGGAAAACTAGTGCCCTCTGTCTTTATAGTGACCGTGCCCTAACTGGTGATTGGCTGCTGTGTTGTGTGTGTTGATTGGTCTTGCAGTGTGTCAGTCAGTGTGTGTCTCTGCACCATCATATACTGATGTGTATATTATGACATCCCCCCTTTTCTAAAAAAATGTGTGTTTGTGGCAATAAATAATGTAGTATGCGAATGTTCCTAACTATGTGTGGCACATGCGAGCATTTTTACATGACTCTGTACAGAAACTCTAAGATATTTACATTGGAAGGTGTCTAGTGCACATGGACAGTATGTAACACAAAATATAACTAGAACAACAGTACGTACAAACTAGTGAGTTAATCAAACAGGGTAACAAAACAATCAGTTCATGAGTTCAAAGAGTCCATGAATTCATTCTCTGAGGTGGGTGACGAATTCTGGTTGACCGCCTCAAGGGTGGGTCAGGGGCCGCCTGTTCTGGAATGGGCGGGACTGTGTCAGACTCAGAGGGTGGCAGAGTGAAAGGGAGATCTGCAAAGTCCGTGACGTGTTCGTCGTGACGGCGAGGCAGGACACGATGATCTGGTGGCGAGCGAGGAAGGAGTCGCAGTGCCTGCCTATTTCGGCGAAGAAGTGAGCCGTCTTGTAGACAAACCAAAAATTACCTGGGGGCCATTTGTCTCAGCACCACAGCAGTGGCGGACCAACCACCATCGAGAAGTTGGACACGGACCTCGTCATCAGGAGCAAGAGCAGAGAGACCCGTGGCGTGGGCGTCGTACAGCGATTTGTGTTGTGCCCGAGACAACTGCACTCGACGAAGGACCGGAAGGTTGTCCAAGTCCGGGACACGAATGGCCGGCACCGTCGTCCGCAGCGTGCGATTCATCAACAATTGAGCCGGTGACAGGCCGGTGGACAATGGAGCTGATCTGTAAGCCAGCAGGGCGAGGTAAAAATCGGATCCTGCATCGGCCGCCTTGCACAGGAGTCATTTGACAATGTGCACCCCCTTTTCAGCTTTGCCATTGGATTGGGGGTAATGGGGACTGGACGCGACATGTGTGAAGTTGCATCGTTTGGCAAAATTGGACCACTCCTGACTGGCAAAACACGGCCATTGTTGGGCATGACCGTGAGCGGGATGCCATGGCGAGCGAAGGTTTCCTCGCACGCACGGATGACCACAGTTGAGGTAGGTTGTGTAGCCTAACTACCTCCGGGTAGTTTGAGAAATAGTCCACTATGAGGACGTAGTCCCGGCCAAGTGCATGGAACAGGTCGATGCCCACTTTGGTCCAGGGGGACGTGACCAACTCATGGGGTTACAAGATCTCCCTTGGCTGAGCAGGCTGGAAACGCTGGGCAGTTAAGATCGGCTTTGGCAATGTTCTCGTTGATTCCAGGCCAGTACACTGTCTCACGGGCCCGTCGGTGGCATTTCTCCACTCCCAGGTGGCCCTCATGGAGCTGCTCAGGACAAGGTTCCGCATGCTGTGCGGAATGACGATCCTGCCCAGCTTTAGTAGAATCCCATCTACCACCGCCAGGTCATCTTTAATGTTATAGAATTGAGGGCATTGGCTCTTGAGCCACCCGTCTGTCAGGTGGTGCATGACACGTTGGAGCAGGGGATCATTGGCCGTCTCACGACGAATCTGGATGAGTCGTTCGTCCATGGCGGGCAGATTGGATGCGGCGAATGCCACCTGAGCATCACTTTGGCACACGAAGCCCGCTGGGTCACAAGGTGTGATGACAGATCGGGAGAGTGCATCGGCGACGATGAGCTCCTTACCCGGGGTGTAGACGAGTTTGAAGTCGTACCGCCTGAGTTTAAGGAGAATGCGCTGCAGGCGCGGCGTCATGTCGTTAAGGTATTTTTGAATGATATTGACCAGTGGCCTGTGGTCTGTCTCGACTGTGAACTTTGGGAGTCCGTAGACATAGTCATGGAATTTGACGACTCCGGTAAGAAGGCCCAGGCACTCTTTTTCAATTTGCGCATAGCGCTGTTCGGTGGGCGTCATTGCACGTGACGCGTATGCGACAGGAGCCCATGAGGAGGCGTCATCACGATGAAGGAGCACTGTTCCAATGCCGGACTGACTGGCATCCGTGGAGATCTTTGTTTCTTTGGCCGGATCAAAAAATGCCAACACCGGGGCCTTGGTCAGCTTCGCCCTGAGTTCCCGCCATTGTTGTTCATGGGCGGGGAGCCACATCTGCTCGATTATTCTGTGGAACACTTCCGATGCAGAGATGATGCCAAACGGCATCCGGTTGTTGCAATACCGGCCAAATGGGGTGTAAAAGGTGCAGAGCTTCCGACTGGATGCGTCGAGTTGGATCTGCCAGAACCCCTTGGATGCGTCTAGCTTGGTGAAAAATTTAGCACGAGCCACCTCGCAGGTGAGTTCTTCGCGCTTTGGAATGGGATAGTGTTCTCTCATAATATTGAGGTTGAGGTCCTTGGGATCAATCCATATGCGTAATTCGCCGGATGTTTTTTTTGCGCCAACCATAGAGCTGACCCAGTCAGTCAGTTCTGTAACTTTCAAAATTACAACCTGGTCCTGGAGGTCCTGCAGCTGCTGCTTGAGGCGGTCCTTGAGGGGTGCTGGGACCCTGCGAGGTGCGTGCACCACAGGCGTGGCATTTGTTTACTTTTTTAAAATATTTTTATTCTCCTCTTTTTTCACATTTTCTCCAACATTTACACCCATCAACAATAAACAATAATCAGCAAGATATGTCAATCCCCATAATAACAACGATCCCATCCTTCCACCAACCCCCAAACATCAGCCCGCATGTTTACATAAACAATGACAAAAAGGAATCAGGGATTACCCGTGGTCACCCTTAATCTACACAGACCACCCCCCCCCCAACTAATGTTCGATGTTATCCAGTACTTGAAAGTGCATAATAAATAGTGCCCATGACTTGTAGAACCCCTCCGAGCTTCCCCTCAGTTCGAACTTAACCTTTTCAAGGGTCAAGTATTCCAACAGGTCCCCCCGCCACGCCAGGGCACTGGGTGGAGAGGCTGCTCTCCATCCCAGCAGGATCCGCCTTCGGGCGATCAATGAGGCGAAGGCTATGATATCTGCCTCTGCTCCCGTTTCCAACCCTGGCTGGTCCGACACCCCGAATATGGCCTCCTGGGGACCCGGGTCCAGTTTCACACGCACCACCTTGGAAATTACCCTAAACACCTCGTTCCAGTACTCCCCTAGCTTTGGACAGGACCAAACCGCCCCCCCCCCCCCCCGCAACGCTCACACACATCCTCTACTCCTTCAAAAAATCGGCTCATCCTCGCCCTCGTGAGGTGCGCTCTATATACCACCTTCAGCTGTATCAGCACCAACCTCGCACATGAGGTAGAGGCATTCACTCTCCGGAGCACCTCACACCAGACCCCCTCCTCGAAACCTCTCCCAGCTCTTCCTCCCACTTTGCTTTGATCCCTTCCAGTGGTGCCTTATCCTCTTCCACAATAGCTCCGTACACCGCTGACACTGCCCCTTTCTCCAGTCCCCTTGTCGTCAACACCTCCTCCAGCAATGTGGAGGCCGGTTCCTCTGGGAAGCTCTGTATCTCCTTCCTGGCAAAATCCCGAACCTGCATGTACCTAAACACTTCTCCCTGCTCTAGCTCATACTTCGCTTCCAGCTCCCTCAATCCTGCAAACCGACCCTGAAGAAACAAATCTTTTAGCGTCTTAATCCCCTTCTCTTCCCATTTCCGAAAACTTCCATCCCACCTCCCTGGCTCAAATCTGTGGTTACCCCGAATCGGCATTTCCCTTGACCCTAAACCCAACCCAAAGTGTTGGCGAAACTGCCTCCAGATTTTCAATGAAGCTATTATTACCGGACTCCTTGAATATTTCCCCGGAGCTATCGGGAGCGGCGCTGTTGCAAGTGCCTTCAGCCCCGACCCCCTGCACAAACTCTCCTCCATTCTGACCCACTGAGAATCCACCCCTCTGACCCAGCTCCGCACTTTCTCCACGTTCGCCGCCCAGTAGTAGTACAACAGGTTCGGGAGACCCAAACCCCCTGCCTGCCTTCCCCTCTGCAGCAGCACCTTTCTCACTCTGGCCACCTTCCCTCCCCATATGAATGAGGTAATCCTTCCCTCAATCTCCCTAAAAAAAGACTTTGGCAGGAAAATCGGTAGGCATTGAAAAATAAACAGGAATCGCGGCAACACATTCATTTTAACCGCCTGTATCCGATCCACCAGTGACAGAGGAAGGCCATCCCACCTTGCCAGATCGGCTTTCACTCTCCCCACCAAACTAGTGATGTTGTACCTGCGAAGCCTCCCCCACTCCCGGGCAACCTGCATCCCCAGATACCTAAAATGAGTCCCTGCTCTACGGAATGGCAGCCCCCCCACCCCTGCCCCCACCCCTGGCCGAGACACCACAAAGTACTCACTCTTGTCCAGGTTCAACTTGTACCCCGAGAAAGACCCAAATACCCGCAGTAGCTCCAATATTCCTCCTATCGACGCACTCGGCTCCGACACATGCAAGTCGTCGGCATATAAGGACACGCTATGCTCTATCCCCCCCCGCACTATTCCTTTCCATGCTCCCGAACTTCTCAATGCGATGGCCAACGGCTCAATCGCAAGTGCAAACAGCAGGGGGGACATAGGACATCCCTGTCTCGTCCCACGGTGGAGAGAAAAGTATCTCGAACTGATATTATTTGTGCAGACACTCGCTTTCGGTTCCTTATATAATAGCTTTACCCAGTTCACAAACTTCGGTCCAATCCCAAACCGCTCCAGCACTGCCATCAGGTACCCCCATTCTACCCGATCAAACGCCTTCTCGGCGTCCAATGCCACAACTACCTCTGTTTCCTTTCTTTCCACCGATGCCATAACAACGTTCAAAACCCTCCGAATGTTCGAAAACAGCTGCCTCCCTTTCACGAACCCCGTCTGATCCTCCCCTATTACCTTCGGGAGGCACTCCTCCAGCCGACCCGCCAGTACCTTCGCCAACACTTTTGCGTCCACATTCAGAAGTGATATGGGCAGATACGACCCACACTCCGTCGGATCCTTATCTTTTTTTAGTAACAGGGAAATCGATGCCTGCCCCAAGGTTTGCGGCAACACCCCCATCCCTATCGCCTCCTCAAACAGCCCCACCATCAGGGGTGCCAACCTATCCTTAAATTTTTAATAATATTCCACCGGAAACCCATCCGGCCCTGCCACCTTCCCCGATTGCATCCTCCCAATCGCAACGTTTATCTCCTGCTCCACTATTGCTCCTTCTAATGTAGCCCTGTCCCCCTCCCCTCGCCTCGGGTACTCCAACCCATCTAGAAATTCCTGCATCTCACGGTCTCCCCAGAGTGGCTCTGACTTGTACAACCTCTCATAAAACTCCTCAAAAACCTTGTTAATCAGCACTGGGGCCACCACCAACTTCCCTGCCCTATCCTTCACCTGAAGAATTTCCCTTGCCGCTGCCTCCCTCCGTAGCTGACCTGCTAACATACTGCCTTATCTCCATGTTCATAAACTGCACTCCTTGCTCGTCTCAGTTGGTGCACCGCCTTCCTGGGGGACAGTCGGTCGAAGCTCGCCTGTAGTTCCTTCCTCTTTTCCAGCTTCCACGGGTCCCCATCCTCTGCATACCTCATATCTACCCCCAACATCTCATCTATTACACTCTGCCGCTCCAACCTCTCCTCTTTATCCACCCTGGCCTTAAACAAATTTACCTCACCTTTCACCACCGCCTTTAGAGCCTCCCAGACGACTGCCTTCGACACCTCACCCGTACAATTGAAACCTACACATTCCTTAATTACCTTTTCAATTTTCTCACAGAACACTTGGTTCCCCAAAAGCCCCACATCCAGTTTCCACCCCGGTCTCTGCGCTGCCCCCTTCTCCAGCACCATATCCACCCAATGTGGAGCGTGGTCTGACACTGCAATTGCAGAGTATTCCGACCTCTTGACTCCAGCCAGCAAAGCCTTCCCCACCACCAAAAAGTCGATCCCCGAGTATACCTTATGGACCATTGAGAAAAACGAATACTCCCGTTCCCTTGGGTGCAGGAACCTCCAAGGGTCCACCCCTCCCATTTCCACCATTAGCCCAGCCAGCGCCTTCGCCCCCCCTGATGGGACCAGCGAGCGCGGCCGTGATCTGTCCAACCTTGGCTCCTGCACCAAGTTCCAGTCCCCCCCCACAATCAGATCATGCATGTCCAAGTCGGGAATAGCCCCAAACACCTTCCTCGCGAATCCCACATCGTCCCAATTGGGACCGTATACACTTAACAGCGCCACTAATATCCCCTCCAGTGCCCCTGTCACAATCACATATTCATCCCCCTGATCTGCCACCACCTTCTCCATCTGGAAGCGTACCCTTTTGCTGACCAGCACCGCTACCCCTCGAGCCCTTCCATCAAATCCGGAGTGAAACACTTGGCTAACCCAGCCCTTTTTAAGTCTCTTCCACCCAGTCCCAGAGAAAGAAACACCAAAACAAGCCCAACAATTCAACCCCTACAATTCATTAACATAACATTTAACCGTCGCAACACAGAATGCCATTAACTTGATCTCTGTAACAATGCAAAGAGAAGTAAATTTCAATACAAATCAGTAAAAAGAAAGTTGTAACATTTATACATTTTCCAACCGCTCAAACACAGTCCACAGTCTCTCTTCCAGTTCCGCTCTTCACGTCTGTCCCAAGCCTTCTGCCCTCACGAACGCCTCAGCCACCTCCGCTGTCTCAAAATAAAAGTCTTTGGCGTGATATCTTACTCTCAACTTCGCCGGGTACACCACACCAAATTGCACCCCCTTCTTGTACAAAGCCGCCTTCACTCGCCCAAACGCCGCTCGTCTTTTTGCCAACTCCACCGTCCAGTCCTGGTAGATCCGAACCGCAGTACCATCCCACAGCACCTCACGCTCCTGCTTCGCCCAGCTTAATACTTTCTCCTTCATGCAAAACTAATGGAAGCAGATAATTACTGCCCTTGGCGGCTCGTTCACTTTGGGCTTCGGCCTTAATGACCGATGAGCTCGGTCTTGCTCGTACAGGGTGGGGCTCTCACCCTCCCCCATCAGCTCCGCCAACTTCTTAGCAAAGTATTGCGTTGGCCTTGGGCCCTCTGTCCCTTCTGGCAAGCCCACAATTCTCAAATTGTGACGCCTTGAGCGGTTTTCCAAGTCTTCCAGCTTTGCACGGAGTCCTCTGTTAACCTCCACCACCCTCTGCAACTCGTCCCCCATCAAGGTGACCTGGTCGCTGTGTCGTGTCACGGCCTCCTCCACCTCCTTCATCTTCTCGCCCTGCTCTCTCACCTCGGCCGATGCCTTTGCCACCTCCACCCTCATCAGGCCGATTGCCTCCTCCACCAATTACCTCAACACGACCGCCATCTCTTTCCTCAAGGCCTCCATGTGCCTCACCAAATGTTTATCCAGCTCCACCGCCATCACCTCGGTCATCTTCTCCACCGTAAGTAGTGCGGCCCCGCCTTGCAGTTCGGCTTCCGCCATCCTGTCAACACTTTTGCTCGTCTTCTCCTTCGGCGGCGAACCCGCGTTTCCTCCTTTCTTCGACGCTGCTCTTCGCATCCTTTAGCGGCTTATTGTTTATTATCTTCTTTATTTTCTCCTCTCTCCCCCTTCACCCTCCTGCCCTTCATCAATCTGGCATTCTTCTTTTTTGAAAAAAAAAAGGGGGGAGAGAGAAAACAAAAAACTTTCACCAAACTTCCTTAAATCTTCTTTCTTTCTCCACTGTATTCACCCGCGACCAGGCTTCAACCTTCTTTCTACTTCCTAGGTGGGAGCCATCCAATGTGGAGCACCCTCCCTACATGGTGCCCTGGCCTCGGGGCTGCCGCCTCGGCCTCCTCGTAGCTCCGCCCCCGCTACTCTGACCTGCCGCGCCGGGCCCAGCGCCTCAGCCCCCCGCCGCCCGACACCCGCGCGGGGTTCTTCGCCGGTTTTTAAACTGGCCCCGCTGGCTGCTCGTGGCGGCCCCAAAGGCCGACGATAGTGGGGGGGGGTGCGTGAGGACTCGGGGATTTCCCCGAAATCACCGCGAATCGCGGCCACCGGCGGGAGCTCTTGTTGCTGCGGCCGCCCTGCTCG
This sequence comes from Scyliorhinus torazame, assembly GCF_047496885.1. Classification (NCBI taxonomy): domain Eukaryota; kingdom Metazoa; phylum Chordata; class Chondrichthyes; order Carcharhiniformes; family Scyliorhinidae; genus Scyliorhinus; species Scyliorhinus torazame. Next base: position 283,053,937 of record NC_092709.1, on the reverse strand, counting down.
CCCACGCCACCGGAAGTCTGGCATTTGGTTTTATCAAGATTTTATAAGTGTATGGGAGTGTGCCCATGCCCTCGAATACACCGTGGTATCGGGTGATGATGGCGTTCAGCTGTGTCCGAAAGTGAGCGTCCTGAGATGCGGAAGCGTCAGCGGGTGACGGGGAGTGAACCCTTTGTACAAGGTTTAGAAATTTGCACGCCTGAGCACCAAGCAGGGAGGCTTTAGTGGATCCCACTATTTCGAATGGTAGGTGAGCCTTTAATGACCGGTGCGACACTTCAAGCTGGCAAGAGCCACTGGCAGCAATGGTATTACCATTATAGTCCAGAAGCTGGCAGGAGATGGCAGGATGGTAGGCTTGACATGGAGGCTTTCGAGGTTGGCTGAAGCGCCGGTGTCCAGGCGGAATCGGATGTGGGATCGGTTGACCGTGAGGGTGGCACACCACTCACCGTCCGGATCAATGCGGAATATTGGGCGAGACTTGGCTTTTGTCTTCTGGAGCATCTTGTGTTTGGTGATGATGCCCACCCAAAATGGTGCTTTAGGGTTCTCGGTGTCAAGATCCAGAATCAAGTCGGAATCGGAATCGGTGGCCGGTGGCTGGATGGTTCGGACAGCCCTGTGTGGCTGGTTGGAGCGACGAGAGGTAGTCGGTTGAACAGACCTGCATAGGGCTGCATAGTGGCTTGCCACATTGGAGACAGCGCCGGGATTTTGCAGGACATTGCCGCTTTAAGTGGGTGGAGCCACAGTTGGCGCACGTCGTGACGTCAGAACGTTCAGTACGCCACCGCGCATGCGCAGTGTGGTCGTATGTAGTACGTGCCTGCGCAGTCCGGTCTTCGGCCTCGCCATCCCCTCGGTCAGTGCGCGCATGCGCGGGAGCCCGCGAAAAGTGCGCAAAATGGCCGCCCTCATCCAGGCTTTGGCCCTGGAGTTGTTTAATGGCTTGCACCCGCTCTGCCTCATGGGGACCTTGCCGCTCCGTTTCAGCTGCTTGTGCGAGTATTGGTTAGTGGCGTGTTCATGCAGAACGTAGGTCTCGATGGCTATCGCAAGGGTGAGCTGTTTAACCTTGAAGAGCTGATGGCGTAGGGGGTCCGATTGTACACCGATAATGATCAGGTCACGGATCATCGAGTCGGAGGTGGAGCCGTAATTGCAGGACTGCGCGAGGATGCGAAGGTGGGTGAGGAAAGATTGAAAAGGTTCATCCTTACCCTGCAGACGCTGTTGAAAGACATAGCGCTCAAAACTTTCATTTACCTCGATGTCACGGTGACTGTTGAATTTGAGCAGGACTGTCTTGAACTTGGACTTGTCTTCACCTTCAGCGAAAGTGAGAGAGTTGAAGATATGGATGGCGTGGTCCCCGGCCGTGTAAAGGAAGAGGGCAATCTTCCTGGCGTCTGAAGCAGCTTCCAGGTCTGTAGCTTCGAGGTATAGCTGGAATCGTTGTTTAAAGATTTTCCAGTTCGCACCGAGGTTGCCAGTGATGCGGAGCGGCGGGGGGAGGGCGGTCGCTGTCCATACTACCGGATGGCTGATTGCTGGTCAAAGGCAGATCACTTGAAGGTAGGTTTATTAAACTCTAACATCACATACTGGTACCATGATGTGTTGGGTACTCTGGATCTGTGGAGACTGTGTTTACCTTAGCAGTAACATAGACAGGCTACCAACACTTGTAATAGTACAACTCTATTTTATGTAACTAAGAGCTGTTAAACATGCTTGCACTGTGGGTCGACACTATGTTAGATTGACTGAAGACCTATGCCTAACCTGACCAACCTATACTGCTAGCACATGGTGGATGTTTGTGCGACTGACTGCGGGCTCTGTCTGTCTCAGAGGCTGCATCCCGAATGAGGGGGAAAACTAGTGCCCTCTGTCTTTATAGTGACCGTGCCCTAACTGGTGATTGGCTGCTGTGTTGTGTGTGTTGGTTGGTCTTGCTGTGTGTCAGTCAGTGTGTGTCTCTGCACCATCATATACTGATGTGTATATTATGACATTAGCCAGCATAGTGGAGGACGAGGTGGACCGGACCCTTTGGTGATGATATTTGGAGTTTTAGAGAAGCCGGAGCTCATGGAGAGAAGGAATGCCGATGTGGCCTTCGCTTCTCTGATCGCACGGCAGCGAATATTGCTGGAGTGGCGGTTGGCATCGCCACCGGGTGTAGCGGATTGCTTGGGTGACTTGTATGGCTTCCTGCACTTGGAGAAGATAAAATATGAGTTAAGGGACTCTGCAGGGGGGTTTGAGAAAAGGTGGGGGGTGTATTTGACCGTGTTTGAGGGGCTGTCCGTCGCGCGGGGTGGAGGGCGAGCAGCAGGAGGTTGGGTGAAAAAGGGGAAAACTATATAGTTGATTGCTGGGAAGTATGTTTCCCGGGATGTTTATTTGCTGTAACCAGTTTTGAAACATGTTTGTGATAAAATACATTTTTTTAAAGTATGATAAATATTATATTTTATGTATGTGGTGGGCTTTAATTGGGATTCATTTGTGCTCCTAAAAATAGGAGCAGACAGGAACTCTGGTGGTTCTACCATTTTCTGTCTAGACTCATGCCTGCCGAATGGTCAAAGGCACTGCAGCAGCAGTTCCACCTTCAGACTGAATGGGAAATTGAAGAGAATTGTGCGGAAAAAGAAGTGAGACCATTTCTGTATGCCTACAGACAATTTTTTTCTATTAAGAACTAATAATTTGACACTTAGTTTATGATAGTAGGCAGATGAAACTTGAAAAAAAATCTGCGGCGGGATTCTCCCCTACCCGGCGGGGCAGGGGGTTCCGGCATAATGGAGTGGCGGGAACCACTCCGACATCGGGCCGCCCCAAAGGTGCGGAAGTCTACGCACTTTTAGCGGCCAAGCCCTCACCTTGAGGGGCTCGGCCCACGCCGGAGTGGTTTCTGCTCCGCCAGCTGGCAGGAAAGGCATTTGGCGCCACGCCAGCCGGGGCCGAAAGGTCTTCGCCAGGCTGCGCAGGGGAGGGGGTCTCTTCCGCCTCTGCCATAGTGAAGACCATGGCAAAGGCGGAAGAAAAAGAGTCCCCCCCACGGCACAGGCCCGCCCGCGGATCTGTGGGCCCCGATCGCGGGCCAGGCCAACGTGGGGGTGCCCCCCGGGGCCAGATCCCCCCCCCCCCAGGAACTCAGGAACCTAGAGCCTGTCCGCGCCGCCTTGTCCTGCTGTTCAAAAGGTGGTTTAATCCACGCTGGCGGGACAGGCATTCCAGCAGCAGGACTTCGGCCCATCGCGGGCCTGAGAATCAGCGGGGGTGGGCCCGCCGACCGGCGCGATTCCCGCCCCCACCGACTGGCACAGCGCGATTCCTGCACCCGCCGAATCTCTGGTGGCGGAGACTTCGGGACACGGCGGGGGCGGGGTTCACACCAGCCCCCGGCGATTCTCCGACCCGGCGTGGGGTCGGAGAATCCCGCCCCTGTTATCTCACCTGTGGCCTGCCCAGCTTAGTTTTTGACTGAGCCTCAAAATAGGGAACCAGTGCTCCCATCTGAAACTGGAGTCTCTTTAACATATGAAAGTCGTGGTCCGAAGCCATATTTCCCCATTTGGACCTTCGCCGGATGGGCTGCCAGCAAATTGGAAGTGAGCATGTTGTGGCCTAGCCAGTGATCCTGCATATCCACAAAAATTGTTCCACTCTTTGACTTTCCTGGTGTGGCCTTACCTTTGGGAACTGCCCATCCCCTTTAAAAAGATTCTCCTAATTCAGCATCTTGGAGGTGAGGTGTTAGGCATGTTAGTTTGATGTGGACTGCACTCGATGCAGGGAAGTTAGAAACAGACATCTAACACAGGAGAAGATCCAACACTGTTTTACTCAACTAGATGAACTGCTGTACATATTCAGCTGTGGGTCGACACTATACTGATCTGACTAGTGACCTTGTAGTAGCCTGACCAGACTTACTAGCTACCGCATGGTGTTTGTGCTTGCTAGCTCGTGGACTCTGACTGTCTCAGTAACTGGGTCCCGAGAGAACGGGAAACCTAGTGCCCTCTGGCTTTATAGTGGTAGTGTCCTGTCTGGTGATTGGCTGCACTATGTTGTGTGCTTACTGGTCATCATGTGTGTCAATCACTGCCTGTCTGCATCTCATTATATACATGAGTGGATATTATTTTTAAAAAATATTTTTTAAATTAAAGTTTTGCAAAGTTTTTCATAATAAATAGTAATAATCCTAACACAGCAAAATAGAGTGAACATTAACAGAGTGCAAAAAGAGAATATACAATCGCAATTGACTAGATGTGACCCCACGCGCCTCAGTCTTCCCACACCCTCCAAACGGAGCACTCACCCCCACTCCCCTACGGGTCTCTGCTGCTGCTGACGTTTTAATTTTCCCTGAGAAGCCATCGGATGGTATTAGGCCCCTGCTCAACAGCAGCAGCTCTGTACACTTGGCAACATTATTTACACACATAAGTAGGCATCTGTTTGTGGTGTTGTCGTCCCTTGCTTCTCCCAGACGGAGTTCGCTGCCGTTGTCATCTCGTTCCGCTTCTGCGCACTTCCGCTTCTGCGGCCCTCCTGTCTTCCCCGTTTTCTCTGTTCCTGTGGACGTTACGTTTGTTAACGTTTCCCTGCCTCCCCCCCCCCCCCCTCCATGGCTCTCCTCTATTGTTCCGTCTCTTCTCTCTACCCCCCCTCTCCCCGCTCCTGCCCTCCCACCTCCCCCCCCTCCGTGGCTTGCCTTTCCTTCCTCTTAGATTTAGCTGTTCACCCCCGCCCCCAGCTCTCCCGGTCTTTCGCTCCCTCTCATGCTTTGGCTACTCTCCCCTGTTTCTTGGCTACCTGGCTATTCTTCTGCTTGTTTGTTGGCCACAAACAGGTCCCGGAACAATTGGATGAATGGCTCCCACATTCTGTGGAAGCCGTCGTCTGACCCTCGGATGGCGAATTTGATTTTCTCCATTTGGAGAGATTCCGAGAGGTCGGACAGCCAGTCTGCAGCTTTGGGTGGTGCTGCTGACCGCCAGCCGAACAGGATTCTACGGTGGGCGATCAGGGAGGCAAAGGCAAGGGCGTCCGCCCTCCTCCCCAGGAATAGATCTGGCTGGTCTGATACCCCGAAGAAAGCCATTTTAGGGCATGGCTCCACCCTCACCCCCATCACCTTGGACATTGCCTCGGAGAAGGCTGTCCAGTACTCCACAAGTCTGGGACAGGACCAGAACATGTAGGTGTGGTTGGCTGGGCCTCCTTGGCACCGTTCACATCTATCCTCCACCTCTGGGAAGAACCTACTCATATGGGTTCTTGTTAAGTGGGCTCTATGTACCGCTTTTAGTTGCGTCAGGCTGAGGCTTGCGCACGTGGAGGTGGAGTTGACTCTATGCAGTGCTTCGCTCCAGAGTCCCCACCCTATTTCAATCCCCAGGTCCACCTCCCACTTCATTCTTGTTGCATCCAATACGGTGTTGGCCCCTTCTACCAGTCGGTCATACATGTCACTAGTTTCCTTAACCTAGTATGCTTGCGTCCAGTAACTCTTCCAGTCGTGTCTGTCGTGGCGGTTGTGGGTATGTCCCTGTCTCCTTTCGTAGGAAGTTTTTTCGTTGCAGGTATATTAGCTCGTTCCCCCGGCTAGCTGGAATTTCTCTGTCAGTTCGCCCAGTGTTGCGATCCTGCCGTCCGTGTATAGGTTCCTGACAGTCAGTGTCCCTCCGTCCTGTCCCCACCTTTTGAAGGTGGCGTCAGTCAGTGCTGGTGTGGACCTATGGTTGTTGCAGATGGGAGCCGACATTCTGGGCAGGCCAAATTGTTGCCGTAGTTGGTTCCTGGACTGGAGGGTGGCTATTACCACCGGGCTGCTGGAGTGTTTTTTGGGTGGGGATGGGGATGGGAGCGCCACCGTGGCGACGACCCGGAGGGAGGTCCCCTTGCAGGAGGCCTCTTCCGTGCGCACCCACTCGGCTTCTGGCTCCATGATCCATCCCCTTATTCGTTCGGCCATCGCCGCCCAGTGGTAGAATTGTAGGTTTGGGAGGGCTAGCCCTCCCCTTGATTTTGTTTTTTGTAAGACCTTCTTTGGGATCCTAGCATTCTTCCCCCCCCCCACCAACGAACGCCACGATTAGTTTGTCTAATGCTTTGAAAAAGGCCTTGGGGATGTAGATCGGGACAGATCTGAATAGGAAGAGGTACCTGGGCAGCACGTTCATTTTGATCGTCTGGACTCTCCCCGCGAGGGAGAGTGGGAGTGTGTTCCATCTTTGCAGGTCCTTTTTTACTTCCTCTGTCAGACTGGTGAGGTTCCATTCGTGATCCCTTTCCAGTCATGGGCTATTTGGATCCCAAGGTAGCAGAATTTGTGTTGGGCTTGTTTAAACGGCAGTCCCGTTAGTGCTGCCCCCCCTACTTGTGGGAGCACCGGGAAGATCTCGCTTTTGCTCATGTTGAGTTTGTAGCCCTAGAAGGAGCCAAACCCTTTCAGGAGCGCGATGATTCCGTCCATGCTGCTCTGTGAATCCGAAATGTAGAGGAGCAGGTCATCTGCATAGAGTGAGACTCTGTGCTCTCTGCCTCCCCTTCGGATCCCCCCCCCCCCCCCCAGCTTTTTGCTGCTCTGAGCGCGATTGCTAGTGGTTCGATCGCTAGAGCGAACAGCAGCGGGGACAGTGGGCATCCTTGTCTGGTGCCCCTGTGCAGCTGGAAGTATCGGGAGTTGGTATTGTTGGACTGTACACTCGCCATGGGAGCGTTGTATAGGAGATTTACCCAGGAGATGAAACCTGTTCCAAGCCCGAACCGCTCCAGTACCTCTATGAGGTATTTCCATTCAACTCTGTCGAAGGCCTTTTCTGCATCTAGGGAGACGATCACCTCTGATGTTCTCTCCCCGGAGGGAGTCATTATCACATTCAGCAGGCACCTGATGTTCAAGGTAAGCTGTCTCCCTTTGACAAAGCCCGTCTGGTCCTCTGCGACCACCTCAGGTACACAGTCGTCTAACCTTTTGGCTAGAATTTTGGCCAGTATTTTGGCGTCTGCATTCAGCAGTGAGATGGTTCTGTATGACCCACATTCCATTGGGTCTTTGTCTTTCTTAGGTATCAGCGAGATTGAGGCCTGTGCTAGCGTGGGCGGCAGTGTGCCCCTAGCTAGCGAGTCTGTGAACATCTCCCGCAGGTGCGGGGCCAGTGCTGTCGCGAATTTTGTGTAGCAGTCCGCCAGGAACCCGGTCGGGTCCCGGCGCCTTCCCCACCGGCGTGGAGCTAATGCTGTCCATGATCTCTCCCAGTGCGAGTGGTGCTTCCAAGCCCCGTTTTTTGCCCTCCTCCACGACTGGAATGTCCAGTCCATCAAGGAACCGTTTCATCCCAGACTCCCCCATTGGGGGCTCTGAGGTGTACATCCCTTGGTAGAAGGCCTTGAAGGTTTTGTTGATCTTTTCTGGTTCTGTTTCTAGCGTGCCTCTGGTATCCCTGATTTGTGCAATTTCTCTGGTGGCTGCCTGCTATGAGTGAATATTATGACCTCCCCCCTATTTTTTTTTGAGTTAAATAAATACTGATATGTCTGACTATATACAAACGGTGATTGAACAAACGTATATACATGGGAATGTGTCGATAGTGCAGATACATGGCAAACTAGTCAATATTTACAAGAGTTAAATCGATGGATTCAGTCACAGAATTTACAAAAGTTAAGTCGATAGATTCAGTCTTTGTGGCGGGTGACGAATTCTTGTCGATCGCCGCAGAGGTGGATCAGGAGCCGCCTGCACGTGGAGAGGTAGGATCGCTGTCATTGCGGTGGTCGCGTGGGCCGGCAGGATCGCTGGCAGATCGGTGGCCTCGTGGCAGGGTACGCCCGGAGGAAGCATGATAGCTGGCGGAGCACTGCGGTCAGGTGGTGGGCGTGGAACTCTTCGCAATGCCCGTCTGTTGCGCCGTAGCAGGGAGCCATCAGCCAGGCGAACAATGAAAGACCTTGGGGCAACTTGTTTGACAACAACTGCTGTGGCTGACCAACCGCCCTCAGGCAACTGGACGTGAATATGATCGGCTGGAGTCAGCTCAGGTAAATCCGTGGCATGAGCATCACATGTGGCCTTCTGTTGGGCCCGGGACTACTGCACTTTTTGTAGTACCGTGAGCTGGTCAAGGTCTGGAACATGGATGGCTGGAACTGTGGTCCTCAGAGTGCGATTCATGAGCATCTGCGCTGAAGACAACCCAGTGGACAATGGGGTTGCCCTGTATGCCAGCATTGCCAGGTTGAAGTCGGAGCCTGAGTCTGCAGCTTTGCACCGCAACCGCTTGTCAATATGGACCCATTTCTCGGTTCTTCCCGTTTTTATTGCGGGTAGTGGGGACTGGAGGTAACGTGACGGAAGTTGTAGGACTGTGCAAAATCAGACCATTCCTGGCTGTAAAAGCATGGACCGTTGTCGCTCATTACCGTAAGCAGTATCCCGTGCCTGGCGAACGTTTCTTTGCAGGCTTTAATGACCACCTTCGACGTGAGGTCGGACAGTTTCACCACTTCTGGGTAACTGGAGAAGTAGTCGACCAGGAGTACGTAGTCACGCCCCTTGGCGTGAAAAAGGTCTACAACTACTTTGGACTACGGAGAGGTCACGATCTCGTGCTGTTGCAGTGTTTCCTTGGGTTGAGCCGGTTGAAACTTCTGACAGGTGGGGCAGTTGAGGACCGTGTTGTCAATATCCTGGTTAATGCCCGGCCAGTAAGCCACCTCCTGAGCTCTGCGTCGGCATTTCTCGACTCCAAGGTGACCCACATGGAGTTGACCCAGCACCATAGCCTGCATGGTTTGAGGAATAACGATCCTGTCAAGTTTCAGAAGGATTCCCTCCACAGCCGTCAGCTCGTCTTTAACATTAAAGAATTGGGGACATTGTCCCATCTGCCAGCCATGGGTCAGGTGCTGCATCACACACTGCAGTAAAGGATCCTTGGCCGTTTCCTCACAAATTTAGACCACCCGTTCGTCAGAGGCTGGGAGGTTGATGGCACACAATAGCACTTGCGCTTCTATGTGGCAGATAAAGTCACCTTGTTCACACAGTGATGATGGACCGGGATAGGGCATCTGCAATGATCAGCTCTTTGCCTGGTGTGTAGACAAGTTCGAAGTCATAGCGGCGGAGTCGAAGAAGAATTCGCTGTAACTGAGGTGTCATGTCATTTAAATCCTTCTGGATTATGGGGACGAGAGGCCTGTGGTCCGTTTCCACCGTGAATTTTGGCAGGCCGTAAACGTAATCATGAAACTTGACTATTCCTGTCAGGAGACCCAGACACACCTTTTCGATTTGGGCATACCGTTGCTCAGTGGGCGTCATGGCCCTGCAGGCATATGCCACTGGAGCCCAGGACGAGAAGTCATCTCGCTGGAGGAGCACCGCCCCAATGCCGTCCTGGCTTGCATCAGTTGATATCTTGGTTTACTTTGTTAGGTCGAAGAATGCTAGAACTGGGGCTGTGGTGAGTTTTGCCTTCAGCTCACGCCATTCCACTTCATGTGTGGGCAGCCACTGGATTTCCGTTGACTCCTTGACGAGATGGCGGAGGGCCGTGGTGTGGGATGCCACATTGGGAATGAATTTCCCGAGAAATTTGACCATCCCGAGGAAGCGGAGGACCGCCTTCTTGTTCTCCGGGGTCTTCATGGCATTGATCGCCAAGACCTTGTCGGCGTCTGGCCGCACACCCTGCCACGAGATGTGGTCGCCTGGAAACTTTATGTCAGATTGACCAAATGAGCACTTGACCCTGTTGAGCTGGAGACCATGTTCATGAATTCGCTGGAAGACCTGCTTGAGACGAGCGATGTGTTCCTGGGGCATTGTGGACCAGATGATCACGTCGTCCACGTCTACTCGTACCCCCTCGATGCCCTCCATCATCTGCTCCATGATGCGATGAAACACTTCGGAGGCAGATATGATACCGAAAGGCATGCGGTTGTAACAGTAGCATCTGAACGGGGTGTTGAACGTGCACAGCTTGCGACTGGACGCGTCCAGCTGTATTTGCCCAAAACCCCGGGAAGCGTCCAGCTTAGTGAAGAATTTGGCATGAGCCATCTCACTGGTTAACTCTTCACGCTTCGGGATCGGTTAGTGCTCCCGCATGATGTTTCGGTTTAGATCCTTGGGATCAATGCAAATGCGGAGCCCCCCCCCTATGGCTTCTTTACGCATTCCATGGAGCTGACCCAGTCTGTTGGCTCCATGACCTTCAAAATGATGCCCTGGTCTTGGAGGTCTTGTAGTTACTTTTTCAGACGATCCTTGAGGGGCGCCGACACCCGGCGTGGTGCATGGATTAAGGGGTGGCGTTCGGCTTGAGCAGTATTTTGTTTCGGTACGGGAGCATGCCCATTCCATCAAATACACTGTGGTACTGCGTGATAATGTCGTTTATGTCGGCTTGCAAATTTCCATCAGGTGTGGCCATCACCGGTGACGATGACATGGTGTGGACTCGCTGAACCAGGTTCAGAAGCTTGCAGGCGCAAGCACCGAGCAGAGATGCCCTGTCAGGCCTGACGATTTCAAATCATAACATTGCCTTGATCGCCTTGTTGGATACCCCTAGTTGACATGAGCCACTGGCAGCTATGGCATTGCCATTGTAGTCAAGGAGCTGGCAGGCCGGTGGAAGAATGCTTGGTCGGGCCCGGGTGGTGTCGAGGTCGGATTGTGAGATGAGGTTCGCAGATGCGCCGGTGTCCAGTTTACATCGGATGCGAGATTTGTTAACTGTGAGGACAGCACATCGTCGGGATCCACACTGAGGATCGGGAGGCGCTGCGCAGGTGTGGTGGAGGCCAGCCCATGTGTGGTTATGATGCCCACCCGATATGGAGACTTGAGGTAGTCAGCATCAGGGTCTGTTGGACTGCCGGGATCAGAATCTGGCATGCCTTGTTGTATTGAACGGATACTTCTGCGTTGCAGCTGGGATCACTGGCTGCTGAGCAGTGGAGCGGATCTGCAGAGGGCTGCGTAGTGGCCAAGCTTGCCACACTGGAGACATCGGCATCCTCTTGCCGGACATTGCCGCTTTAAGTGGGCAGAGCCATAATTCGGACACGTCATGACGCTGATGTCAGCGCGATCCGTGCGCCATCGCACATGCGCAGGTGCGGTCGGCCGACGTACGCACCTGCGCAGTCGGGTTTTCGGTCTCGTCGTCCACTCGGTACGCGCATGCGCAGGGATCCGAGAAAAGCGCGCGAAACGGCCACTCTCCTCGATTCTCAGGCCCTGCATCTGTGCAATGGCCTGCACCCTTTCTGCCTTATGGGAGGCCAGCTTTACAGTTTCTGCCACCCTGATGTGGGAGTAACGATTCTTGGCATGCTCATGGACAACGCACGTCTCAATAGCGACAGAGAGGGTCAACTGTTTGATTTTAAGGAGCTGCTGCCGCAGGGAGTCGGAGTGGACCCGAAAACGATCTGATCCCGGATCATGGAATCAGCCATCGAGTCATAGTTACATGACTGCGCTAGGATGTGGAGATGGGACATTATGACTGAAAAGGTTCATCCTTACCCTGAAGCCTCTGCTGGAAGATATACTGTTCAAAGCTCTCATTCACCTCAATGTCACAGTGGCTGTCGAACTTCAGCAGGACTATTTTGAATTTAGTTTTGTCTTCGCCGTCGGCGAACGTAAGCGAATTGTAAATGTGAATGGCATGGTCCCCCGCAGTGGAGAGAAATAGCGCGATCTTCCTGGCATCCGATGCTGCCTCAAGGTCGGAGGCCTCGATGTACAAGAGGAACTTTTGCTTGAAGATTTTCCAGTTGGCGCCGAGGTTGCCGGAGATGCGGAGGAGGCTGGATGTTTTCCATTTCGCTGGATGGCTGCTTGCTGGTTGATGCTGATTCACTCGAGGTAGGTCCATCAAGATCAATATCACTCTGGTACCATGATGTGTTAGGCAGGATGGTTCGAAGTGGACTGCACTCGATGCAGGGAAGTTAGAAACAGACGTCTAACACAGGAGAAGATCCAACACTGTTTTATTCATCTAAATGAACTGCTGTACATATTCAGCTGTGGGTCAACACGATACTGATCTGACTAGTGACCTTGTAGTAGCCTGACCAGACTTACTAGCTACCGCATGGTGTTTGTGCTTGCTAGCTCGTGGACTCTGACTGTCTCAGTAACTGGGTCCCGAGAGGGTGGGAAACCTAGTGCCCTCTGGCTTTATAGTAGTAGTGACCTGTCTGGTGATTGGCTGTGCTGTGTTGTATGCTTACTGGTCATCCTCTGTGTCAATCACTGCCTGTCTGCAGCTTTCAGCACACGCTTCATTCTAGCAGCTCACCAACTTGATCTCAAAAGACGCAACTGGAATAACAGTTCAGACCATTGCTGAGTTTCACTGAATTGATATTACCGTCAGTACGCTCACCATTTACCTGACAAATGTAAAAGCCTGGCCTCAGGAATCTTGACAAATGTTCCTTTTTGACAGTTTTCAATCCGTCCTCAAATTGAGACATACAACAGGGTTTGAGAGTTGTTTGTGCTTCACATGTCAATCTAACATGGTATAAATTGTGAGGGTTGCAATAAAAGTGTTCAATAATAATAACAAATAGACATGCTACTTATACCACACATTGAGATTTGAACCCGTGATTTTAGCCTGCTCTGTTTCCTGTGCGGATACAGTTTTTATGTGTTGGCAAGCTGCAGAATTCAGCTTTATTTTCGGAGCAATACAAAATTGAGCAATACTTCTTTCTCAGAAACCAAAAAGTTTCCCTTTGCTTTCAAATGGTTATGGGTCAACAATCTGTCAGATTAGTTTAATTAACCTTGTCAATTGGCATTTTGAGGAGCGGCTTCTGGGAACTGGGAACATTACAATTTGTTTCAGCAAAAGTCTCTTCAAAGGCAAAGAAACAAAAATATAAAAATCAAGGGGCAGTCAATTAATTGCAGATGGAATAACTTTACTACTACATAACCTGACAGCCTTGCTGTAATGAGATTTAGTACATCATGGCCTGAAAATCCAAATGAGATTTTAATTTAATTAAAGCATCAGATAAAGAGGCAGTTTGAACCCCTTCACACCCATGCAAATCCCTCTAGGATTATCAACAATTTTAACCAAATTGTTTCCAAGATTGCTTCGTATCTTCTTTGAGGGCCCTGTTGCCATTGCAATATTTCTTTCTCACTGAGACCATGGCTTTAATCCCCACAACGTAAAAGGATGTGCAGGATAGATGGATAGGCCACACTAAATTGCCCCTTAGTTGGAAAAAAATAATTGGATACTCTAAATTTATTTTTTAAAATTATGACCATAGCTGTTCCTTTCCCTCAATTCCATTTTCCTGCTTGATCCCCATGAACCTCGATTCGGTTAGAATCCAACAATCTATCCATATCAGCCTTGAATAGGCTCAATTCCTGCTCGATATAGCTCTACAGCTGGGGTAGCAAATTCCAAAAATTCACAAACCTCTCACTGAAGAAATTTCTCTTCATTTCAATCCAAAATGGTCCTCTCTTTACCCTGAAACTATGCCCATTAGTTTTAGCCAGGGGAAACAGCCTTGCAGTATATACCTTGTCAAGTCTCTCAGAATCTCATGTGCTTCAATGAGGTTATTTTTCTAAACTCCAGAGTGCATTAACCCATTCTACTTAATCTCTCCTCATAAAACAATCTCGTCATTCCAGGAATTAACAGCAAACCTTGGTTGCATCTCCATTAAGGCAAGTATATCCTTCCTTAGGAAAAGAGTCCATAACTGTACGCAGTACTTGATGTGTGTTCTAACCACCACCCTGTACAATTACAGCAGAACTTCCTCACTCGTAGACTAGAGCCACTTGACAAGAAACGTGAACATACCATTTACCTTCCCAATTATTTGCTATCGCTGCACGTTAACTTCCTGTGTTTTTCCTACAAGGACATCCCTCTGAATAATAACATTGAATAGCATATCACTGTTTAAAAAATATTTAACTATTTTTTCTTCATAACCTCAAATTTCCCCAGGCTATACTCCATCTGACACCTTCTTGTTATTCACTCAATGTATCTATATCCGTTACCGACTCTTTGGCCAGAAGTTTGGCTGCCAAGGGTAGTCAGATTTAGGTGTGGGAAGAATGGGGTTAGGATAGGAACTCGGCATGATCCCGCAGTTTAACCTGGGCAGGTTTGCAAGCAAGCAGCAAATCGCCATGTCGGGTAAGTATTAAAAATGAAAAGATCAATTAAATTAGGATTCTGACAAAACATTCTGGCTTTAACAGCTAGTGTGGGTTTCCCGAGTTGTATAGAACATCCCCAGATGAATGATGCAAGAGCACGGCTTGGTGACGTGGTGGGTGATGGTGGGGTGATGGGTTTGTTACTTTAATGAAACTGACAACCTGAGAAGCCTTCAAACAGTGAAACTGAAGAACTGCAGTGTTGTCTAGGTGAGAGGCTAGTGTTCAAAGTATTTCTACGAATATACAAATCAGGAGTAAGAGGAGGCCACTTGGCCTTTTGAACCTGCCCTGCCATTCGACAAGATCATGGCTGATCTGACTGCAACCTCTCACCTACCCCAATAATCTTTCATGCCTTGCTTGTCAAGAATCTATCTACCTCTGTCTTGAAAACATTGAAAGATTCTGGGATGGATTCTCTGCAGCCCAACGCCGTAATCGTGGCCGGCGGCAGGGCGGAGAATCCAGTTTGATGCCGGTCCGGCGATTCTCCGGGCACCGAAAATCGGGATCACCGTTGAGTATGCCGCGCTGCCAGGGGCCCATTGCCAGAGGCCCGCTCATCAATCCTCCGCTCCCAACCGGCGAGTTCCCGACAGCGTGGAACTAACCACCGATTGCCGGTCGGGATGCTCGTGTGGCGGCTGCGGACTCAGTGCAACTGAAGCATAACTTCCCTACTTTTATATCCAATTCCACTCACAATGAATGATAACATTCTATTAGCCTGATGGGGGATCTCCAACTTCTTGGAAGTCAATCTCACCTGTCCTGGACCTCACTCACCTTGAGCAGAACTTCCCTGCTGTCAGCCTTCACCACAGCATTGGAACAATTTATGCAGCTCTACCGTTGACCTCTGATGAGGAACAAGAGGTGCGGCAGCCCCAACAGTACCAATAACAGCTCCAGGAGCAATAGTAGTGGCAGATCCCGACTTCTCAGTTTCACTGTTTGAAGGCTTCCCAGTTTGTCAATTTCATTAAAGTAACAACCACTCCTCATCCCACTGTCACCCACCAAGTCTATGCTCTCACATCATTCATCTGGGGAGGTTCTACACAACCTGGAAACCCACGTTCCACAGAACAGGAGGGAACTGAGGCTGCTACCCTTTCTCTAGTGAACTTAACTAATCGCCTCGAAAGACCAAAATCTTTTGTGCGTGTCTTATTTATTGATTTTAGTTCAGCATTTAATACAATGCAAATTCACATCTTGTTTCAAAGATTGATTACTTTGAACGTAAATGGGGGCCAAATACATTGGATCAGGGATTTTCTTACTCATCGCTCTCAGCATGTTTTTATGAATGGACTTTTATCTGATGAACTTATTTTAAACACAGGTTTTTCTTATACTTAGACCAGAAGCGAAGCTTCACAGAGAATACCAACTGTATCTTTAAAAAGGCTAGTCAGTGTCTGAATTTAATTAGAAAACTGAAAGTGTTTGGAGTGAGTCAAGATGTTTTAGAGAAGGTATACAAAAGTCTGGGAGATGGTATTTTAACATTGAATTTGACAGTCTGATATGGCAATCCGAGTGTGAAATGCGAAAGTAAGCTGGCCAGAATTGTTAACACTGCAGGTAAAATCCTTGGTAGGCAGCGGATACAGATCGATAATTTATTTAACAACGCATTTAAGAGGAAAGCTTAGGGCATTATCGGTGGCCCCTCTCAGTCTTCATATCATCAATTTGAAAAGCACCCTTCGGGCTGGTGCTTTGGAATGCCGATTGCTGGGAAAACTCTGTTCAAGAGATCTTTTGTCCCCAGTGCTATAAGCTTACTGAATAACATAAGGTCAAATTAACTTGCTGTTTTTATTTAACTGCAGTAAGTGCTTAAATGGCAGAGTGCAAGGTGTTATGTTTGTATGTTATATATGCACAAATGTGTGAATGTAGGTATATAAGTAACATGTACTGTTTTTAACTAACGACTGTATGATTGTATGGTGTACTGAAGGTGAAGCCAAAGACAAATTTCCACTTTTGTGTGGACAATAACATTTTATTCTATTCTATTCTATTCTGCATGCAGAGATCCAGCTAAAAGGAGGTAAGATCCCCAACACAGGGTCTACAGGCAGAGGAACAACTCTCTCAACATGTGAGCACACCAGCACCTCAGGAGGTTTATTTCATGGCAGGTCATTGTTGACATCTGCCTCCTCCTGGGACAAGACATTATTCCAAGTGGACAAGCTAGGCATGCACTGTCAGTGGTCATTAAGGTGCCCATCACTGGATGTCCACCCCCCCCACCAGAGTTGTGTAAGTTTCTGTAAGCCTCCCAGAACAGGCGCTGGAATGTGGCGACTCGGGGCTTTTCACAGTAACTTCATTTGAAGCCTACTTGGGACAATAAGTGATTTTCATTCATTTTCATTGTGTGGAGAGGTGGGAAAGAAACATTTGTGAAGGGTGACTATGAGGCATGGCTGTGAGATAGCACAAAGGTGAGGGTGAGTGTTGGGTGTTCTGATGGAGATGTGAGAAGGTACTTGGAGAGAGACAAATGAGTGAAACTGCATGATGTGTTGTTCTGAGGAGTGGTGTGTAGAAAGTTGGGAAAGTCAATTTGGGGCTCGGCACCTGATCTACTTGAACTTCTTGGGAGTATAGTCTCCAGGTTCAGTGGATCATGCTTCTGCTGCTCATTCCCTCGGCTACTTCCATCCACACCTGCTTAGTTAGGAAGATGGCCTCTTCCTCCTGTCTCACGCAAACACCACTTTATTTTGTTGTATTGCGAGGCGATTGATGAGGCAGTGTTCATACACAACAGAGGTTTATTGAACTGAGAAGAACTATATGCACAGAACAGCACAACTATTACACATGTCTTCTTCCTGTGACTCCTGGGCTAACTCTGACCAAACCCCAACAGCCAGAACCACACCTTAACCCCTGGTAGGCTAACGTTCACACACTCCATCCCCATAGACTCTGGGCCCATCGCATGGTCCTCGAAGTATCACCCCTTAAAGAGGCCACCATGCTACCACAGTAAGAGTCTAAGACCCAGGGGGAGATCATCCCAAGCCACCTTTCCATCTCTGTGGCTCCTCCTCCAAGGGGAGGCAGTGTCCCATGGGAGGTATTGCCACTGGACTAGTAATCCAGAGACCCAGGGTAATGCCCTGCTGGCCCGGGTTCAAATCCCACCATGGTAGTTAGTGAAATTTGGATTTAATAAAACTGGAATTAAAACTATTGGGTCGTGTTAACTAGGAATCCTTCCTTTGGTGAATTAGGTGCAACATCCTGCCACCCTCTCTATTTAGTCCAGAAGTTTGATGCTAATGCCCTGGCGGAGTTAAAGATCTGCTGCAAAACCTACTTGAATGACAAATAGGTTCCTGATCTGCTTCTGGCCTACTGCGTGTGGAACTGTTTAGATAAAATTAAATCCTTTAGTGTCCTTTTCACAGTTTACATTCCCACACAACTTTGCATTGTCAGTAAACTTGGAAACATTGCATTCGATACTTTCATGTAAGTCATAGATTGTAAATAGCTGAGGCCCCAGCATTGATCCTTGTGGAATCCTATTAGTTCAGCCTGCCAACCTGAAATTGACCTGTTTATTCCTACTCTCTGTTTTTTGTCTTTTGTATGGCACATTATTGAATGTCTTTTGAAAATCCAAATACATGAGATCGACTGGGTCCCATTTAGCTATCCTGCTAATTGCATCCTCAAAAAATTCTAATAGATTTACAAAACACATTTTCATGTTCATAAAACATGGCTTTGTTTACTTTCTTAATTTCCAGTTACCACTTCATTAATGATGGATTCCCATCTTTTCCCTTTTTTTTAGTATGTCCAACATGGAATGTGGGTGTCGCTGGCTAGGCATTTATTGCCCATCTCTAATTGCCCTTGAGGAGGTGCTGGGGAGCTGTCTTTTTGATCTGCTGCACTCTGTGTGGTGAAGGTACGCCCACAGTGCTGTTAGGGAGAGAGTTCCAGGGTTTTAACCTAGCAACAGTGAGTGAACAGTGATATGGTTCCAAGTCAAAATGATGTGTGGCTTCGAGGGGAACTTGCAGGTGGCAGTATTCCCACGCATCTGCTGCCCTTGTCCTTCTCAGTGATAGAGATCATGGGTTTGGAAGAAGATGATCTAAGTCTACCTGACCTGTAGTTTGCTGTTTTGTCTCTGCCTCCTTTCTTGAAATACAGTGTTACATTTAGAACCTTCCAATCCACTGTGACTGCTGTAGAATCGAGGGAATTTCAAAAGGTCACAACTTGTTCATCCACTATTCCACACAGTCCAAAGATGTGCTGGTTAGGTGGATTGGCCATGCTAAATTGCCCTTAGTGTCTAAAATTGCCCTTAGTGTTGGGTGGGGTTACTGGGTTATGGGGATAGGGTGGAGGTGTGGGCTTGGGTAGGGTGCTCTTTCCAAGAGCCGGTGCAGACTCGATGGGCCAAATGGCCTCCTTCTGCACTGTAAATTCTATTCTGTAGTCGCCTCTTTTATAATCCTACTATGTAGGCACCAGATCTGGGGATTTGTCTGTATTGTGAGGCAATCTGTACTGTTCGGTTCATGGAATCTCTGGGTGGAGGCTGAGAACTACAATTCCCAGCATACCCGAGAGTTCCGGCACAAGCGCAGACAGCAGAGAGAGCGAAACCGTTCATGCACAAGGACAACCTACTCGAATAGTGTGTGAAAATCCAACCACAGGTCCAGGGTTTTTAGGGCACGGAAAACAAATCCACGTGACATTTCAGTCAGGAGCAGAAGGAAAGAAGGGTCAGTTCTATCCAGCTGAAGTGCTGCCATGAGTATGTGCTGTGAGAGGGCTGGGGATCAGGGAAACCCAGAAGCTGTATTTGTTCAGCGCAGCCAGAGAGACTGAGGTTTGGGGAAGCCCAGAAGCAGTTGTTGGCAGCAGGATAGCAGGGAAACTATGATCATACCTGCGTTTAGATGCTGGAGTGTAACCTGGCCAGCACAGGGGGGGCACAGTCTCAGTAGTAGGTCAGCTCAGCTGGAAAAGAAGACCAAGAAGGCTGGACCTGGGAGCAAATATGAGCGAGATCTGGAATCGTGTGTCTTTTGGGTGAGGTTTGTACCCATAGTGGAATAGAGTTGCTGGGGATCAGACTAGCTATTTAAAGGAAAGCAACTAAAATGCTTTTGAGGAAGACTGAGTTTTAAAGAATTTTTGTGACCAATGGTGATGACTGACATCTTGGTGGTGTTATGATCTTTGGTCAGACCCCAAAGTGTTGGAAAGATCTGGTTAGGGATTAATAACATTTTGTTTGATGTCGATAAAGTTTGAGATTCAAGACACTTGCTCAGTGAAGAAAGACTCAAGATTCCATGGGTTTTGAACAAAAAACAACTTTACTATTCAAGGTCAGAAAGATAAAACAATTTACCAATATCTATGTTAAACTCTAACATTCATGACAGTTATGAGGTCTCTGTGAATTAATAGGCAAACTGTCTAACACACCATACTACTCATTAAATATGTCATGTGAGAGTACCTTTAAGAAATGGATGTTTAAGCAATGTACCTTTAAGGAATGGAGTTGATCATATTACTGAAGTGATGTCAGAGGTTGGGGGGAGCTGAGCTCACTTCTGCTTTTGGTTTCAATTTTGCTGAGAGCAGCTGAAAAGTGCCTGGCTGGTTTTACTGAGAGCAGCTTAAAAGTGCCTGGCTGTTTTGCTGTGAGCTGCTTAAAAGGAGAAAGTCAGTTTGAGAAAGCAGCTTGGGTGTGTCTGTGTGTTTCCAGAGAGCTGCAGGACGAAAAGCAAGGTGCTTGAGCTGAAGTCAACCAAGTTGATATATCTCTGCCACCCAACAGAAAATATATATTAACTGTGCCCTGGTGTGTTACTGTTTTGAAGGTTTGAAGCCTTTTGGATGTTTGAAGGAACATTTTGAGGGATTATTTAGTGTTGTATTATTTTCGGGGTTATCTTTGAAGTAAGGGGTGTTAAGGGATCCAATGTTTATTTAAAAGGTTAAGTTGAGTTCATAGAACAAACATTGTTTTGTGTTATAAACCACGTGTCCATAATTTTAATATCACACCTGGGGAACAAGCCGCGTGCTTCAAAAGCAACAATCCATTAAAGGGAGAGGTTGGTTGAACTCCATGATACATTTTGGGGTTCTGAAAACGCCTCTCCCATAACAAATGGTAAAAATAGAGTCTATTGATTTCTCAAAAACCCACCCAGACAATAGTAACACTGTAAGTCAACAAATCTCACTGAAACTCCTTCTCGCTCATGAGGGTTTCCAATCTACACCTGCAAAGATATTGCTTTGGAATTCTCTCCAAACGAAACTCCACCTTGGGTAACTTCAACGACAGCCCACTTTGCAGGCTTTTAATCTCATCTCCCAAGATTCCGTTCCCCTGGATTCCCAAGTACACTCAAACACCAATTCATAAGCACAATTCCAGATCTTCGGCCATGCCAAGCAGAACTGCTCCAAAGGGCTATAATTGCCCTAGCGACACTCTTCAATTACGAGGGCTTCTCCTATTTACTTAAAGAGTCCTTTTTCTTTAAAGTCTGCTCGTCATAGCCCTTTCTCTAACTTGGAGCCTGTTTCTCTGCTCTTCTCTTTCAACTGAACTTAACTGTGTCCTGTTTCTATCTCCTGTCTTTATCCCCAACCTGGGACTTTCTCTTGGCACCTCTCCCTCTTTCCACATTCCTGTTTGGGACCTCTCTTTTGTCCTCCTATCTGGAACACTTGCTGGCTATGGTGCTGTTCACCTGGTCATCTGACCAAAGTTTTCATGCCATTTTTTCTAGGCACAAGCGCATCGGGCCCCAAAGAATGTAAAAGCATCAATCTACACATGTGTAGCCCACTTCCAGCCCTGTGTGCAGCGGATTTTGAGTTTTGTCAGTACTTGGGGTTTCCACACTGATATACCTTCAATTCACCAAGAGGCCGAGAGAGCGAGTGAATATAAGGCTTTATTAGTCGTGAACTTGCCTAGCCAGAGTCGGCTGTGCAGATGAGTGTCAACCGCAGGTGGCCGGGTTATATATGGCCCCGGTGAGGGCGGAGCCAGAGGCAGAGCCCACAGGGGTTACAGTACCTGGAAGCAGCTTGTATCACCACTTCCAGGTCATAGGCTACATTAGGTGGATACAATGGTTACAGTGTCATGCATTATGGTGAATACATTCATCACATTCACCCCCTGTTAAAAAATCAAGACCAGCGGAGGTGCCGTGGGGCATTACATATTCAGTCTCTCTGGAGGCCGGATCGTTCTCTTCGACCCCCTCACCTCTGGCGGTGTTGCAGGCATGGTTGTTGCAGGTGGTGATCCCAGGGGCATTGTGTCTGGAGCTGGAGCCTCAGTCCAGCGAGTCGGAGACAGTTGGGGTGTGGGGGTAGGCAGGGGGGTGGTGGGTGGCGGCAGTGGTGGCACAGGACAGTACAGGAGACCCAGGGGAGCATACGGGGCACTGGGGGTGGGGGCGGGTAGCGGTGGGGGGGCGCTTTGGCAGGGGAACCAGCTGGTGCCAGGTCTTGTAGGGAGACCATATCTTGCCGTCCATCCTGGTGCGCGATGTAGGCGTACTGGGGGTTGGCGTGGAACAGCTGGAACCTCTCGACCAGCGGGACGGTCTTATGGCTCCTCATGTGCCTCCGGAGAAGGACAGGTCCCGGAGTTGACAGCCAAGATCGAAGTGAGACCACGGAGATGGATTTCCTGGGGAAGATAAACAAACGATTGTGAGGTGTCTCATTCGTGGCTGTGCAGAGGAGTGATCTGATGGAATGGAGGGCGTCGGGAAGGGCCTCCTGCCAGCGGGGGATTGGGAGACTTCTAGACCTGAGGTTCAGAAGGACGGCCTTCCATACAGTCGCGTTCTCCCTCTCCACCTGCCCGTTTCGCTGCGGGTTATAGCTTGTAGTCCTGCTCGAGGCGATGCCTTTGCTGAGCAGGTACTGGCGTAGCTCATCGCTCATGAACGATGTACCCCGGTCGCTATGGATGTAGGCAGGAAAACCGAACAGTGTGAAGATGCTGTGCAGTGCCTTTATTACAGTGGCCGAGGTTATGTCGGGGCAGGGGACAGCAAAGGGGAAGCGGGAGCACTCGTCGATGACGGTGAGAAAATATATATTACGGTTGGTGGAGGGCAGGGGCCCTTTGAAATCGATACTCAGGCATTCAAAGGGCCGGGAGGCCTTTACCAGGCGGGCCTTGTCTGGCCGGTAGAACTGTGGTTTGCACTCTGCGCAGACTTGGCAGTCCCTTGTCATTGCCTTGACCTCCTCGGTGGAGAAGGGCAGATTGCGGGCCTTAATGAAGTAGGTAAGCCGGGTGACAGAGGTCATTGTGGATAACCCGAAGTGTGCCGCGGGACAGGGCATCTGGGGGCTCGTTGAGCTTCCCAGGGCGATACTTGATATCGTAATTGTAGGTGGAGAGTTCGATCTTCCACCTCAGGATTTTGTCATTTTTTATTTTGCCCCGTTGTGCATTGTCGAACATGAAGGCGACTGACCACTGGTCAGTGCCGAGGGCGAACCTCGGACCGGCTAGGTAGTACCTCCAGTGCCGCATGGCTTCCACTATGGCTTATGCTTCCTTCTCGACCGAGGAGTGTCGGATTTCGGAAGCGTGGAGTGTCCGAGAGAAGAATGCTACTGGCCTGCCCGCCTGGTTGAGGGTGGCGGCCAGGGCGACGTCTGATGCATCGCTCTCTACCTGGAAGGGGACGCACTCGTCCACCGCGTGCATTGCGGCCTTGGTGATGTCAGCCTTGATGCGGCTGAAGGCCGAGCGGACCTCATCCGTCAGGGGGATACTGGTGGTTTGAATAAGTGGGCGGGCTTTGTCCACGTAGTTGGGGACCCACTGGGTGTAGTAGGAGAACAGCCCCAGGCATCGTTTTAGGGCCTTGAGGCTGTGGGGATGGGAGGGAGTTCTGTGAGGGGGCGCATATGGTCGGGGTCGGGCCCTAGGACTCCGTTCTCCACAACGTAGTCGAGGATGACCAGTCGGGTAGTACGGAAGAGACACTTTTCTTTGTTGTATGTAAGATTGAGGGATTGGGAGGCCTCTGAAGAGGAACCTCTGAAGGTTGGCGTCATGGTCCTGCTGATCATGGCCGCAGATGGCCACGTTGTCCAGGTACGGGTATGTCGCCCGCAAACCGCACTGGTCCACCATTCGGTCCATCGTTCTCTGAAAGACCTAGACCCAGGGCAGGGGGTCTCGTGCCCACTGACCCGGACGACCATCATGGAGTTCTTTAGCGGTTTCGGCTGCGACTGGTCGAGGGTCACCGTGCCCAGCTGCGGGTAGCCTGCGTGGTTGGTGGAGTCACAAGATGGCGGCCCCCATATGTCGCACGTGTCGGACGGGATCGAAGATGGTGACCAAGATGGCCGCCCCATCAGTCGCACGTGTCGGTCGGTGCCGGGGCCGGAGGCCAAGATGGCGGCCCCCATGAGTCGCACGTGTCGTTCGGTTTTGGGGCCGGCGGCCAAGATGGCGGCCCCCACGATTCGCATGATGCTAATGTTGCATCTGGAGGGGGCGTTCCAGGGCACGCAGCCACATTGCGGGGGTCTGTGGGGCTGCATGTTCATAGGTCGTGCCTGGTGCGTTTTTGATTTCTGGGCCTTAGGTCGGCCCAGACAGACTCTCGCGTAGTGCCCCTTTTTCCCGCAGTCGCTGCACGTCGCTGAGTGAGCTGGGCAACGCTGCCGGGGGTGTTGGCCCTGGCCGCAAAAGTAGCATTGCAGTTCTCTGGGCTGGGCTGTCAGACGCGCGGCGCAGGCCTGCGACGTAGGCGGGTCCGACGGGAGTTGCGACGATAGTGTCCACGAGGGGTTCACCGGCCCCGCGGGGAACGCGCTAAGGTTCTGGTAGGCCACCTCTAGCGAGGTAGCTAGCTTTACCATGTCCCGCAGGTCGGAGGTCCTGTTTTGCAGCAGGCGTTGCCTGATATACTTCGAGCGGACCCCCGCCACGTAGGTGTCCCGGATTTGTGAGTTCATATGCTCCTCCGCCGTCACATCTCGATAGCTGCAGTTCCTCGCGAGTAGAGTCAGGGTTTCCAGATACTCGTCCAGCGATTCTCCGGCGCGTTGACAATGAGTAGTGAGGAGGTGTCTAGCGAACACCTCGTTTACGGACTTCACGAAGTGCTCCTTGAGGGTTGCGACCGCCTCCTCATATGTGGCCGCTTTCTCAATCATTACCGAGATTCGATGGCTCACCCGAGCGTGGAGGAGTCGCAGTTTGAGGGTCTCCGAGGGAGTCGTTGTGGAGGAGTCGATGTAGGCCTCGAAGCATCGAAGCCAATGTTCAAATATTACCTTGGCTTCGGCTCGCGGGCGTCAAGTTCGAGCCTGTCTGGCTTTAGAGCGGCTTCCATGGTGCTGTCGACGACTAATAAATTGAAATACCTTCAATTCACCAAGAGGCCGAGAGAGCGCGTGAACATAAGGCTTTATTAGTCGTGAGCTTGCCTAGCCAGAGTCGGTTGTGCAGATGAGTGCCACCCGCAGGTGGCCGGGTTATATATGGCCCTGGTGAGGGCGAGGCAGAGGCGGAGCACACCGGGGTTACAGTACCTGGAAGCAGCTCATATCACCACTTCCAGGTCATAGGTTACATTAGGTGGATACAATGGTTACAGTGTCATGCATTATTGGGTTGGATTGGATTTGTTTATTGTCAAGTGTACCGAGGTACAGTGAAAAGTATTTTTCTGCGAGCAGCTCAACAGATCATTAAGTACATGAGAAGAAAAGGGAATAAAAGAAAATAAATAATAGGGCAACACAACATATACAATGTAACTACATAAGCACTGGCATCGGATGAAGCATACAGGGTGTAGTGTTAACGAGGTCAGTCCATAAGAGGGTCATTTAGGAGTCTGGTGACAGTGGGGAAGAAGCTGTTTTTGAGTCTGTTCGTGCGTGTTCTCAGACTTCTGTATCTCCTGCCCGATGGAAGAAGTTGGAAGAGTGAGTAAGCCGGGTGGGAGGGGTCTTTGATTATTAGTATAAGACCTCCCCCTCATCCTTCTAAACTCCAACGAGCACAGACCCAGAGTCCTCAGCCGTTCCTCATACGACAAGCTCTCCATTCCAGGGATCATTCTTGTGAGCCTCCTCTGGACCCTTTCCAAGGCTAACACATTCGTCCTTAGATACGGGGCCCAAAACTGCTCATAATGGCGTCTGACCAGAACCTTATACAGCCTCAGAAGTACTTCCCTGATCTTGTATTCTAGCCCTCACGACATGCTAACATTGCATTTACCTTCCTAACTGCCGACTGAACCTGCACGCTAACCTTAAGAGAATCGTGAACAAGGACTTCCAAGTACCTTGTGCTTCTGATTTCCTAAACACCTTCCCATTTAGACAATAGTCGATGCCTCCATTTCTCCTTCCAAAGTGCATAACCTCACACCTTTCCACATAGTATTCCACCTGCCACTTCTTTGCCCACTCTCCTAACCTGCCCAAGTCCTTCTGCAGCCCGCCTGCTTCCTCAATGCCACCTGTCCCTCTACAGATCTTTGTATCATCTGCAAACTGAGCAACAGTGCCTTCAGTTCCTTCCTCCAGATCATTAATGTATATTGTTAAAAGGTTGTGGTCCCAGCACCGACCCCTGAGGTACTAGTCACCGGTTGCTATCCTGAAAAAGACCCCTTTATCCCCACACTCTGCCTTTTGCCAGTCAGCCAATCCTCTATCCATGCCAGGATCTTACCCTTAACACCATGGGCTATAACCTATTTAACAGTCTCTTATTCGGCACCTTGTCAAAGGCCTTCTGGAAATCTAAACAAATCACGTCCACTGGTTCCCCTTTGTCTAACTTCCTTGTTACTTCCTCAAAGAACTCTAACAGATTTGTCAGACATGACCTTCCCTTGACGAAGCTGTGCTCACTCAGTCCTATTTTATCATGCACTTCCAAGTACTCCGCGATCTCGGCCTGGATTCTCCAAAATCCCGACCAAGTATTGACGCCGGAGTAAACACCGGAGTATTGCATGCCGGCGTCAACGGGCCTCTTGGCCCAGCGATTCACCGGCTCTCAGGGGTGCCAGCAAGGTGCCGGTGTGCTGCGTGCTGCTCTGGCGCCGATGCGCAGCCCTGCACTTCCGGCCCGAGTCTGCGCATGCATGCGGCAGCCGTTTCCACGCCGGCGCATGCGCGTGTCGGCTGTTTCCGCACCAGTGCTGCGCAACTGGGGCTGGTTTAGCACACTGGGCTAAATAGCTGGCTTTTAAAGCAGACCACGGCAGGCCAGCAGCACGGTTCAATTCCCGTACCAGCCTCACCGAACAGGCGCCGGAATGTGGTAGCAGTAACTTCATTTGAAGCCTACTTGTGACAATAAGCGATTTCCATTTCATTTTTCATTTCAGATGGCGGAGCCCTACAACGGGCCTGTGCAGAAGGCGATAGGCCCCCTCCAGATTGTGGGTGCCCGCCAATTGGTAGCCCCCGATCGTGGGCCTAGACATCATGGAGGCCCCCCTGGGTCTGATAGCCCTCCCCCACTAGGATGGCCACCGCGGCCGCGGCCCCGAGCTCCCGCCGGGTGGTACCAGATTGGAACCATGCCGGTAGGACTCGGCGGCAATTTGGCCGGTCGACCGTGGAGAATCGGCATGGGTGCCTCTTTCAGGGGCCTCCGACCGGCGCCACGTCAACTGCGCGGGCGCGATTGCCGGCGATTCTCCGGTTGGTGGAGAATCGCTTCCTGGCGCGGAGCGGCTTGGCGGGAATTTCCTGCGTCACCGGCAATTCTCTGACACAGTGCGGGCTCGGAGAATCCCAGCCCTCATCTTTAATAATGGACTCTATAATCTTACCAATGACTGAAGTCAGGCTAACCGGCCAATAATTTTCCGACTTCAGCCTCCCGCCCTTCTTAAACATGGGAGTTACATTAGCCACTTTGCAGTCCTCTGGGACCCTTCCTGCCTCCAGTGATTCCTGAAAGATCACCACTAATGCCTCCACAATATCCTCAGCTATCTATTTTGGAACCCTGGGGTGTAGTCCATCCGGTCCAGATGACTTATCCACCTTCAGAGCTTTCAGTTTCCCCAGAACCTTCTCCTTAGTGATGGCCACTGCACTCACCTCTGCCCCCTGATTCTCCTGGAGTTCTAGCATCCCACTGGTGTCTGCCACCGTGAAGACTGATGCAAAGTAACTATTCAGTTTGTCTGCAATTTCTTTGTTTCCTATTATTACTTCTCCAGCCACATTTTCCAGTGGTCCAATGTCTATTTTTGCCTCTCTCTTATCTTTTATATATTGAAAAAAAACTCTTCCTATCTTCCTTTATATTACCAGCTAGCTTGCACTCATATTTCATCTTCTTCCCCTTATTGCTTTTTTAGTTGCCCTCTGCTCACTTTTAAAGGTTCCACAATCCTCTGGCTTCCCACTAATCCTCACCACCTTGTATGCTTTTTCTTTAGTTTTTCTGCTGTCCTTGACTTCCCTATTCAGCCATGGATGCCTTGTCCTCCCCTTAGCATGTTTCCTTGCCCTTGGGGTGAATTTCTGTTGTGCCTCCCAAATAACCCCCAAAAACACCTGCCACTGCTGTTCCACTGTCTTCTCTGCTCTTCTCCTTTTCCAATCAACTCTGGCCAGCTCCTCCCTCATGTCTTTGTAGTTACCCTTATTTAATTGTAATACCGTTACATCTGATTGCAGCTTCTCCCTCTCAAACTGCAGGGTCAATTTTATCATATTGTGGTCTCTGCACCCTTAGGGTTCCTTCACCTTAAGTTCCCTAATCAAGTCTGCCTCATTACACATCACCAAATCCAGAATTGCCTGTTCCCTCGTCAGCTCTGTCACAGTACTCAGCACCATTAATTTCACCAGTACTTTTTTGGAATTAATAACTGTAAGTTGCTCACTCTCATTGGATCCATATTTTTGCACTATCTCTGTTCACTTTTTATTTTTATTTTTTTTATTTTTTATTTCAAACAAATTTGTAACATTTCCAGAGAGATCACAGGGCCTATGCAAAGGGCCTTAACATAGTGAAAACAAACAGTGGGAAAGAATAAACATGTTAATAAGGCACTTCCCCTGTCAGCTCTGTTTGCCCATGCCACACGTGTTCAACTAAACTAATGTGGCTCTAACCCCCCCCCCCCTCGGGTGCTGCTGCTGTCGGTTTCCTGCCCTGTTCCCTGAGAGTCTGCGCGCGACTTTCTCCCCGGGGGATCCCTGGTCACCCCTCCCCCCTTGCCCACTTAAGTTTCCTCTCCTCTACTTCTCAGATCCCCCCCCTCAACCGACCTCCCCTGCCCCCCCCCAGGCCTGACCTGCCAGGCCAGCCCCGCGCCTGGCCCTAGCCCACCCCTCCTCCTACTCTCCCTGGTGCCCCCTGACCTACGCTAGCTACACTGACCCCTGCCCTTGGCGCCTGTCTGTCTCCTACCCGAGCACTCGGGCCCTCCCCTCACACACCAAGGGCCCATTAACCTGATTGTATCTCCCCGTGCCCTTCCATGTCCCCTGACCAGCCCCTAGCCCATCCCCCTCTCCGAGGCCCCGATCTCCCGCCAAAAGGTACCAAGCACGCGACTCCCTTTGCAGGGCCCCTACCCCCCTCCTCCCCCCTCTCGATGCAATCTCCCACAAACACCCCACACAGTGCGCCCTCCAGCCCCCGCTCCCTGTCCCGGCTGAAAACAATCTTGGATATAACATTACAGTACAGGATAATGTAACAAACAGCCGCCACACAAAAGCTCTGCGAGCCCAGAGTCCCTTAATTCAAGTCCAGCTTCTTCTTTCAAGAAAAAAAATCACTCCTAATCAGAGCAAGTTAGGTTTTTTTTAAAATATATTTTATTGAAATTTTTCGTTCACAATTTTTTCCTCTTACACATCAAACATAAAGAAAATTTAACAGTACATGTAACATGTTAACCACACTCTAATAAAAAGTAACTAACCAACATGGTAAACTAATCAATTAACATAAAATGAAACTTTCCCCTCCCCCCCCCCCCCCTCTCCCCTGGGTTGCTGCTGCTGCTGGTCATCTATCTTCCCTCTAACGTTCCGCTAGGTAGTCGAGGAATGGTTGCCACCTTCTGGTGAACCCTTGAGCCGATCCTCTCAGTGCAAACTTAATCTGCTCCAGTTTTATGAACCCCGCCATATCGTTTATCCAGGTCTCCAGTCCGGGGGTTTCGCTTCCTTCCACATGAGTAAAATCCTACGCCGGGCTACTAGGGACGCAAAGGCCACGACATCGGCCTCTTTCGCCTCCTGCACTCCCGGCTCATCCGCAACTCCAAATAAAGCTAACCCCCAGCCTGGTTTGACCCGGACCTTCACCACCTTCGAAATCACTCCCGTCACTCCCCTCCAATACCCCTCCAGTGCCGGGCACAACCAAAACATATGTGTGTGGTTTGCCGGGCTTCCGCCGCACCTCCCACACTTGTCCTCCACTCCGAAGAACCTGCTCAACCTTGCTCCCGTTATGTGTGCTCTATGTAGCACCTTAAATTGAATCAGGCTAAGCCTGGCACACGAGGAAGAGGAATTTACTCTGCTTAGGGCATCAGCCCACAGACCCTCCTCTATCTCCTCCCCGAGCTCTTCTTCCCACTTTCCTTTTAGTTCGCCCACCAGCTCCTCCCCCTCTTCTCTCATCTCTCGGTATATCTCTGATACCTTGCCCTCCCCGACCCACACCCCTGAGAGCATTCTATCCTGGATCCCCTGTGTCGGGAGCAATGGAAATTCCCTCACCTGTTGTCTTGTGAACGCCCTCACCTGCATATACCTTAAGAAATTTCCCCGGGGCAGCTTATACTTTTCCTCCAACGCTCCCAAGCTCACAAACGTCCCGTCTATAAATAAATCTCCCACCCTCCTAATTCCCAACTGGTGCCAGCTCTGGAATCCTCCATCCATCCTCCCTGGGGCAAACCTATGGTTGTTCCTGATTGGGGACCCCACCAGGGCTCCCAGCACACCTCTCTGTCGCCTCCATTGTCCCCAGATATTTACTGTTGCCGTCACCACTGGGTTTGTGGTAAATTTTTTTGGTGAGAACGGTAGTGGCGCCATCACAAGCGCCTCTAGACTCGTCCCTTTACAGGACTTTTTCTCTAGTCTTTTCTACACCGCTCCCTCTCCCTCTATCATCCATTTACGGATCATCGCCACATTGGCAGCCCAATAGTAGTCGCCCAAATTCGGCAGCGCCAGTCCCCCTCTATCTCTGCTACGTTGTAAGAACCCCTTCCTTACCCTCGGAACTTTCCCTGCCCACACGAAGCTCGTGATGCTCCTGTCTATTTTTTTAAAGAAGGCCTTAGTGATCAGTATAGGGAGACATTGGAATACAAATAGGAATCTCGGGAGGACCATCATCTTAATTATAGAACATAGAACAATACAGCGCAGTACAGGCCCTTCGGCCCACGATGTTGCACCGAAACAAAAGCCATCTAACCTACACTATGCCATTATCATCCATATGTTTATCCAATAAACTTTTAAATGCCCTCAATGTTGGCGAGTTCACTACTGTAGCAGGTAGGGCATTCCACGGCCTCACTACTCTTTGCGTAAAGAACGTACCTCTGACCTCTGTCCTATATCTATTACCCCTCAGTTTAAAGTTATGTCCCCTCGTGCCAGCCATATCCATCCGCGGGAGAAGGCTCTCACTGTCCACCCTATCCAACCCCCTGATCATTTTGTACGCCTCTATTAAGTCTCCTCTTAACCTTCTTCTCTCCAACGAAAACAACCTCAAGTCCATCAGCCTTTCCTCATAAGATTTTCCCTCCATACCAGGCAACATCCTGGTAAATCTCCTCTGCACCCGCTCCAAAGCCTCCACGTCCTTCCTATAATGCGGTGGCCAGAACTGTACGCAATACTCCAAATGCGGCCGTACCAGAGTTCTGTACAGCTGCAACATGACCTCCCGACTCCGGAACTCAATCCCTCTACCAATAAAGGCCAACACTCCATAAGCCTTCTTCACAACCCTATCAACCTGGGTGGCAACTTTCAGGGATCTATGTACATGGACACCTAGATCCCTCTGCTCATCCACACTTTCAAGAACTTTACCATTAGCCAAATATTCTGCATTCCTGTTATTCCTTCCAAAGTGAATCACCTCACACTTCTCTACATTAAACTCCATTTACCACCTCTCAGCCCAGCTCTGCAGCTTATCTATATCCCTCTGTAACCTGCTACATCCTTCCACACTATCGACAACACCACCGACTTTAGTATCGTCTGCAAATTTACTCACCCACCCTTCTGCGCCTTCCTCTAAGTCATTGATAAAAATGACAAACAGCAACGGCCCCAGAACAGATCCTTGTGGTACTCCACTTGTGACTGTACTCCATTCTGAACATTTCCCATCAACCACCACCCTCTGTCTTCTTTCAGCTAGCCAATTTCTGATCCACATCTCTAAATCACCCTCAATCCCCAGCCTCCGTATTGTTTGCAATAGCCTACCGTGGGGAACCTTATCAAACGCTTTGCTGAAATCCATATACACCACATCAACTGCTCTACCCTCATCTACCTGTTCAGTCACCTTCTCGAAGAACTCAATAAGGTTTGTGAGGCATGACCTACCCTTCACAAAGCCATGCTGACTATCCCTGATCATATTATTCCTATCTAGATGATTATAAATCTTGTCTCTTATAATCCCCTCCAATTGCCTGCACTCTGCCCGCCAGTGACAGTGGTTGCATGTCCCACCTCTTGAAGTCCTCTTCCATTTGTTCCACCAGTCGTGTCAGATTAAGTCTGTGCAAGGTTCCCCACTGTACAGCACTGAAAAAACTAAGTGCCCGTTAGTTCAAGTCCAGCTTCTTTTCTTTGATAAAAATCCAAACTTGCTCCGGTGTCTCAAAATAGTAGTGGAGTTCCTCAAACGTAACCCACAGCTTCGCACCTCCTTTTTGTAGAGGGCTGCCTTTACCTTGATGAATCCTGCACGCCTCTTGGCCAGCTCCGTTCCCAAGTCCTGGTAGATGCGCACCTCGCAGTTCTCCCATCTGCTGCTCCACTCCGCCTTGGCCCATCGCAGCACACGTTCCCAGTCAGCCAACCGGTGAAAGCGGACCACCAAGGCCCTCGGTTGGTCGCCCGTCCTGGGCTTCCATGCGGGGGCTCTATGTGCCCCATCCAACTCCAGGGGTCGAGGGAAGGCCTCCAGTCCCATCAGCGCCTTGAGCATACCCGTCACGTATGCACCCACATCCGATCCATCGCAGCCCTCGGGGAGGCCAACGATCCTCAAATTCTGCCTCCTGGATCTGTTCCCCAGCTCTTCAAGCTGCTCCTGCATCCTCCTCTGGCGGGTGTTCAGCTCTTCCACCTCGTGCTCCAGCTCCGCCACCATGTCCGCCTGGCTGGAGAGCTTCCCCTCGACCTCCCTGAGCGCCTTCTCCTGGACTGCCTGCGCCTCAACCATTCGGTCCATTACCGCCCTCATCGGGTCCAACGTGTCCCTCTTCAATTCGGCGAAGCAGTTCTTAAAAAACTCCATCTGCTGGTCCCTTGGCCAGTGAGCCTCCGCTCCCTGGTCCCTGCCGTCCGCCATGTTTTGCCACCCGACCTGGGGTCCCCGCTGCTCCCGCTTCGAGCCCTGCCGCTCCACTCGACCACTTCTGCTCCAGCTGCTCATACCCCGGTGGGGGGGGGGGGGGGGGGGGGGGGGGGGGGGGGGGGAGCCTCTTCCCTATCGTCTCCTCAACCTACCAGGTCGCAGGTCCCGCAAATGTCCGTTTAACAGGTCCGTTTGCCTATCGCGGGCGGGAGCGATCCGACCTGCGACCTGCTCCGTCGAGGGCGCCACTGGAAGTCCGCTTTTTCGTTTTCTACTATTAAGAGAGATATAAAGGCTGCGATTTACTGCCCACTTTTGCTGTGTGGGAAATTCCCATAATGGACGCTAAATCACGTGTGAACTCAGAAATGCAAATCTTAAATCTTGGAGGTGAGATTTGAATTTGAGTTTCTCCACCTCCCACCAGTAACATGATCAGGTTGATGTTGTTGCATCTGCCACGACATATCTACCCCACTCCTGGCGGTGTGATGACACACCAGCACAAATCACTACTGGTTTTTGAAAATGAAAACCAGTCGCGATGACTGCGGGGACGCAGCTGATTCTGTAGTCTCCGCGGTTGTAGGACATGCCCGGATATTGAATCCTTGCATCCTGGCTGGGCACAAAGTCAAGGGGCAATGCCAGGGAGCATTGTCAGGGATAAATGCCAGGGGCGCTGGCAGGTAGCACAGCCAAGGCTCCATTGAGGGGCGGGGTTTATCCTCCTCCATTGGGGGATGTTCCTCTGCTGCATATGGGGAGGGTTTCCCCTTATCCATGGGGGCGGCATGTGGGTTTGGGGTTCCCCTTATGTGTGTGGGGGTCCCGATGTCTGGGGCTTCCCTTTAATTATGTTTTGAGATCAGGGCGCCATTTAGAAAGGCCAGTCCAATCTAAGATCCCGCCCCTCCAGCTGGCTGTGACCCACGCCAATCCTTTGAAATTGAGCAGAGTGTGGTTAGGTCTGATGAGAAAAGCTGGCCGTGAAGCCGAGTCTCATACAGATTTTCTTGTCTGATCCAGCACTCTGCCAATATTGGGGAAGATTGCACCCAAAGGAATGGATTTTCACTAACGAGGCAGGTAGGTTAAGTTGGGAGATTTTCAGACTTGGCAGAAACAACTGAGTTTAAAGGGCCCTGTTAAATCCAATTTCTACTCTGGAAATTGAGCCTGACCATGCCGGCAGCAGATACTAAGTGGCCATGAAGGTTTGCAAGTGCTGTGGCAGGCTGGCTAGAAAGCTGGCCTCCATTCTCTGGGACTTTGTCCAACTTTTTTTAGAAGCTGTTCGGCCCTCTCACACACCTTCATAACTTCTCAGCCCCCCCTGTCACCCCCATGGCTCCTCCATGCCTACTCATGCCCTCTCATACCCACCCCCTCCCATGGCTCTACAGCTAATCAACCTGTATCCACCAAGGACAGGTCCTAGGAGCCATGTGGAGATGCAAAAAGATTATGACCATCTGATAAACCTCTCACTCAGACACACTTGATGCTGAAACAAAGCTCTTATTCATGAAGCCCATTCAAAAATGATAAATCTCCTCAAGCTTTCACTCTCTTGTTAAAACCAACATTCACACTTCCATTCAGCACCCCTCCATCAAAGGTAGATAAAGGTAGCCTCTTTAAACTGCCAAACTGCGAACTCAGAGCACCCTTCTGAGATCATTGAAGCTTTTTAAACTCAGCCAAGCATTCATAGTGATGTAATAATAACCTTTGGAAATGTGAACAAAGAACTGTATTGATTTTACCCCCTAAACTACACCAGATGACCTGTCAATAGAAGCAGTCCAACAGATGTTTTTTTTAAAAACTCTACTAACAGCTTAAGCCTTTTTTCAAGTTAAAAGAGCAGGATCTTTTAAAAAAACTTCTGATCATTATACTTAAACAGACCTTATTTGCCCTTCAAGGATATTCATGTCTACTCCATCATATCATGACTCCCACACTGCAGCTGAAGGCCATTGGAACAGCCAAAAATGGGTTTGTTTGAACTCATCACTAAATTCACAATGGCTCTGCTTAGTTTGGTTTTCTTGCCTATGTGATTTATGCCTTATACCCTTTTCCCGCTGGCAAAAATGGGATCTGTCAGAAAAAGCGTCAGGACCTCCGCATTCAGCTCCCACCTATCATTTTTAAAGGTTCTTGGATTCTTCCTGACTCCACAAATGTCCTGCCCATTATCATTCCCTCTGTCTCAGTCTCTGAATCTATGTTTACTTTTGTGAATAATTTATTTTACATACTTCCAGAAGCTCTTATGATCAGCTTAAGTATATTTCATGTTTACTCTCATTTTATTTACTTCCTCATTATCAATTTGTCATTCTTTCCTGGCATCTAAAACTCTTCCAATTGTCAGGCTTCCTACTCTTCTTGCTAATTTTATAAATTTATTTTTAAATCTAATGCGGCCTAAAATTTCCAGAGAGAATGTATTAATTTTGCCTTCAATGCCCTGATATTTTTCCCTGGGATACGAGCACTTAAAGGTTTAAAGCGTTCACCTAAAATTCCTCGTTCTTTAAGAATATAAGAAATAGTAAGTTCATCTTCAAAGGACCTCATAGCGACCACCAACCTCTCAGGCTGTTCAATGCACCACCCCTCTATCACTCACCCATTAGCATTCCCTAGCATTCAGGACTCGAGACTGACATTCAGATCGTCTGACCTCACACACATTTCAATTATTCCTCACACCCTACCTCTGCTGTTTCACCGTAACTCTAGCTTTTTAGTGGTGGCAGACACATCTCCCAAGCTGAACAACTAACATTCTGATCTTGCTCTTGTAGGACAAGGTTGCCCATAACAGCCAGACGTTGAACAGAACTGGAAGGGATAATTTAATCTTGATATTCTGATTCCAACACAGGAGATGATTGTTCACATCATGGGGCCGGCTGCTGGTATTGCTGAGAACACTGAGGATGGTATGTTCCAGCTTTTTGCCTCGTCTCACCCTCATTCCACTAAATGGCATGATGTGCAAGCTGCTGATGGTGTAACCATGGGCTTCTTCCCTCAATCTAATACCCTCCTTTTTTATTTTCTGCTTTCAGACCCCCAGGAACTGCTGCCTGGCTAGCCACAACACAACAAAGGGAAATGAGAGAGTAAGAGTAGAGCACGAAAGAAGAGGCTCTATCAATTGATCTGCCACTAGCAGCCACCAGCTCAAATAGTGGAATTGCATTTACCTTGGAGTTAGTTATAGAGCTAGACTCTGCACATGGTGAGTAAACCAGTATGTGTGGACTACAGCCAGGTGGTGGAAAGAATTTGGTGCCAGTTCACTGGAAGGCTAGGTCACAGAGTTGTGCTGCTTTAAGGGACTCAGAGGAAGACTCTGATGTGGTGACTTACAGGGCAATGCTGATGAGAATGCTTGGTGGTTGGTTGGCCTGCCAGATAGCCTCCTCTAACTGTCAAGCAGCTTAGAAAAGTCAACCTCCAACTTGGCAGAGCGCATCATGTGGAGCTTCCTCTGTGTGCAGACTCTGCTCCATCTCCCTGTAATGTTTCCAGCCAAGAGACCCTGCAACCACATCCCTCATACCCGTTTCAGCCTTTGTGTGGACAAGTCAACAAAGCCTTTGCTCTCCTTGTGAGGATACCTGGGTATTTGGCCAATTAAATAACACTCATCGTGGGTTCATCTTGCTTGGTCCAAGTTTGTAAATCATGTGCCATGTCAGCTGGTACAATCTGGCCAGTTTCCATTTCCCACAGGTCATGCTTGGGTGAGTGTTATTCCCAACATGGGGAACAACGGGGGCCGTACCAGGGGCGAAATTCTCCGGTATCGGCGCGATGTCCGCCATCTGGCGCCCAAAATGACGCAAATCAGTCGGGCATCGCGCCGCCCCAAAAGTGCAGAATGCTCCGCATCTTTGGGGGCCGAGCCCCAATCTTAAGGGGCTAGGCCCGCGCCGGATGAATTTCCGCCCCGCAAGCTGGCGGAAAAGGCCTTTGGTGCCCTGCCAGCTGGCGCGGAAAATACATCTCGGGCGGCGCATGCGCGGGAGCATTAGCGACCGCTGACTGCATTCCCGCGCACGCGCAGTAGAGGGAGTCTCTTCCGCCTCCGCCATGGTGGAAACCGTGGCGAAGGCGGAAGGGAAAGAGTGCCCCCACGGCACAGACCTGCCCGCGGATCGGTGGGCCCCGATCGCGGGCCAGGCCACCGTGGGGGCACCCCCCGGGGCCAGATCGCCCCGCGCCCCCACCCCAAGACCCCGGAGCCCGCCCGCGCCGCCTTGTCCCGCCTGTAAGGTAGGTGGTTTAATTTACGCCGGCGGGACAGGCATTTTAGCGACGGGACTTCGGCCCATTCGGGCCGGAGAATCGCGGGGAGGGGCCCGCCAAGCGGCGCGGCGCGATTCCCGCCCCCGCCGAATATCCGGTGGTGGAGAATTCGGCAACCGGCGGGGGCGGGATTCACGCCAGCCCCCGGCGATTCTCTGACCCGGCGGGGGGGTCGGAGAATCTCGCCCCAGAAGTTGGACATTCGTATTTTGTATCTTCCAAGTTGACTTTTGAATTACGCCATTTTTTTAAAAATGCTGACAGTCCAGGCTTTTTATTTCAAAGCATTTCCAAAGGAGGCACTGAGAAATTAAATAATAAAAATCTACCAGTACTTTCAGCGTTAAATAAGAGAAACTCAATTATTTGCCGCTTTTTGTGATTTTTATAAAGTACGAGTAGATTAAGAATGCACACAAACTCAGCTCAGTGTATACTAGGGACAAAGCAATAGAAATAGAATTATATTCATGAAGTCAGTGACTTTAGCAAACTGTGTGGTCACACAGCTGGAAGGAAGCCCATCATTCACATCACAAAGGAAGACAAATTGTACCCATGTAAAGGAACAAAGGAATCCACAGGATTTTCAACTCTAAAAGTTGCCACAGTTGGTTGCAGTAAACATTTGGCCAAGCTCATACTTTTTGAAGCTAATGCTTAAGTTAGTTTGAATTTTACCTAGCAGAGGCGAAATTTAAAAAGTCAGTTTGCTCCACAGCTTGAGCTACGTCTGAACCTTTCCTGTCGCACAATAGATATTTTAATTTAATCTTTATTATTGTCACAGGTAGGCTTACATTAGCACTGCAATGAAGTTACTGTGAAAATCTCCGAGTCACCACATTCCAGCGCCTGTTCGGTTACACTGAGGGAGAATTCAGAATGTCCAATTCACATAACAGCACGTCTTTTGGGACTAGTGGGAGAAAACCGGAGCATCTGGAGGAAATCCACGCAGACACAGGGAGAACGTGCAGAGCCGTACAAACAGTGACCCAAGCCGGAATTGATCGTGGGACCCTGGCGCTGTGAAGCAACAGTGCTAACCACTTCTTGCGGCTGACCCCAAACCCAGGTGTGATTCTTCTTTAGCAGAAGGTGCAACGTGGCCAGCGTAGTTGCCAGATTGGGGAGGAACTTCCCATAATAGTTTACGAGGTTGAGAAAAGAACAAAGATGCGATGTGTCAGTCGGGGCGGGGGACTGTTGAATTGTGCGCACCTTCTCTGCGACGGGGTACAAACCTTCGCGGTCCACCCGATAACCCAGGTAGACCACTTCCTTCACCTGAACGGTGCACTTTGTACGACGTAAATGGACTCCAGCCTCTGAGAAGCGTCTATGGACAGCCTGCAAATTTTCCAAATGTTCCTGCTCCGAGCTCCCTATAATCGAAACGTCGTCTAAGTAGACAGTGACATGTGGTAAACCTCTCAAGATGCCCTCCATGACGCCAAGGGGCAACCGTGTATATTCATGCAGGCCCCTGTGTGTATTAATAGTTACATATGGCAGGGAGGCAGGGTCCAGCTCCAACTGTAGGTAGGCGTGACTCATATCTAATTTCGTGAACGAGAGTCTGCCTACAAGTTTCGTGTAGAGATCTTCCATGCGGGGCATTGGATATCGGTCGAGCCGGGAAGCTGTATTCAGTCTGTAGTCGCCGCACAAGCGAACTGTGGCATCTGGCTTCATTACAGGTACAATTGGCACTGCCCAGTCAGCGAAACGGACGGGCCTGATAATACCAAAGGACTCCAAACGAGTGAGCTCCCCTTCTACCTTCTCGAGCAAAGCGTAAGGCACCGGGCGCGCCCGGGAATAGCACGGCGTGGTTCCTGGTTTGACCTGGATACGGGCTATGGCCCCTTTTATATTTCCCAAACTGGGCTGAAATACATCTGGGTACCGTCCTAGTACCTCCGTCAACCCTCCAGAACCTGTTTGAAGGATGTGCTGCCACTACAGCCACAAATGGCGCAACCAGTCCCGACCCAATAGGCTGGGCCCATGGCAGCACACCACAATAAGCGGGAAACGCCCCTCATGGCAACAGGGGTCATCGTAGTTCCAGCAATGTCCAATGGTTCCCCCGTGTAGGTGGTCAACATGGCCTGTGTATCGGTTAATGTAAGGGTCTATATACCCTGCTTGATGTGGTCGAATGTCCTCTGGGCGATCACGGAGACCGCTGCGCCAGTGTCCAACTCCATCTCAAGCGGGTGACCATTGACCCATATCATCACCTTAATGGGGGCCACATGGGGAGCTGCCACACAATGCAGTTGCAGGCAGTCATCCTCTATCTCCACATCCTCGGGAGTAGTCTCCGCAGTTCATCCAAATGGAAGGTACGGTCCCTGGGCTGGTCCCAGTTTCTGTCGGAACGACGGTGCCTCTGGCACCCCCAGCGTCCGCGATGGGGTCAGCGCCCACAAGTCCGACACTGACATGGCTCCTCATCCATCGGTTCTGGAGAAGGCTCCCTTCAGGGAGGAACGTCCGGCGGCCACTGCTCACTCCTCTCTAGCTGGTTCCATACTGGCCAGCTCTGTTTATGCAGGCACTCTGCTAATGATTTCTCCGCCCCCCCCCCCCCCCCCCCCCCCCCCCCATTGGGGAAGCTTATACTCCCTAAGGATTGTGGGATTTCCATTAGTCCCCAACCAGTGGTAAGCAGGCAGATTATAACATGAGTTTTGGAAGGTTTGTGTCTTTTTTGATGCTACATTCTTTCTTCTTAGGCAAGCCCTAGGGATCAGGGCTGACTTGCTTCCACTCCAGTTCAATGTGACCTGAGTTGGTTGATAAGTCTAAAGCGCAATCAACAGACTCTGTAACATGGAGGGTTATTGAGTTGTTAGGGGGTTTGTGTATTTTCTTCAGAGCTTCGACTTTGCTTCTGGATGTTCCCAACAAAGTCTTTCGATGTGTTTGGTGCTTTTATGAATGAACTGTAGCCACCTGGGTTGGCCAACTCCCGATGTAAAATGGGGAACAGCAAAGGCTGAAAGGAAATTCAGCCAACGCAGGCAGAAACCAGCAGATGCAAGTTACTGTGTATTAAACTCTGCAAAAGCATCGATACAAGCAGCCATCTGCATAATAATGTAGCAGCCATCTACATACTAATAAGCGATCCCCGGGAACAATCGCAACATTTGGGACAAACAAAGCTAAGCCAGACTCCCCGGCGGCAGCAGGAGCCAACACAAAAGAGGTTAACGGACACCTCAAGACCGCCCATCGATCAGGGAACCGCTCCAGTATTGGAGAAATCGAACCAAACGATTGGAACAAAGTCCAATCACTTGGAACCAGGTACAGGGTCCGCCCCGAAAGGCGGGAAGCCCCTGGGGACTATAAAGTTAAGCCCCCAAGTTCAAATTGTTCTTCTTGACCGGGTCACTCAGCAACGCGAACCAACCCTTGACCGTGACCGGTTCAACTGCCGCCGATATCCAGTAAGTCTTAAGTCAACGCTCGCTACGAGATAGGCGCTCCTAGCTACCAATCCGTACCAACTTCGAATCCCGCAGACTCAGAACCCGAACAAAAGGCCATTTGTTCCCCTGACCTGGTGGGCCAGTCCGAAGCTAAGTATCGACCTGTTAGTCGCAGAAGTAGCTTAGACGTAGAATTTGTGCATGAGTAGCGATTACTGTGTATAATAAATGTGCTTTAATTTGAATCTTACTAATCGGTGTATTGAGTGATTGATCATTACTTGAACTTGAACCTCGTGGCGGTATCATAAAGATACCTGGCGACTCGAGAGCAAAGGTTAACAAACAGAGCCAATTGAACCAACCAAACGTTAGTAACATATTACTGGTCACATCTGACGGGACCCGAACTAGAAGTCGCTTAACCACTCCGGGAGAACCCAAAAATTCGAATTAGAGATCCAATTGGGAACAGAAAACCACAAGTGTTCAAGCAGTTCTGATCAATCCTCATAATTCGGAAGTGTGTTAAATGCATGCGTAACTAACAGGGCTATAAGGTAAACTGATAGATTTTTTTTGTTGCGACAAAACTGTCGGGAGTTTGTATTTCGGAAAATAGCGAAAGCCGTACCCGTATCTACAGCACCGCCTTAGTCCCCCTGTTCCAAATTTAAAAGAAGCATTCGGATAAGAAAGATGGCAATGCAGGCAATGCAGTGCCTCGTGAACCCAGAAGAATTTGCAGTCGCAGCAACCAGCAGCAGTAGAGTAGGGCATACTTGGTGGGAGAACCTGAGCGAGATTCACAAGAAGAGCTGAGGGAAAGCTCGCAAGCCGATGGCAATCGTGTCCTGCTTGGCACAGTTGCGAGGCACAGAGGAGGTTGTTAGGACTCTCCGGAAAGAGATAGGAGGCATACATCGAATGAGCAAGGTCGGTGTAAGTGAGGTAGAAAGAGAGAACTTAGAGTTAAGGAGAAAGTTGGCAGCAAAAGACGGAGAGGTGGATGATGCCAAGCGGGCACACCAGTCTTGTCTGGTGCACCTAAGCAGCTTCCAGTCCCAGTATGAAAAGGCCTATCAGGGTACACAACGTGCAGTCCTGGTACGAGAAGAAACCGAGAAGCAGGTAGAAGCATTGCAGAGGCAGTGTAGTGACCTGAAGGCAGCGTTAAGAGCACTCCATGCTGCCACCACGGAGCAAAGACAAAGCTCGTTAGACCACGCAAAGTGCCGGAAGCAGATTGCAGAGCTGCAATCTCTGCTTTCTGTTCAAAAAGGATTCCAGGAAACCTTTGGAGCAAAATTAGATCAGGAAGACGGCCCTGATTGGGAAGAGTTAAATGAGACAGCGCAGAGATATGTTCAGGGAACATGTGCGCAGGGAAAGCCCTAGAAGAGAAAAGCGCCCCAACCCCCAACAGAGCAGATAGTTCAGGCTCCAATGAACCCAGTCACCACCCACCGCACAGCCACATCGGACGATATGGAATTTCCGTACACCACCCCCTTAACCGTGACCCAGTTACGGGACGTGTGCGAGAAAATCACACCGTTCCTCCCCACCTCAGACCCCCACCATTTCTTTGCCAGAGTAAAGCAGCAGGTGACCATGTACGGCCTGGATGAGCGAGAGCACGTAAAGCTCACAGTCTTGAGTTTAGACCCTTCAGTCGTAGCAGCCCTTCCCGACCCACAAAATGTAGGAGGAGGCACCCTTGCAGAAATGCATACCGCGGTCCTAGATGCGATCGGGTATAACTGGGGTGACCCTGTAGATGGCCTCAATAAATGCAGGCAAAAGAAAACCGAGCACCCCACAGCGTTTGCTGGACGCCTGTGGATCCACTTTGCCACAGTTTTTGGAGACTTAGACCGTGCCCATTTGTCCCCAGACAACATGGCCAAATGGACCCGCACCCTTATCTTTCATCCCACAGAAACAGGACAAAAAGCTTGTGCGAATTATGATCCCTCAGAGGAGGCTCATAACAAGAAATGGGTCGGAAAAAGATTGTCCCGCACCTGGGAGCAGTCTGTACAAAACAAACCCGCAGTTAAAAATCCCGAAGAAAAGCAGGCCGACGCAGACATACAAGCAGTTAAAACACACCAGAACCCCACATGGGTGAATGAAAGCAAGAACAGCCCCCCACCAAAGTCACAGGAGTGTTACAACTGTGGACAGTTGGGACACTTTGCAAGGGAATGCAATGCCCCACGAAAGCCACAGAGAGCCCAGCAGACGGGCACTCTAACTAAGAATAAGACAGAGCCCATACATAGTGTGAGCACCCGTTCAGATCAGACGGGCCTGAACGGAACGGACTGACGGTGTTTGGGCTCCCTCAGTTGGGTCTGCGACACACTTTGGGATAGGTCCGGACGACTGGTAGTCACAGTGAAAATACGGGGACAGCCCATCGAGTTTCTCTGGGACACAGGAGGGTCCCGCACCACAATACATTCCTCCACCATGTTCCAAAAGGACACGTGGCCCACTACAGCCACTAACACCCTCAACGGCTTTACAGGCCACTCACAGCAGGGACACATCACAGCTCCTGTACCCATTCAAGTCGGCAACATCACCACCAAGCACCCCGTAGTTTTAGTTGACCTGCCCCACACAGCAGAACACATTCTGGGAATCGATTTTATGAATTCCCACAACCTATTATTTGATCCAGTCAACCAGTGTGTCTGGAGAATGGCAAAATCCGCAACAGTCCCCGCAACGCTCACAATAGGTGAATACACCAACAAAATTAGCGCAGTAGGCAAATTTTGGTTTAACCTGACGACAATTAGCACGGACAAGCAAGTTAGGGCAGTTTCACAGAAGAAAAGGACAGCATTCGCGACCCACAAGCACGACTGTGGCCGGATGACTGGTTTAGTACAAATCACAGGACCTTACCCTAGACCCCCAAAACGGTATGGAATTCCCCAAGAGGCAGAGGGAGAAATCTCAAAGGTAATCAGCAGCTTATTAGAGCAGGGCGTACTTAGATCAGTAGCCTCCACTAATAATGCCCCGATTTGGCCAGTGAGAAAGCCCGATGGATCATGGCGACTGACCATCGATTACTGGGAACTCAACAAAGTCACCCACGCAGCAGCCCCCACAGTAGCCACAAGTCCCGAGACCATGCTCAAGCAGGGACTCAATTCCCGATACTTTACGGTTTTGGACATCAGTAATGGATTCTGGTCCATTCCATTGGCAAAGGCATGCCAGTACAAATTTGCCTTCACCTTTAAAGCACAGCAGTACACGTGGACATGCCTTCCACAAGGATTCCGCAACTGCCCCTCCATTTTCCACCGACAGCTGGCAAATGGTTTAGCCAAATTTTCTCACCCCGAATGTCTGGTCCAGTACGTAGACGACCTACTACTGCAGACAGACACCAGGGAAGAGCACAACGAGCTTCTGTCCGAACTCCTGGAACTCCTACAAGCAATTGGATGCAAAATTAACCCCGAAAAGGCCCAGATTCTGGAAAATAAGGTGATATATTTGGGTACAATTATCACACATGATAAACGTGAGATCGAGCATAAAAGGATTGACTCGATTGCTAAATTGCCCCTTCCCCAGAACGTTTCAGCCCTCCGGACGTTTTTAGGACTGGTTGGCTACTGCCGAAACCACATTGACGGTTTCGCCAGCAAGGCAGCACCCCTCTCAGACCTCGTAAAGAAAGGAGTCCCCTGGGAATGGCTTCCGCAGCATATGGATGCTGTGGACTCGTTGAAACAAGCACTCATAGCAGCCCCCGCACTACACGTTCCAGACCCGCTTTCCCCCTATGCGATAGAGATAGCAAGCACAGACCCTTTCGGCCGTGCTCCTTCAGGAACGGCACGAACAGTTAAGGCCCGTGGCTTACGCCTCCAGAGTTTTAGAT
Organism: Scyliorhinus torazame; assembly: GCF_047496885.1. Classification (NCBI taxonomy): domain Eukaryota; kingdom Metazoa; phylum Chordata; class Chondrichthyes; order Carcharhiniformes; family Scyliorhinidae; genus Scyliorhinus; species Scyliorhinus torazame. Next base: position 283,009,286 of record NC_092709.1, on the reverse strand, counting down.
GCTGTGCAGCAGGGACTTTCAGCCTGTGAAAGGCACCTGCTCGCAGTATTCTGGCAGTACAGTATTTTTCGTACATTACCGGACTGAACACCACCCTTCTCCATTTTGGTCAGTCACAATCCAGGGTCTGTCCAAGAATTGCCCGGAGGGTGTCAGAAAGAAATTGAAAGAAAATCCCTGAATGGAAGGAATATTGGTTAAAAAAAGACCATGAGGAAAAAAACAGACCATGAGCTGGATTCTCCGCAGCCCTGCGCCGTAATCGCGTTTGGCGCGGGGGCGGAGAATCCAATTTCACGCCGAAATCGGGCCTAGCGCCTGTCCAGCGATTCTCCGGGACCCGTGAATCGCTGTGTTCGCGGAGTACTCCGCGCGGTGGGGGGGCCATTGCCAGAGGCGCGCCCAGCATTCCTCTGCTCCATGCCGGCCGAGTTCCCGATGGCGTGGTTCTAACCACCTATCGCCGTTTGGGAAGCTCGCTTGGTGGCTGCGGACTCAGCCCGTGGTGGGGGGGGGGGGGGGGGGGGGGGGGGGGGGGGCGGGGGGGATCGGACACCGGGGAGGGGAGGGGGGGCTTATCGCCAGCCGGGGGACAGATCGGGCCGGTCGGATCTTCGGGCACGTGGCCTATTTGGGAGCCTACATATTTCACCTGCCTCCATGGTCCAAGTCTGTCATGGTGCTCGGCGTGTGAATCACTCTGGGTCCCTGCTAGCCCCCTGCAGGTGAGTGAATTAGCTTATCCTTTTTATAGGAAACTCCGGAGTGAAACGCCAGCGTTTTTACGCCGGTGTGGGGACATAGTCCCATTTCGGGAGAATCCAGCCCCATTACTGTGTTTCCCCCCATTTCCTCATTCTGTCCATAATTATTATAGTGAACACCCAACAACTGAAAGATCGCATGTACACTTCAACAGAATAGCACACACAAATTTACAATAGAAATCGTATCCTCTTTGCTGCATCAGCTCTTCACATTCTATTCAATGCAGCTTCTTTCCTGTGAACCTGAGTCATGCTGATAATGAGGCAAAGTTCAAGCAGGTCCTCCATCTGTGCAAACCTAAATTTGGCAAACTTGTTTCATTTCAAATCATTATATTAATGATAATTCCAATGTGGTCCATTTAGCTACAAGTGTTTACATTCAGGGATGAGGAATTTGGCGTCAGACAGCTGGATCTTCTTGCCTAATCCGAGGCCCCATTATCAATGGGAGAACGTGGCCCTGACCCAACTGTTGTCCCGCTGCTTCGCTTCAGGCTCCAGATCCAGCACCGGAAGGGAGGGAGATTCCAGCTGGCTGTGGTCTGAACCACAACAAACCCTTGGCAGCAGTCTCGTATTGCGCCGCCTTGGGCTACTCAAGACCCTGGCAGTACCCAAGTGCCCAGTGATGGAATGCAGGAACACTTCCTGATCAGCCATGATCATAACGAATGAAGGCGCAACAGGCTTGAAGGTCTGAATGGCCTACTCCTGCTCCTATTTATGTGTCTATGTTTCTAGAGGGAAAGTGTGTGATTGTGAGAGGGAAATGTGTTTGTGTGTGTGCCGGAGGAGAGTGTCAGTGTGTGTGTAAGTCAGGAGTGAGTGTGTGTGAGGGGAGAATGTGTGTGATGGAGAGAATATGTGCATGTGCATCTAAGTGTGTGTGTGTGTGTGAAGGAAGAGAGAGAGAGAGTGTGTGTGCATGTCCGTGTGAGAGGGGGAGGAGAATTTGTGTGTGTCTGGCTCATTCCCAGTCTCAGGGTCCTCATTCACCCTCACCCTCACACACCAACACACACTCTCCCAGTGAGTGAGGATGAATGAGGATGAACCCCGAGACTGGGAATGAGCCAGATACACACACTCACCCTCGCACACGCTAATGGTCTTCTTTATTAATTACTCATTTTTTTAAATTATTAAATGATTGCTTTGACTTTTTTTTGCTCAACAAGTTGCTTTGTAAAATATTCATGTTTAATGTTGTACAAAACCTTATATTTTTGTAATTTGCACATTGGTCTCTTAAGTGAGAAATGGTTTCCCAAGTGAAAAAGTTGGAGAAGCCTGTATTTCAATCTATAATACACAAATCAATAATAACATAACAAATGTTACTATATCATTTTATTTCCATTTTGTTTTTGCTGGTGTCTGGGGTCATGTTAATTTTCAGGTTTTGTTAATACACTGGTTCATGGGATGTGGGTATTGCTGGAAACATCAGCCTTTGTTGCCCATTCCTCATTGCCTTTAAGAAGATGGAGTTGAGTTAAAAGGGGTCACATGAGAAAATAATCTATGAACCATTGCCATAGTTTTTCGCTTTGTTTCACGTGTACATAATTCAGCAAGATCATGTTGTGTGGTTAGTATGGACTTTGATTTGGAGTACATGCACCAACTGCACTGAACGCTCAATTGCTGAGGTTATTTTATGCAAATGCATTGGTCCACAATCTTTAATAATACTAATCTTTATTGTCACAAGTAGCCATATATTAACACTGCAATGAAGTTACTATGAAAAGCCCCTAGTCGCCACATTCCGGCGCCTATTCGAGTACACAGAGGGGGAATTTAGAATGTCCAATTCACCTAGCAGCACATCTTTCAGGACTTGTGGGAGTTCCCGATGGTGTGGTCCTAACCACGTATCGGCTGTCGGGAACCTCGGGTGGTGGCTGCGGACTCAGTCCGTGGCCGCCCTGGTGGGGAGGCGGGGGATCAAGTACCAGGGAGGGCCTTATGGGCAGCCGGGGGGGTGATCGGGCAGGTAACATTGAGTGGCGCGGGGCCGATTGTTGGGACCTTCTTTCCTGGTCCAGATCCACCGGCTGAGTCTGCCATGTCGCACGGGGTGGCCTCCACAGGCCGCCGCCATGCACATGCGCGGACTCCCAACTGGAAGTGCAGGGTCACGTATCTGCAGCCAGAGCTGCGAGCACTCCGGGGCCCTGCAAGCCCCTTGCAGATGGGAAAATCACTCGGGACTTTCTTAAGGAAAATCCAGAGTGAAACGCCAGTGTTTTGTTGCTGGTATGGGAACATAGCCTCATTTTTAGAGAATCCAGCCTAGATTCTTTCTAGTTTGAATGCTCAGTAGCACGGCATGGAATATGGAGAACCATCTCTTTCCTCTCTATTGAATTTCAATCATGGTTATTAAATGAAAGGAAATTTTGCTTTTGAGCCAAAATAAGCTTTCTAAATGGCCATCGTGATGACTTGGTGAATAAGCAAACCTCTGAGCCTGGGTTGAAGTGAATTTGGTGAGTTTACTTTTCCCCTTATGCCTGCTGTGCAAGACCTAAATGCTGAGAGCAAGCAACACTGGACCAGAATGAAACAAGACAGAAGTAGCTGTGAATCCTCCCACAGTTGCGGACACATATCTAATCTTACACATTTCCCAGCTCCAGTGCCTGATCTAATAATAATCCATCAGACATAATGATGAGCAAATTATGGTCATACCCTTTGCAACAAAACATATCCAAACCAAATGAACCTAGCAGTAATGCAAAATGTTTTCACAAACAGGCCTTTCGTCTGAAAGGGCCTCTTTTGTTAGCAAATCTCTCATTAACTCCACTCATGCTGCCTAAATGCTTAAGTAGCGTGTTTTTAAAAAAAGGAACCAATTAGTGCCTCATCAGCACCAATTAGGAGAGACAAAGGCAGTGTAAAGATAACTCAATGAGAGAGAGTAGTACAACGTCATTTAAGTAGTTAAGACACATTGAACGATTTACTCTGCTGACTGTTCCAAGGCCATTCACCTTTTTTCCTTTCGGATGCATTTAAGCCCTAATTCTGTTTTGCTGGGAAGCTGTTCCTCCTGGGAGTCTCAGAGATCCCATTCAGAAGCTACCTGCTCTGAGCCTCCAAAGCAGAAGGGCCCAGACAATCGCATATTGTGAGCTGAATGCTTACTTAAACCACTGCAAAAATTCATCAACAAAGCCATGTTTTCAGTGACCAGACAGAATAAGTTAAAGGCCAGCTTTACATTCATTAAAAGCTCTATTTGTACTATCTAAGAATGACATGGGAGGGCAACAATGTATTTCTCTTCCAATAAAACCCCCCAGCTTCAGGCAGTTAATTTGGTGCTTGTAATAAATGACCAAGCATTAATTAGCACACAGGGAAACCCTAATTTCCTCCGCAGCTTTCCTCTCTCCATTTACTCCCCTTTTACACAAGCTTGGATGAGCCGCTCTAATGAAATTACCTCATTAATGCCTTTGTTCAAACACAGTAACTCTTTCAGTCTGCTCCATTTACTGCTAATTTGATGCTGTCAAAAGCAGGAGGGTGCATTCATGTCTCCGATTAAGGATTTTTTTAATATAGTGGATAGTTTTAAATAATGAGGACTGCAAGCAGTGAGATATAATTGGGAGCAAGCAGCACTTCAGTAAATATTTGAAATCTTTTTTTTGAGCACAGCTCCATGTATGCCGTCTATTAATTAACTGAAAATGTTTTCAAATGAGACAAGATGTTTTTGTGTCAACAGACCTGCCTTCAACTGTTGAGAAGAAAATCCGAACATAAAGTACCCTTTCTGGAGGCGTACTCATGTCAAAGCTACAAGATGTCTTATTGAAAACAAAAGTGCAGGATTTTATTGAATTCTGAAAGCTTTCAGGCCACACCAAATGTGAACAAATTGTAACTCTAAAAGAATTTCTATGGCATTTCATGGACACTGATGGGATTCATTAAGAAAATCCACACTTCTATAGTTATTTTTTATGAAGTTGGATCTTGTTTTGCAACATAGATATGCAGTTGTCTTTGTTTTTAATTAAAGGACTTAAATTAAATGACTATCACAGGACACTTGGAAGATTGAAAAATTGATTTATACTGTTGTATGATGTCAAACTAGGGTGCAAAGATTACAGAAGGAAGGGAAGATTGAAATGGCTCGAACCACAGTCGCACAGTGGCAAGCACAGATGTCTCACAGCGCCAGGGACCTGGGTTTGATTCCATCCTTGGGTGAGTGTGGAGTTTGCACGTTCTCCCCGTGTGTGCGTGGAGCGTCCTCCGGTTATCCTCCCACAGTCCGAAGATGTGCTGGTTAAGTAGATTGGCCATGCTAAAAAATTGTCCCTTAGTGTCCAAAGATGTGCAGGTTGGGTGGGTTTGCGAGAATAGGGCAGGGGAGTGAACCTAGGTGGGATGTCCTTTCAGAGGGTTGGTGCGGATTCAATAGGCGACTGGTCTCCTTCTGCACTGAGGAAAATCTATGGAACTCTATATCATGCAAGTCCTTTGTATTTCCATTGCACCATGATGCTATCTGAAGCTCTTCTGAAGAAGTATCATCTTGCCAGCATTTTCTGTTTTCATTTCAGATTTTCAGCATTCCCCCCCCCCCCCCGGGTTGCACAGTCTTTTGGTAACTCATCTATCTTGGTGTTTTAATAATGAACAAAATAAAAAAAATTCTTATTAGGTTACTCCGCATTGTTGGCCTCGAACAGGTTTTGGAACAGGCCGATAAACAGCCCCAAGTATCCAGTAAGCCTTCCTCTGACCCTCGGGTGGCGTACTTAATCTTCTCCAGGTGGAGAAATTCCGCGACATCAGCGTGCCAGTCTGCAGCTGTGGGTGGTGCTGCTGATCGCCAGCAGAGCAGGATTCTCCGGCGTGCGATTAGGGAAGCGAAAGCAAGGGCGTTTGCCCCCTTCCCCATGTGTAACTCTGGCTGCTCTGATACCCCGAAGATTGCCACTATTGGGCATGGCTTCACCCTCACCCCCACAACCTTGGACATTGCCTTGAAGAAGGCTGTCCTGAACCCAGCAAGCTTGGGGCAGGCCCAAAACATGTGGGTGTGGTTGGCCGGGCCCCTCTGGCACCGCTCACATTTGTCCTCCACCTCCAGGAAGAACCTGCTCATTCGGGTTCTGGTCAGGTGCGCTCTGTGCACCACTTTGAGCTGCAATAGGCTTAGCCTTGTGCAGGAGGAGGTGGAGCTCACCCTGCTCTGTGCTTCGCTCCAGAGTCCCCATCCTACCTCTGTCCCCAGTTGGTCCTCCCATTTTTGTCTGATCTCGTCCAGTGGAGTCCGGGCTCTGTCCAGTAGCTGTCTGTATATTTTCCCACATAGCCCCCCACCTTCCCGTTGTTTGTGCCTATCAGGTCCTCTAGTAGTGTGCTTTCTGGGGCCCCAGGGCACCCCACTGTCTCTTTGCGAAGGAAGTGTTTTATTTGGAGGTGTCTCATTTCCTGTCCTTTTGCTAGCCTCCATTTCCTCGCCAGTTCGTCTAGTGTCGCCAGTCTGTGCCCTACGTTGAAGTCCCCGACCGTCAATGGGCCCCCGTCCCGCCTCCATCTGTTGAAGGTGGTATCTAGCATGGCTGGGGGGAATCTGTGATTGCAGTAGATGGGGGCCATGGGGGACATTTTAGTTATCCCGAAGTGTTGTCTGAGCTGGGTCCATGTTCTCAGCATGGCCGCTACCACTGGGTTTGTTGTGTATCTTGTTGAGGGGGATGGGAGTGCTGCTGTAGCCAGGGCCCGGAGGGTCGTTCCTTCACAGGATGCCTCCTCCATTTGTACCCAATCTGTGTCAGGTTCCTGTACCCATCCCCTCACTCTTTCTGCCGTTGCTGCCCAGTGGTAGTATTGTAGGTTCGGTAAGGCCAAGCCCCCTTCGATTTTCCTTCTTTGCAGTGTCTGTTTTGGGATTCTCGGGTTCTTACACCCCACACAAACGCCTTGATTAGACTGTCTACGTTTTGGAAAAAGGCCTTGTGGATGAAGATCGGAATGGATCTAAACAGGAAGAGGAACCTTGGCAGTACGTTCATCTTGATCGTCTGCACTCTTCCCGCCAGGGAGAGTGGGAGCGAGCCCCACCTTTGAAGGTCTTTTCTTACTTCCTCCACCAGGCTGGTCAGGTTCCACTTGTGGATCTGTGTCCAGCCTCTGGCTATCTGGATCCCCAGGTAACGGAATCTGTTCTGGGCTGTTTTGAACGGGAGCCCCTCCAGCTCTCTCCCTCCCTCGTTTGGGTTCACTGGGAATGCCTCGCTTTTGCCCAGGTTAAGTTTGTAGCCCGAGAAGGTTCCAAACTCTTTCAGTATTTGCAGTATTGCCTTCAGTCCCTCCTGTGGCTTCGAGACATAGAGGAGCAGGTCATCTGCATAGAGTGAGACTCTGTGCTCTCTGTCTCCTCTCCGGATTCCCTTCCAGCTTTTCGCGTCCCGCAGGGCTATCGCCAGGGCTTCGATGACTAGCGCGAACAAGAGTGGGGACAGGAGGCAGCCCTGTCTTGTTCCTCTCTGCAGCTGGAAGTATTTAGCGCTGGTGGTGTTAGTTTGGACGCTCGCTTTGGGAGCGTTGTACAGGAGCCTCAACCAGGTGGTGAACCCCGCTCCTAGCCCAAACCGTCCCAGTACCTCGAGGAGGTATTTCCATTCGACTCTGTCGAAGGCCTTTTCTGCGTCCAGGGAGACTATCACCTCTGGTGTTCTCTCCCCAGAGGGGTCATTATTACGTTCAGCAGCCGCCTGATGTTCGCTGTGAGCTGCCTACCCTTGACAAAGCCGGTTTGGTCGTCTGCGACCACCTCTGGTACACAGCCCTCCAGCCTTTTGGACAGGACCTTTGCAAGTATTTTCGCATCCACGTTCAGCAGTGAAATGGGTCTGTATGATCCGCATTGCGTCAGGTCTTTATCTTTTTTGGGTATCAGTGAAATTGTTGCCTGCGCTAGGTTGGGGGCAGGGTGCCCCTTGCCAGTGAGTCCGCGAACATGTGCCTTAGGTGTGGGGCCAGGACTGGTGCAAATTGTTTGTGGAAGTCCGCCGGGAACCCATCGGGTCCCGGTGCCTTCCCCGCCTGCATGGAGCTGATGCTCTCCATGATTTCTCACAGGTCTATTGGTGCTTCCAGCTCCGCCGATCTGTCTTCCCCCACAACTGGTAGTTCCAGTCCGTCTAGGAACATTTTCATCCCCGCGTCCCCGTTGGGGGGCTTGGAGGTGTACAGTCCCCGGTAGAAGGTCTCAAATGCCCTATTTACCTCCTTTGATTCTGTTACCAGTCTGCCTCTGCTATCCTTTACCTGCGCTATTTCCCTTGTGGCTGCCTGCTTTCTCAGCTGGTGAGCCAATAGGCGGCCAGCCTTGTCTCCGTGTTTGTCGAAGGTCCCCCGTGTCTGGCGGAGTTGGTACACTGCTTTCCTAGTGGATAGCAGGTTAAAGTCCATTTGCAGCTTTTTCCTCTCCGCCAGCAGCCCTATGGCCGGGGCCTCGGAGTATTTTCTGTCGACTTCCAGGATGGAGTCCACCAGTTGTTGCCGACCACCCTCTCTTCCCTATCTCTGCTTGCCTTGTAGGCTATGATCTCTCCTCTAATCATGGCCTTCAGTGCCTCCCAGAACTTGGAGGGTGAGACCTCCCCGTTTTGGTTGTTACTCACGTAGTCGCCTATGGCCCGCGATGTTTTCTGACAGAAGGCCTTGTCGGCCAGGAGGTCCGTGTCCAGCCTCCATGTGTGGCACTGGGCACGGCCTGTCTCCAACCTCACATCCATATAGTGTGGAGCGTGGTCAGAGATAACGATCGCGGAGACTCCGTTCCCGTGATCCCTGGAAGCACCGTTTTCCCCGCTGCAAAGAAGTCGATAAGGGTGTATACCTTGTGTCCTTGTGCGAAGTATGAAAACTCCTTTTCTCCCGGGTGCAGGAACCTCCATGGGTCCACCGCCCCCATCTGCTCCATAAATGCTCCTAGTTCCCTAGCCATGCCAGTCTTTTTTCCTGCTCTGGGGTTTGATCGGTCGGTCAGTGGGTCCTGTACACAGTTGAAGTCGCCCCCCATGATCAGTCGGTGTGTGTCAAGGTCGGGGATTTCTGCCATGGTCTTCTTTATGAATTCTGTGTCGTCCCAGTTGGGAGCGTACACATTTACCAGTACGACCGGTGCCCCTTCCAGGACAGCGCTGACCATGACGTACCGTCCCTCTGGGTCCGTAACTGTCTTGGTTTCCGTACACCTCGTCCTCTTACGAATTAATATTGCTACTCCCGTAGCCCTCGTCCCGTAGCATGAGTGGTATGTCTGTCCCACCCAGCCCTTCCTCACCAGCCGTCGTCCTTCTCCCTCAGGTGCGTCTCTTGTAGGTAGATTATGTCTGCTTTCAGGCTTCTTAGGTGGGTGAAGACTCTGGATCTTTTGACCGGGCCGTTGAGTCCCCTTACGTTCCAGGTAACAATCCTGGTGGTTTATTTTGACCCCCCCTGTCCTGCGGGGTCACCCATACTAACCGGGGTTTCCCTTCGTTAGGGGGCCGTACTAAATGGCCGCGGTCACCGCTCTCACCATGAGGTCGGGCCCCAGGGCTCCGGGGTTTCCTTTTGTCCAGGGGGCACCCACCATGGCCGCCAGCTATGTGTATGCCACGTGGCTGCGCCCCTGCACTCCAGGGTCTCCCTTCGTACTGAAGCCCTCCTGAGTGGCTGTTTGTGGCACCGTCTTGGTTCCTCGCCCTGCTCCATGCCTGCCGAGGCCTGTGTTCGTGCTGCTTATCTACCTCACCCTTCCCTTTGCTTCTCTTTTGTTCTGCGCTCTCCCCCCAACTCATCTCCCCCCCCCCCCTTAGTCCCTGTTACTTTGTGTCCCCCCCCTGTGTTCTTCCCCCCCTTCTGCCCTGCCCCCCCTCCTCTTTGTGCCAGGCGCTCCCTCTTCCCTGAGAAGCACGTCGCGGCCCTCCTTTCTTCCTGCCCTCCCGTGTTAGCCCTCTTTGCTCGCACGGTGGCCCCCTCCCAGCACTTGCCCTGTTCTGGTCCTGTTTTACCTTCCTTTTGCTAGCCCTTGTCTCGCCCTCCTGTCCGCCTTTTTCACCCTCATTCACCTTGTTTCGCTCCCCCCCATTGCATTGAGAGGTGGAACGAGCCCGGGAACGAGTCAGCACAGTCCCGCACAGTGCACCAAACACGTATGTACAGTTCGTGATCTTATTGTCTCTGTTTGCGGTCTGCCCGCTGCTTTTTGTTCGGATTCTTCCTTTCTTTTCCATCCCCGTCGCTTTCATGATGGCCGTTGTGGCTGTCCCTCCCCCAGTTTGTTTGCTCTAACAAACTCCTCCGCTGCCGCTGGGGTGTTAAAAAACAGCTCCTTCCCCTCAAATGTTACCCAGAGTTTGGTCGGGAATAACATCCCAAATTTCACATTACTTTTGTAGAGTGCTGATTTGGCCCTGTAAAATTCAGCCCTTCTTTTGGCCAAGTCCGCCCCAATGTCCTGGTACACCCTTATGGTCTTCCCTTCCCACGTGCTCGCTTTCGTCTGCTGGGCCCACTTTAGGATTTTTTCCCTGTCTTGGAACCTGTGCAGCTTCACGATAATCACTCTGGGCTGCTCCCCGGCTTTGGGCCTGGGTCGGAGCGACCTGTGCGCCCTGTCGATTTCTGGGGGGTTTGGAAACTTCTCCCTTCCCACTAGCTTGCCCAGCATTTGGGTGACGTAGCCTGTTGGATCTCTACCCTCCATCCCCTCTGGCAGACCTACTATTTTAACATTCTGCCGTCTGGACCTATTTTCCTGGTCCTCCACTTTCCCTCTTAGGCTTCCCTGGGTCATTACCAGCCTTTTCACCTCTGTTTCCTGAGTTACCATCCTGTCGCTCTGGTCCGAGGCGGCCCTCTCCAACTCCTGAATAGTTTTCCCCTGCGCCTCCACCTTCCTTTCCAGGCCATTGATGGTTCGCTGCATTTTTTCTATTGTCTCCGCCAACATCTCCTTCATCATTGTGTGGAGCTCCATCCTGAGTGCCTCCCTCATGGCGTTTATCTCCGTTTTTATCTCCTCCTTTATGGCGTTTATTTCCGTTTTCAGCACGCTTCTCCATTCCTCCCCCTGTGAGAGGGGGCGGGGGGGGGGGGGGGGGGTCGCCGCGTCTTGTTCCTGCTCCGCTGCTCGGCTCACCAGCTTTTCCGCCTCCTGATTCGCCTGAACCTCCGCCTCGTCCCGTGGGGTTGTCTGCCTGCGCGGACGCAGCTACTGCTTTTTTCCTTCACCTTCGCTGCTGTTCCTTCTTACATCTCGCCGTCCCCTCAGTTTATTATTTGGAGGCATATTTCTGTCTGTGCCTTCCTTTTAAAAACGATTTTTTTTCATAAAAAGGGATTTCTTTTTGAAAGTTTTTTTCCCCCTTTAAAAACGTTTTTCTTTTTGTAAAAAAAATTTGCAGGAGAGGAACAAGGAAGGTTGAATTAAAAAGTTCTTATTTTGTCCTTGTGATCCTCTCCGTGCTCCGACTTTCAGGCTGTTTCCGAGCGATCCCCACTCCTCCTCCACGTGCAGCTCACCGGGATCAGTCTCTTCTTTTTTTTTCTCCCTTTTTTTTTCAGCCTGGGCAGGGCCAAATTCGCGGGGCCTAAGGATTAAAAAAAAAAAAAATTCCCCAGGAAAACCCCCCCAAAAAAGCCGTGATTTTGTGGCTGTGCGGGAGCGTCTTTGCTGCGGCCGCTCCCCACTCGCATGATTTCTACAAAGTAAAGTTCTGCCATTTGCAAGGGTTACATTCCTGCGAAATCCCATGAATGGTGAAATTGGGAACCGCGAACATACTTGACTATGGCAGTGAAGTAGATAGGTTCCACTCATCTAAGCTTGCTCTTCCAGATTTGGAAACCTCTCCAACTCTTTGCCTATCCCCCCAAACAGTGACATCACCCAAATTCACACCCCAAATGTGAAAAAAAGGATGCCCTTGAACGCAGTCATCAAAAACAAAATATTACCACAATATTCAATGAGAGTCTTAACTTTACCCAGCATATCATTATTTTGCCGTGTTATTTAGTAGCTTGGTTTCGAGCTTATTCACACTTTATAAAGAAACTGGATGCACATTTAACCCTTTCACCCAAACAAGTCAATGGACGCGATCTACCAGCTGTTCACTCCGGCTGGATATTCTGGTCCCACGCTGGCACGAGGGTTTCCCGGCGATGACGGGTGCAGTCACTGGGAAATCCCGTTGACAATGGCGGGGTCGGGAAATCCCACTGGTGGGCCGCCGAAAACCACGTGGCGGGTTGGTTGATAAATCCTGCCCAATATTTCTGTTTCAAGAAAATGCCTTGGGGGATGGAAGAATTGGATTGGACCTTCGTGGGGTGGTGTTAGGTTGAGATTTGGGGTGTAATCGAGGTTAGGATGGGTCTTGAAGGGGGGAGCCAGTAGGAGGGTTGGATTAGGTCGGATGTTGGGAGAGGGGTAGGGTTGGGACGACCCTCGGTTGAGAGTTGAGAGGCAGATCCAGCCAGGCGGGGGGGGAGTAGGTGGGGGTGCGCGGGGGTGGGGGGGGGTGGTTTGCGGGTGGGTAAGAATCAGGATTCAGGCTTTGGGGGGTGGGGGAAGAGTCCCCATCAGGGGGTAAGGTGCGGGGAGGAGGGGGGAAGGCGGAGGGAGTCCCTTGGGGTGTTGGTATAGGTCTGTACAATAGTTGCCCAGAAGTTGGAAGTGGTTTTAATCCTTTTAACTTTTTCTGGGTACCTATTGCTGTAATACAGTTGGAACCATCCAAAATGTGTATTTAACTCATATTTCCAGATGGCACCCATTGCAAGGCAATTGCCCATCAGAAATTTGCCCTTCACAGGCAATTGAAATGCAAACCTTACCTTGGACCATTTCGGGGTGGGCAAGGGAAGGCATTCCCCAGTGCAATTTTGGGGTACCCCCCAGTTACACGTCTGTGGAACTCAGATGTTGCAGTCCAATATGTCCAAAGACATTGTACATTAAGCTTTATGCTTCCCTTTCATTCATAATTATTGTTGGATTAGGCTCTTATAATACCTAGGCTCAAAGCTGCACTTTATAAGACAATCCTTTGGATTTCCAAATGGGCTCTGTAAGGGATTAATACGAATCATTCCATTTCTTGGGCAGGAAAAAGTCAGATCATTTTAGAACAAAACATCTTTTCCATATTCAGAAAATAACCTTATAATTAAAGTGCATTTCCATGATTTCCGGTGACGGCGGGCGGGAGGCAGCTGCACACTGGAGGGCTCCCGCTCGGGAATAGGAATTTTGCAGTTTTGACCCCCGGTCCCGGGGGCAATGGAGGCTGAAAAGGCTGTAAGAAGGCACAGGGAGGAAAAATGTCTCAAGTTTGGGAGAAAAACTTGGCCGTGAAAAAGGGGGTTAATGGAAGTCCACCAGTGAGTGGAAAAGTCAGCGCAGGAACTGTTAGGAAAGTGGAGGCTGGGGCACCAAGGGAGGCCGCATTGCTCACAGCAGAAGAAATGACCAAGGTGATGGCTGTGGAACTTGAAAAACAGTTCACAAAGCACATGGAAGCGATGAAGAAAGAGATGGGGGCTGTATTAAAAGGGCTGATGGATGAGGCGATTACCTCAGTGAGGGCGGCGGTATCAAGCGCAGCGGCGGAGGTGCAGCAGCAAGGTGAGTCACTGAAGGAGTGGAAGAGGCACCATCGCAGCACAGTGATCAACTCACCTCGATGGGGAAGGAGCTGCAGAGGGTGATATAGACCAACAAGGGTCTGCGAGCCAAAATGGAAGACCTGGAAAACAGATCCAGGCGACAGAATCTGAGGATTGTGGGTCTGCCCGAAGGGGTGGAAGGCCCGAGGCCGACGGGGTATTTTGCCACGATGTTGGCGAAGCTTTTGGGGGAGGGGGATGACCCCTCCCGATATAAACTAGATCGGGCTCATCGGTCGTGGAGGCCTATACCAAAGGCGATTGAGCCGCCAAGAGTAGTAACTCTGTGTTTCTGTAGGTATAGCGTGAAGGAGAAGGTCCTATGCTGGGCAAAGCAGAAGCGGGTGGTGCAGTGGACTGGAGCTGGTATACGCATATACCAAGACTTTAATGTGGAGCTGGTGAGGAGGTGGGCTGCCTTCAGCCGGGTGAAGAAGGCACTGTACATCAGCAAGGTGCAGTGCGGCATAGTATACCCAGCTAAGTTGAGGGTGACCTATGAATCCAAGGACATTTATTTTGGGACAGCGGAAGCAGTGGAAGAGTTTGCAAAGGCAGAAAGACTGTGGCAGAATTGAGAAATTGTCGTGTACCGATGTAGCCTCATGTAACTTTATTTTTTTCACTGCGTGTTGGTGTATGTACTAAATGAGTCGATGCTGTATATATTTGGACAAGGGAAAAGGTGGGACTTTTATTTGCAATGATGATTCTTTGGGGCTTGAGTGTGTATGCCGGGGTTTAGTGCTAAAGGAGATTTCTTGGTTTCATGGGAGTGAGGTGGGGGGCTGTGGCCATTGGAGCCTGATAGAACAGGTTTCGGTGAGTCTAGCCGGGGTGAAAAGTTGGGTGAAGGAACCGAGGTTGGGGGGAGGAGTTTACAAGAGGAAGTGGAGGGGAGGAGTCTGGGAGGGGGGACTGGGGGGGGTGTCTACAATTCATGGGTGCCATTCACGGTACTCTTTCAGGGATTGGATGGCATTGAATATTAGGGCGGGGTGGTTGGGGGTGGACTGTATATGTCAATGGTGACCATAGGCGATTCCTGATTCCTTTTTCTTTTTTCCTTTTTTTTCCACCTTGGGAGGGTTTGTTTTATTTGATGCTTATATTGTCAGGTGGGTCGTTGTTTGGGGGTTGGTGGGAGGATGGGATCGTTATTGTTGATAAGGGGATTTGCATTGTATTTGTTACCGTTTACTGTTTATTAGTGGGGTGTAAATTCTGAAGAAAATATGAAAATAGAGAATAAAAATATTTATAAAAACAAAATAATTAAAGTGCATTGATATAAATACCTAAAACATCAAAGAATACATAAAACATAGTCCATATGAAATCAATTTCCATTGCCCTTTCCACCATCTTTGGTATCTGCTTGCCCATTAGTAACATCCTTTGTGGATGCTCTTTAGCACAGTCCCATCTCCTAAGGATTGACTTCCTAACTAGAATCATAGAATCATAGATTCAAAGAATATACAGTGCAGCTGATTCATGGCAATGGGTGCACATGTCTTACTTAGCATCATCTCCTTGTAGTACTCTACTCTATATCTACTTATTTACATTTTCTATATTCTTCTATCGTTTTGGTCACACTGGCCTCAGAGCTGGTCATGTGCAACAAGGTTTAAAAGTATCTATCTTCTACTTCTCACATCTGGATGTAATTCTCAATAGCAAAGAAACAAAAATAAATACGTATCTGAGCACTTTCCTTTCGTGGAAGGAACATGCATCTATTCCTCATATTTTATCATTTGAACTAACTGGTGAACTTTTCTTGGAGGATGTGAAATATATTTTACAACCCTGATTTGTGGAGCAGGACATCTCGTGGTCTGCCCTGTTAGACTTGTTCAAGCATGACTAGATCTTAAAATGTTTTGTTCATTAAGTTGCTGGAAGTATAAGCTGATAATGGTGCAATGAGGGCAACAGGGCACCAAGGATTTGCTAAGCACCAGGTCAAACAGTGTGACTCCTTATCCAATGCAATTAAAAGCTTGAGAAATTAAGAGCGAAGGAAGTGAAATGGAGAGTGAATAAGAATGGGTGAAATCAATATCAAATCAGGTGCAGAAAACAAAATAAGGAGAGTGAAAGAAAGATTAGATTAAAGAGAAATAAAAGAGACAGAAAACCCACACAAGGAAAAAAATTTAAATATTTTAAAATGACATTTTAAAAACCTCCTCAAACAGTTCAGTACCAGAAGGAATCTGAAGCCTCAATTTTAGCTGTTCCCTTTCTGGGCAAGAGTGGTTGAATGGCGGTCATTAACAATGATGGGTTGGGGGACCACAGGGATCGGTGCTGGGACCCCAGCTATTCACAATATATATCAATGATTTGGATGAGGGAACAAAATGTAACATCTCAAAGTTTGCAGACGATACCAAGTTAGGTGGAAGGGTGAATTGTGACGAGGATGCAGGGATCCTACAGCTTGATCTGGACAGGTTGGGCGAGTGGGCAAATCAATACAGATGCAGTATAATTTGGATAAGTGTGAGGTTATTCACTTTAAACAATAACAGGAAGGCAGATTACTACCTGAATGAATGTAAATTGGGAGAGGGATGTGTGCAGCGGGACCTGGGTGTCCTTGTGCACCATTCGCTGAAGGTAAGCATGCAGGTGCAGCAGGCGGTAAAGAAGGTTAATGGTATGTTGGCCGTCATTGTGAGAGGTTTCGAATATAGAAGCAGGGATGTGTTGCTGCAATTATAAAGGCCTTGGTGAGGCCACACCTAGAATATTGTGTGCAGTTTTGGTCTCCTTCTCTGAGGAAGGATATTCTTGCTCTCGAGGGAGTGCAGCGAAGGTTTAGCAGACTGATTCTAGGGGTGGCGGGACTGTCATATGAGGAGAGATTGACTAGGTTGGGATTGTTCTCACTGGAGTTCAGACAAATGAGGGGGGATCACATAGAGATTTTAACGGGACTAGACAGGGCAGATGCAGGGAAGATGTTACCAATGATGGGTGTGTCCAGAACCAGGGTCACAGTCTGAGGATTCAGGGTAAACCATTTTGGATAGGTATGAGGCATTTCTTCACACAAGAGTGGTGAGCCTGTGGAATTCATTGCCACAGGAAGTAGTTGATGCTAAAACTTTGAATATATTCAAGAGGTGGCTAGATATAGTACTTGTGGAGTATAGGATCAAATGCCATGGGGAGATGCAGGATTAGGCTATTGAGTTGGATGATCAGCCATGATCGTGATGAATGGCGGAGCAGGCTTGAAGGGCCAAAAGGCCTCCTCCTACTCCTATCTTTTATGTATCTATGTATATGTATGATCACATTGTTAAAAGGACATTTGCACTGTTAAATAATAGAAATATGGGGCAAAATTCTCCCCCAACGGCACGATGTCCGCCGACTGGCGCCAAAAACGGCGCCAATCAGACGGGCATCGCGCTGGCCCAAAGGTGCGGAATGCTCCGCATCTTTGGGGGCCAAGCCCCAACATTGAGGGGCTAGGCCGGCGCCGGAGGGATTTCCGCCCCACCAGCTGGCGGAAATGGCGTTTGTTGCCCCGCCAGCTGGCGCGGAAATGCGGCGCATGCGCGGGAGCGTCAGCGGCCGCCGACAGTTTCCCGCGCATGCGCAATGGGGAGAGTCTCTTCCGCCTCCGCCATGGTGGAGGCCGTGGCGGAGGCGGAAGGGAAAGAGTGCCCCCACGGCACAGGCCCGCCCGCGGATCGGTGGGCCCCGATCGCGGGCCAGGCCACCGTGGGGGCACCCCCCGGGGTCAGATCGCCCCGCGCCCCCCCCAGGACCCCGGAGCCCGCCCACGCCGCCTGGTCCCACCAGTAAATACCAGCTTTGATTTACGCCGGCGGGACAGGCAATTTCTGGGCGGGACTTCGGCCCATCCGGGCCGGAGAATTGAGCGGGGGGTCCCGCCAACCGGCACGGCCCGATTCCCTTCCCTGCCCAATCTCCGGTACCGGAGACTTCGGCGGGGGCGGGATTCACGGCGGCCAACGGCCATTCTCCAACCCAGCGGGGGGTCGGAGAATGACGCCTATGTTTCTGTGATCAATTTAATTTGCAAATGCAGGAGCCTCATGAAAATCATGGGGTGGCTAAGCACAAGATGCCATTGTGGCCAAGTTAACCTAGCAATGGGACAAATCGGCCAGCAACTTGTGTATTTGAAATTCGCAGGGTTTCTCTCACCACAAATTGCTGAACGAGTTGCACATTAATAACAGCATTTGTCACTCAGGTGCCATTATTTTCCAGAAAAATCTGGGCCTGTTGCAATCAAGGGGATGCGCGGTAATGTTTGAGAATGGAACACTGTCCCGCATAATTACACTAACGTCAGCATCAGGCACTCCAACTGAACTACAGTATGGGTTAGTTGTGAAACAAAGCTTTCTGTATATTGCCCAAAATTACATCAACCCCAAAAATTGCATCTTCTACAGCAGCTACTGAATGTTTCCCTATATCCCGTAACAGCTGTAATCTCTTTGATTCACATTTTAACCTTATTATTACCTTTTTGTTCCAGGCAACGTGTGGCAACTAGAAACTCAATTAATGACTCTTTAAGCTTCTTTTACTTCGGACACTTAAAACTATTAGAATTGCTTGGTCTTGCAATTATGGTGCCAACGCAGTAGCAGCAGCTCGTATCAAGTTTCCACAGGGAGATAGATTAATGGAAGTATGAGCCTGTTACAACAGCTAAAATAATACTGACTCATCTCCACCGGAATTCACTGAACTATCAAACAGTACAACACATGCATGATGGTTGGTTCAGCAGAAAGCAAAATGAAATAATTTAGTAAAAATTATATTTTGATAAACTTCCGAGAGGAATATCCAGAGTGTGCATGTGATTACACAATATTGTTGACTGCATTCTAACCTCAGTGGTGTCATAACATTTTCTTACGCTGTCCTATTTATTGTTATTAGTATATTACAGACTTCTCTTATCCCTTGTAGAGAATTGCAAATCACTAATATTAAAATAGATCAAAGATTAAATCTAAAAGTCTCCTGTAATTAATAATTTTATGTCAAACTGCTCCTTTGAAAATATATAGGAGTGATCAGCCTCTTGAACATTCAGTCATTGTCTTCCTTCAATGTCTAATCCTTAAGAATTACAATACTTTAAGCTTTGCTCATCTCAGACAAAGCAGAGGGGCTCTCCAATCTCCGCACAATATGGCACGCCGCTAACCAAAATAAATCTATGCTCATTCTTCTAATACATTCCAATGGGAGCTGATTGTGACAATTTCTGCTTCAGTTAGTTCTGATAAATTGAATAATCTGCCTCTTAGGAAAAATAAATATTTTATGAGGACTTATATTGAAATATGAGGGGCAGGATTCTCCGTTGCCGGCGATCAGGCGGAGAATGGCTCTCGATGCTGAAATCGTGGCAGGCGCTGGTTTGACACCAGGTCACGATGCTCCGCCCCCTCTAAATCGGCATCATCAAGACGCGCGCTACGTGCAGTTGCAATCCTGTTTGAATATCATTATTGGGCCCACCCACAATGCTCCACCTCTGATGGGCCGCGTTTCCGACAGCGCGGGCCACGTGTGGTCTTAGCAGTCATGAGCCTGGCATGGCGGCTGTGGAGAGAGAGAGAGAGGGCATGCGGACAGTGTCCAGCACCGCTATACTCTACCGAGAGCCATGCCGCTGGCCGGGGGGCTTCTGCCAGGGCTGGGGGGAGTAGTGGGGGGGGGTGGCCAGGAGATGGGCTGTGGGGTCGAGGTGGACGGGTTCGCGGTCCAGCACAACCAGCGCCATCTTTTCTGGTGCGATCAGTGGGTGTGTGGTGGGTGTCGGCATATGCGCGGCTGCAGCTTGTCACCCCTGCGCATGTCCAGCATGGACTCTGGCGATTCTTCCCCCCCCGTTTTTTGTGCGTTCCGTGGGTGTTTCACACAGCACTGGTGCTAGCCCCTCACCAGTAGCGGAATCGGTGCGGATGCGGCGGCGATTTTTCCATCGTGGAATACCATGGATCCTTCATTGGTGGCAGCACGTAGACACAGGAACGGAGAATCCAGCTCTAGGTTTTTTTTAGTTAATCTGCTTGGGAAGAAAGAAAGCAGCCATTATTACATGATGCAGGATGAGACCGATCGAATGTTTGGACTGTAAACACAGACAAAAGAGAGCCCATCTTCCTCATTCAGATGCTACCTCTGTATTTCCAATATTTTCATTTAGTTTAGTTGGAACCATAGAATGACACAGCACAAATGGGAGGTCCCTCAGCCGAGTGGACCTGTGCTGGCTATAAGAAAGAACTCATTAGTCCCACTCCCTGGTCTTTCTCCATAGCCTATTGATGCACGATCAATGACCACCGAAGCGAGGTTGTAGTCCAACTGAAGGCTTTAATAAGCTAGATGTTTCCCCCAGCAGCTCAGGTACAGAATGAAGGCTGCAGGGGCGGCACGGGCTCTTATACCCCGCCGAAGCTACCATACAGCTTGACCAATAGGAAGCATACAATCTCTACCAATGGTGTTCCAGCATTACCAGGTACCGTAATACCTCTACACAGACTACCACATTCACCCCCTGTTAAAAAAGAGTCTGGCGGGGGTGGTGGACTGATACCACAAACATGGCAACGGGGTAGAATTAGTTATGGAGGTATCGTAATACCTCCGTACTGCGTTTTGTAACTTTTTACAATTCTATTAACTGTTTACAATTTATGATTTAAATTTACAATTTAAAATGAAGCAATCAGTCGATCGGGGGCCCTGGTCGTCCTCTGTGATTGTCGGAGCTTCGGTGGTGACTCTAGTGGAGGCACGGACATCTGTGACTCCGGGAGCATGGCCTCGGTCTCTGTGGCAGCTTCGACATCCCTCGACGGCGCTGGTGGGGAAAACGGTTGACCTGGGAAGGGAGCGCCTGCGGGGTGCGTTGGTGGGTGGGGCTCCAGCAGGTGCCAGATCTCGTAGGGAGACCGTATCTTGTCGGCCGTCGGGGTACGCCACGTAGGCGTACTGGGGGTTAGCGTGGAGAAGATGGACCCTCTCGACCAACGGGTCCGGCTTGTGCGCCCGCATGTGTTTTCGGAGCAGGATGGGTCCGGGAGCTGCCAGCCAGGTCAGGAGCGAGGTCCCAGAGGAGGACTTCCTGAGGAAGACAAGGAAACATTCGTGAGGTGTCTGGTTGGTTGTGGTACAAAGCAGTGACCGGATGGAGTGGAGGGCATCCGGGAGGACTTCCTGCCAGCGGGAGACTGGGAGATTCCTGGACCGTAGGGCCAGTAGGACGGTCTTCCAGACCATTCCATTCTCCCTCTCTACCTGTCCGTTACCCCGGGGGTTGTAACTGGTCGTCCTGTTCGAGGCGATGCCCTTGCTGAGCAGGAATTGATGCAGTTCATCGCTCATAAAGGAGGACCCCCTGTCACTATGTATGTAAGCGGGAAACCCGAACAGTAACATAAGGGGGCGCATGCGCTCAGGGTCAGGACCTATAACTCCATTTCGCACTACGTAGCCAAGGATGGCTAGGCAGTCGGTGCTAAACATGCATTTATCCTTGTTGTATGTAAGGTTAAGGATCTTTGCGGTCTGGAGGAATTTTCGGAGGGTGGTGTCGTGGTCCTGCTGGTCGTGGCCGCAGATGGTGACATTATCGAGATACGGGAATGTTGCCCGTAAACCGTACCTGTCAACCATTTGGTCCATCTCGCGCTGGAAGACCGAGACCCCGTTGGTGACACCGAAGGGAATTCTTAAGAAGTGATAGAGCTGCCCATCTGCCTCGAAAGCAGTGTATTTGCGGTCACTAGTGCGGATGGGGAGCTGGTGGTACGCGGACTTAAGATCCACCGTGGAGAAGACCTTGTAATGCACGATCCTGTTCACCAGGTCGGATATGCGGGGGAGATGGTACGCGTCCAGCTGAGTAAACCTGTTGATGGTCTGACTGTAGTCGATGACCATCCTATGCTTCTCCCCGGTCTTTACCACCACTACTTGAGCTCTCCAGGGACTGTTGCTTGCTTCGATGACTCCTTCCCTCAGTAGCCTTTGGACCTCTGACCTAATAAAGATCCAATCCTGGGCACTGTACCGTCTGCTCCTGATGGCGATGGGTTTTCAATCCGGGGTGAAGTTCGCAAACAGGGAAGGCGGATCGACCTTGAGGGTCGCGAGGCCGCAGACAGTGAGGGGGGTATAGAGCCCCGTATTTGAAAGTTAGACTTTGGAGATTACACTGGAAGTCTAAACCTATGAGTGTGGCCGCGCAGAGGTGGGGAAGGACCTAGAGCCGGTAATTTTTAAACTCCCTTCCCTGGACTGTGAGGTTTGCTACACAAAACCCCTTTATCTCTACTGAGTGGGAACCGGAGGCCAGGGAGATTTTTTGATTAACGGGGTGGGCGAGGAGAGAACAGTGCCTTACCGAGTTGGGGTGTATGAAGCTCTCCGTGCTCCCTGAGTCAATTAAGCAGGACGTCTCGTGCCCGTTGATAAGTACAGTCGTTGTAGCAGTTGAGAGTGTTCGAGGCAGAGTCACCGAGGCTAATCGCAGCAGTTGAGTGTTCTCTTCGGGCGGTGTGTGGTCAGCCGAGCTGGGGTCCTGGGGTCCATCCAAGATGGCGGCTCCCATTGGTCGCACATGGCTGGGAGTGCACAAAATGGCGGCGCCCATCCATCTAATGTGGCGTCCGCGGGACAAGATGGTGGTGCCCGGGGGCCGCACGTGGCCCTGGAGTAGGAAGATGGCGGTGCCTGCTCGCAGCATGGGGACCATGGCGAGGTTTGTGGAGGCGGTCCGCATTCGCCGCCGGAGACCGCGGCAACCGCACGGGCCTGGCATACCACCGTGAAATGGCCCTTTTTACTGCATCCCTTGCAGGTGGATGCGCGGGCCGGGCAGCGCTGGCGGAGGTGCTTGGCCTGCCTGCAAAAGTAGCAGCGGGGCCCCCCCCGGGGTTGCCAGGCTGCCTTGCAGCACAAGCTTGTGGGGGGATGGGGGATGTCTCGGAGCCGGCTGCGGAGGGGTTCCATGCTGCCCAGGGGGCTGCCGCACGGTCGGGAATGTAAGCGCGAGTGTTTCTGGAGGCCACGTCCAGGGAGCCGGCAAGGGTCCGTGCCTCCTTGAGGCCTAGTGTGTCTCTTTCCAGCAATCGCTGGCGGATCTGAGAGGACAGCATACCTGCCACGAAAGCGTCCCGGACCAAGAGTTGTGTGTGTTCGCTCACCAAAACTTGCGGGCAGCTGCAGTTTCTCCCCAACACAAGGAATGCACGGTAGAATTCTTCCAGTGATTCCCCAGGGATTTGTCGCCTCGTTGCTAGCAGATTTCGGGCATAGACCTGGTATACCGGGTGAATATAATGTCCTTTTAGCAGCTCTATTGCTGCATCAAAGTCTTCCGCTTCCTCGATGAGGGCGTAAATCTCCGGGCTCATCCTCGAGTGCAGGACTTGCATTTTCTGTTCTCCTGTGGGTGTGTTTTCGGCCGTCCCGAGATATCCTTTAAAACACGTCAGCCAGTGCTTGAAGATTGCCGCTGAGTTCGCCGCCTGGGGGCTGAGTTGCTGACACTCCGGCTTGATTCAGAGCTCCATCCTTTTAAATCTAGCTTATTAAATTGATGCATGATCAATGACCACTAAAGCGAGGTTGTAGCCCAACTGAAGGCTTTAATAAGCTAGATGTTTCCCCCAGCAGCTCAGGTACAGAATGAAGGCTACTGGGGCGGCACGGGCTCTTATACCCCGCCTAGCAGGGCGGAGCTTGACTAATAGGAAGCATACAATATCTACCAATGATGTTCCAGCATTACCAGGTACCGTAATACCTCTACACAGACTACCACACCTATTTTAAAGCATTTATCTCATTCCCTTTGAAAGTCATTCATGAATCTGCTTCCACCCCTCTTTCAGGCAGTGCATATGTGATCATAACAATTTGCAATGCAATTTTTTCTCCTTTATGTGTCTCCAGTTCTTTCACCAATTACCTTAAATCTAAGTCTGCATGTTGCCAACCCTTCTGCTACTGAAAACAATTTCTCCCTATCTACACTAGCAAAAGTCTTCAAGGCTTTGTGCATTTCCATCAAACTCCTCTTGACTCTTTCTGTGCTAAGGAGAACCATCCCAGTTTCTTTAGTTTCTCCAAGTAACTTTCATCCCTGGTCCAACTCCATTAAATCCCATCTGCACTCTCTGAGGCCTTGGCAACCTTCTTAAAGGTTTGATCACAAAGAATTGTCCACTCAGCTCCAATTGGGTCCTAACGAATATTTTATAACTATATTTGCATAATCTCCTTGCTTTTGTATCCTTGGCTTCTATTTCTTTTTTTAATACATTTAGATTACCCAATTCATTTTTTTCCAATTAAGGGCCAATTTAGCATGACCAATCCACCTCGCCTGCACATTTTTGGGTTGTGGGAGTGAAACCTACGCAAACACGGGGAGAATGTGCAAATTCCACACGGACAGTGACCCAGAGCCGGGGTCGAACCTGGGATCTCGGCGCCGTGAGGCAGCAGGGCTAATTCACTGCCCCACCATGCTGTCTGGCTTCGATTTCTACTGCAAAGGAAACTATATGCTTTTTTGACAGTCTTCTTCAACTTGTCCTGCCACCTTGAAAGACTTCACAGGGCTCTTTGTTCCTGCATTCCCTTTAATCTGGGTGGGGGCTGGTGGATCCTCACCTCTGCGCCTTGCACCTACATCTACGGTAGTCACTGCTCTGTCCTCGGCCACCCTCGTACCCATAGGGCCCGTTCCTCAATGGGGGTAGGACTCTGAAGTCCAGCATCAGACTACCACATCTGGGCCCACTCTCGGAGGTTGTGAGCCAACTTCTCCTATGAGGACACAGAGAGGGCATCGTTAGTCCCAAAAATAAGTATAAAAAGCACTTCAATCTCTTTTAACACCAACTCCAATTGTCTTCTAAAAGTTGCAGTTGTACACTATTTCCTATATACCCTACCATGGACAAACAAAGCTAAAATATGATCGTTAAAGGATTTTCATTGCACTTCCAGTAAAGTTGTATCAGTGGACTGGATGCGCAGGGCCAAAGAAATTCCAGCCTTTTGAGTTTAGGTACATTTATCTGTACAGGAAGTATTACTAAACAGGAAATCATCGAGATTCTCCTGGTCTAAAGAAACAAACATTAGACAATGTCCAGAGGAGCAATGGATGACTAGACTTCTTCTCCAGGTAACATCTCGATTATTTGAACAACAGTTTATATTGTGATTTTGCCATAGGACAAGTAGGCAGACCAGGGGTAAAACCGACACAACTGGTGTTATTCTGAACCACATGGTAGTCATCCAGCCAATTAAGCTAACTGCACAACCTATGAGTAGACTAAATAGTGCAAAAGGCAATATGTCAAAGAGGATCAATTCTATGGTGGGTGAATATAATATTTTAATAATCGTATAATTACTAAGTATAAAGGAATGTCTGCTTCTATGAATGATGCTCCTGGCAAATGCAGCAATCATCCTCCCTGTCAGTCTCCACTTGCTTGGATGGTATTGGTCACCTCATTTAATATTGCTGGCAGGTATCGATGCATTTGGCACTATGTTATCTTCCTTTAAATCACCATTACCCTGTTTATCTGGTGGTACTGTGGTAGGATCAGAAATCAGATATGCCAGCATTTGGTCATCTGTGAAATTTAAAATTCCTCCACTTATTCTTCCTACCAAAATGAATCGCTTCACATGTCATCAGCCATGCATGTGCCAATTTCCTCAGTTTATCTATGTCCTCATGAAGTCTGTTGCTATTTCCCTCACTGTTTACCTCATGACCAAGTCTCAAGTCATCTGGAAACTTTATAACTATGTCCTGCATACCCACGTTCAGGTCATTGGGGTAAGTCAAAAAGAAGAGTGATTCCAACATCAACACCTGGGGGACACTTCTCTCCACTCTGAATAACAACTGTTCACCACCAGTCTCTGCTTCCTGTCCTTCAGCCAATTCTGCATCTGCTACCCCTTTAATCCCGCGGCCTACAATTTTGCTAGCAAGTATATTATGTGGTACTTTACCAAGAACATTTTGAAACTATCAACCAGACTACCCTTGTCCACCATCTCCTTCATCAAAGAACTCAATCAGATTAGTCAAAACGATTTACATTGAAGAGATCCATGCTAGTTTTCAGTTAGTAACCCATATTTTTCAATTAATGTATTTAATTAATGCCTCAAAGCTTCATCCCTAGATGAATCCTAAACATTTATGAATCTGAGATAAATAATTGAAAAATATGTCTGCCAAACTCTGCACAGTGATATGCAGGAAGAATGCCATTAAAAATGTGTACTTTGATGCGAAAACGCACATCAGTTGCAAGCATTGAATGTTAGAGATTTGAAGTAAATCTGTGCTCAGTCCAATTCATTCAATACAAGCTGACAGTTTATTATAGGAGATGAATGAAGCAAGGGGCTAAGCCTCAATCATAAGAAACACTGAAATTGTGTTTGGATACTCTTGGATTCAGGATATAACTATTTTTGTTAGTGGTTCTATTTGTCTCCCATATGGGAAGAAATCCCCCAAGGAATTTCAGGACCAGATGATGCTGGAAAGGCTGAGTTTCGCATTCAGCATGTGAAGGGGGAAGGCAAGTTAACTTTTCAAATGTTCATCTTTATCAGACACCATGAAGGGTCCCACTTGAAACGCTAACCTATTTTATCTTTTAGAGATCCCAATTTAGCTGCTGTGAGCTTTAAGGGGAATATTTAGAACGCTTGGAATCATGTTGCTATAAATAACATTTTAAAAATGCTACAAAGTAATTTGCAATTGTTATCTCAGTATTTAACTCGGTTGTTGCAGTTACAATATCTGAATTCTGAATTGATTTTCTTAATGATGAGGAACAGATGGCTATTTCTTAACCAATTGAAAATTAAACTACGACTGGAGAATAAAATGCCTGATGTTTTGTGAAGAGATTTCCTTTGATAAACAAAAGCTATGATCATTGGCATACATTTCATTTGGCTCCAAACAGATGGCATGCTAATAATCTAGATAAGGATAAGCAAAGCAAAAGGCTAAATTGTTTAATGTAGTCTTTTTTATTCAAATTCTGTAGACACAAATGTTACGGTAAACCTTGTCTCTTTGTAGAGAATATAGAAAAGGAAACATATAAGTTGGAAGTTTAATGGACATTAAATTTGTGGGATTGTTCTTCAATCACTTTCCACATGGGAGCAATGTCTACATGTATAAGGTCAGCAAGCATCACCCTCTAATGCACACAATTAAGAAATAATTCTGATTTTTCAGTGTTTCTTATGATTGAGGCTTAGCCCTTGCTTCATTTATCTTCTATAATAAACTGTCAGCTTGTATTGAATGAATTGGACTGAGCACAGCAAGGATTGTCTACCACAATTATTTCAAATTGAACCAAGGTCTCTGACATTTTGGGAAATAAACTATTAAGGCTGGAGACCCTGGTTTTCAATTGTAACTCCTGTTGTCTCATGGGCAAGGTTGAGCATTATGCACTGATCAATGCAGCACTTGGATAATGTTCTGAGCATTTGTGTTCTTAATATTCATACATATTCAAGATTAATTTACGAGAAATTCATACATGGTCCATAGTAAATATGCAAAAATACATTTATTGATGAAAAAAAATGCATATTGATATGCATTGTTTTGTTAGAAGGAAAATGAGTTGCCATTTTCAGAGCTAATCAATTACAGCACCATAGTTTATACCAAAAACACCAAAATGCTAACGATGCCAACTCTGCCCTGAGAAACTTGTGATTTGAGCATAAAAACAGAAACTGCTGGAATTACTCATCAGGTTAGGCAGCATCTGAGGAGAGAAAAATTAATACTCCAGGTTGATGATGCCCCTTCATCAGACCTGGAGAAAGAGAAACGTAATAGATGTTGATCAAGTGAAAGGGAAGAGGGGGAGGAATAACAAAAGAGAAGGTTTATGATAGGTTGGAAGGCAGGAGAGTTTAAATCACAAAGGTTTTTGGTCATTTTGGTTATACCAGAACCATTCACAGTATTCCAGTTCTGGCATAACCAGGGTTTTGTATGGTTGTGGTACAATTTCTGTGTCAATGTAATGTCGTCCTCTAGATTTCAAGGTCAGAATTCTTTACCCTTTTGTTATTTTCTGTGCCTGTTCATTACCTTTTAATTATATGTGTACCTGGAGCCCCCAAGTCTTTTTGGACATCTCAGTTTCTAGTTTTTCATCATTTAGTAATTTAGTAAGTATTCTCTTGAATGCTTTTTCAGCTCAAAGCGGATGATCTCACACGTGTGCATTGAAATCCATTGCCATTGTTTTACCCATTCACTTTTTAAAATATCCATTCATGGGATGTGGGCATTTCTGGCTAGGCCAGCACTTATTGCCCATCCTTGATTGCCCTTGAGATGGTGGTGGTGAGCTGCCTTCATGAACCCCTGCAGTCCATGTGGTGTAAGAACACCCATGGTGCTGGAGTGTTCCAGGAACGGATGCGGATTCTAGGATTTTGACCCAGCAACCATGAAGGAATGGCAATATAGTTTCAAGACAGGATGGCGTGTGGCTTGGTGGGAACTTGTAGGTGGTGGTGTTCCCATGCATCTGCTGCCCTTGTCCTTCTAGAGGTTGCGGGTTTGGAAGATGCTGTTGAAAGAGCCTTGGTGAATTGCTTAATTGATTAATATCTCATTGTAGCTGTATGCTTTCACCTGAAATCCTTATGATGCCCCTATTTCAATGTCATTGGAAAACTTGTATATGTATCCCTGTATTTTATCCCATCATTGAGGCATAAGGTAAATAGTTGAGTTAGACTATTGACAGTTGTTTTTAGCAGATGTTTGCACACACAATTTTCCCTTCAGGAATAGTGGGGAGATGGTGGAAGGATTCCTGACAGATTATTAGTCAGTTGAATTGAGTCTTGAAAGCACTTTCCACGGCCACCATTTTTTGGTGCTGGACTTGAACCCAGAGCTTCTGGTGCAGAAGTAGGGACATGACCCACAGCACAATTCACAGAATTGCCAAGGGTAAACCGGACAAATTTGTGGAAAAGATGGATGATCAGTGGGATGTGTTTAAAATATAATTTAATTTGATACAGAGCTAGTTTATGCCCCTACAGAACACGAACGTAACTTGCCAAAAAAGTGGCCATGGTGGAACAGATCCTGACAGACTACCTGTGGACAAATTGTGCCAATCAAAGTACCTGCCCAATATCCTTATTCTCTGACTCCTGCCACTGAGCCAATTTCCTAACCGGGTCAATAATTTGCTTGCAACAGTAGTCTTAACTTTAGCCAACAGCCTCTTTTATTAAATAGTATCAAATGCCTCCTAGCTTTCCAAATATAATCAATAGATATTTCATATCCACTAATTGGATCACTGGTTCATAAGGGTTAATCAGATTTGTCAGTCATTCCCCACAACCCAAAGATGTGCAGGTTAGGTGGAATGGTCACGCTAAATTGTCCCTTAAAAATAATTGGGTACTCTAAATTTATGTAAAAAACGATTTATCAGCCATAACAAATGCTGCCCCTCTCTGATCAGTTGAAACTTTTCAAGGCTCTCAATGACTGTATCTTTAAGTATACACTCTAGTAATTTCCTGACAATAACTTTTAGGCCAACTACTCTATAATTCCCCAGTTCATCTCTCTCTCAACTTTATTTAATAGGCGAGGAACATGCACAGTTTCCTAATCTTAAATGAACGTTTCCTGAATTGAGGGAACTTTGAAAGATTATCGTTTGGGCATCTGAAATGTTCCCATTAAAACCCTAAGGTGGAAACTATTTCATCCAGGGAATTTGTCACTCATTACTGCCATTCATTTCTCCATTGTTATTATCTTGCTTATATTAATGTTGGTGAGTCTGTGTCCCTGCTTCAATGTTAGTTTCTTTAGGATGTTCGTCATCCTATATTCTCCTACCGAAGCAGAGTAATTGTTCGGCATGTCTTCCATTCCTTTACTTTCATTGACAACATCACCATTATCAGTTTAAAGTCCTTGTGGCTGCCCTTTTTATCATTTCTGATAGGACCACTATCCCAGCATAGTTCAGTGGGAGCCCATCTTTCCTGTCCCAGTACTGGTGCCAGTGTCCAATGAAATGGAACTTCTCCTTCAGCCACATTTTATATCTCGGGGAAAGACGAGGGCCTGAATTCGTCTCCTGCCATTTGAAGAGTTGGTGAGGAACACATCCGCACTGTCTCTAATGGATCCGCAGCCAGTTTATGCTCCAATGAGTGTTGATTGGCTGCAGGTGTGACTTCCACCCCTCACTCAGGAGGAAGCCCCTGTAATGTTGGATGGCTTGATTTATATTACAAAAACACTTGTAGCTAAAGCTATAAATGATTTATTAACATTAACTGTGGGTCAAATATATACAAACAACAGATGAATAACAGTATGAACATGCACAAGCAACCTCTCCCTCAGCTCCTTAGTCAGTCTGAGGTCACCTGACTCTAACATTCACTTATATACTAATGAGACCCCTAAGGGCCAGTCGGTGAATTAGAACACAACCATGGTATCACTACAGGCCCTGTATTGACAACACTGCAGTGAGCAGAAGAGGAACTACACCTACCTGCCTGAGCCTAAGTGCCAGAGCCAGAAGGCAAGGTAAGTGTAAGGGGTCCCAAGGTAGGGAGGGTAGCGCAGGCCTGGTGGTAGCCAAGGGGGCGAGTTGGGTCTTGGAGCAGAGGCCAGGGAATGTGGAGTAGGAAGGGTCTGGATATCACTGGGCCTGAATGGGAGGGTGCCTCCAGTTAGAAAGGGGCTTCTCATGGAGGCACAGCCCCGCCCCCCC
Source organism: Scyliorhinus torazame (assembly GCF_047496885.1). Classification (NCBI taxonomy): domain Eukaryota; kingdom Metazoa; phylum Chordata; class Chondrichthyes; order Carcharhiniformes; family Scyliorhinidae; genus Scyliorhinus; species Scyliorhinus torazame. The sequence goes on along the minus strand of NC_092709.1, from coordinate 282,978,901 downwards.
CCCCCCCCCCCGCCCCCCCCCCCCCCCCCCCCGGCTTCCCACTCAAGATCTAACTGTGATTCTTTCCGGCCGTCCTGTAGGAAGATTCAATGTTCCCATCAGCCCATAAATTGAGGCTGGGTGGGAAACAGCCCTTAAGTGGCCATTAATTGGCCACTTAACAGCCTCAACTGGGTAAGGGCCTCAACTAATAATAATAATCACTTATTGTCACAAGTAGGCTTCAATGAAGTTACTGTGAAAAGCCCCTAGTCGCCACATTCTGGCGCCTGTTCGGGGAGGCTGGAACAGGAATTGAACCCACGCTGCTGGCCTTGTTCTGTATTACAAGCCAGCTGTTTAGCCCACTGTGCTAAACCAGCCCCAACTGGGGTAAGGGCAAACTTCCCATCCAAGGCCCTGTTTGCCCCAACATAAAATCACTGTTTGGGCAGGCGGGAACCCGGAGGGAATCCCGCCCCTGCAATTTCACGTTCCCCCCCACCACCCAACCGACCTAACCATCTGCTGGTGGGGAAGCGTAAAATTCAGACCGAGATGTTTTTTTCCTAAAATGCAACGAAACAAAGAAAGAGAACCACAAGTTCCAGTGTTAAGTGAAGCAAGAAAAATCTTCAGAGCAAACATATGTCTCTCGACAGGGCAAGGCTGTTTGCCCTAAGTAGTCAAAAAATCCCACCTCCTCCTTCCCCCCCGACAGCTACAGGAGGGAGCTGTAGGAAGAAATATTTGACCCGTCATGTCAAACAGTGTGCACTCAGAAATAAGATTAAGCAGGAAACAGCTGGATCCAATTAATAACTGCTTATTACCACTTCAACCACAATGAAATAATAAAGGAGGAGAGCATCAATCTGAATTAAGTTATTAATTTTTTTTCTTTGCAAATTTCTAGTTTGCTTTAATTATTGTAACCTTGTTGCTAAATAGATTCATGCAATCAGTATTTGTAACTTGTAACTAAATAATCCGTCATGCATTATTATAGACACCATGATATTAATGCAATACATTGAATTATTATCTATCTGCTGATTAATTTTGCTGCATATAGTTATTGTAATGCATTGATCCTTAAACGTTGTGTTTTACCATTGATTCATTCAATACTGAGCACATTGAATGCCATTAGTCTGGTGTAGTGTTTAAATCAAAAGAATCATTATTGCAATCAGCATTACCTTGGATTTTAATATAATTTGTGCTTTAAAAAAACATTTAATTTGATATCTGTTCGTTCAGTTGAAATTATATGTTATATGTTACAGTACAAATGTTATAAAACAAATAGAAAACTGAAAATTTAATGCAAGTCAAGGAATAAATGTTAACCAGAACACTAAGAAACTGTCCCACTTTTCTTCAAATTATTATTCTTATTTTTTCAATTTAGAGTATCCAATTCTTTTTTTTTCCAGTTAAGGGGCAATGTAGCATTACCAATCAACCTACCCTGCACATCTTTAGGATGTGGGGGTGAGACCCACGCAGACACGGGGAGAATGTGCAAACTCCACACAGACAGTGACCTGGGGACGGGATCGAACCCACGAGGCAGCAGTGCTAACCACTGTGCCACCGTGCCGTCCACTCTTGTTCAAATTATGCCGTAGGTTCTTTTATTCCCAAATGAAAAGGTAAAGAAGACATTAGTTTAATGTATCTTTGGAAGAGGTGAGCAGAAGGTCCAGAGAAAGCAAAGGCCAATGAATCATGTACCTTCTCAGCCCACTGTCTTCCTCTGTGGTAAATGCGGCAGAGACTACCATGGCAGAGTGGGGCTCCTGTGCCACACAAGCTGATGTTTCGCACAGAGTTGACCACCAGGGCACAACTATCACCTGGTGAGTTGGAAAGTGCGACAGAAAATAAAAGATGCCATCTCTGACAGCATAACAATCCTTCAATACCACATTGAGGTGTCTGTGTAGATTACGTGCTCAGCTTTTTGGAGATGGAGGATGGGGAAAATATCTAACTGTCAACCAGGGGCAGAATTTTATGCTCCCCCACTGCCGGCAGGTTTGTTGGCTGGGGCGGCCTTAAAATGTCTTAAATGGGCTTCCCACAGGGTTTCTTCCTGCCTAACCTCTCCTCAATTTTACACTGGGATGGGTGAGGCCGAGGCTGGCCTGTCTTCCCTAACCCCAGTTGCTGCCCTTAAGTGACCAATTAATGACCATTTAAGATAAAAGCGAATTATTGTGGATGCTGGAATCTGGAACCAAAACAGAAAATGCTGGACAACCTTAATGCTGGACCACTTAAGGGTTGTTTCCAGCCAGCCTTAGTTTTCAGTTGGGCGGGAGAAGTTCAGGGGCAGGGCGGCGGGGTGGGATGGTCCCTCCATCAGCGTCTCACCAAAAAGAATGATCCCTGCATGTCCTCCTTCTCCCCTGACCTCCCCACCAAAACCCCACCCACTTCTTTCCATCTTCTTGGGTCTCACCTCCCCACAATGCACTCAGACCCCAAAGCCTACTGGTCCTGGACTGCCAGGACGCCAGCTCCGGGAGCTGCTTGCAGGCCCTGTCCTGTCCACTGCAGCTTCTGGCACTAAAGGCCAGGGCCTTGATGCCAAGAAGCCCCATCGCAACAATACAAAAGGTGAATGGGGCACATTGGAGGCTACAATTGAGGCTGCACAAGACCTGAGGGAATTCTTCTCACGTCACTTGATGCACATTTCTGAAGGCTTCACCATGAAAAGTGTCAGTTTGAAGAGAGACTGTAGCCATGGAGACACCCTTGCAGGGCAGGCTTACAGGAGGGAGTCATGGGGAATTGGGGCTATGGGAATAGCGCACTCTCTGGTGCAGACACAATGAGCCAAATTGTCTCCTTGTGCACCATTATTATTCTGAGATTTTGTGATTCCTGTGGAGGCTTCTCAAGTGAGGAGAAGAGAAGGAAAAGGAAGGACAGCAAAACCTCAGGTCACTAGCTAACGTACTGAATGAGCACAAAGATCAGCTCAACACTGCAGATGAGGATGGAGCCAACATGGCTGACTCTTGGACAGAGACCTGGGGCGAGATTCTCCGAACCCCCCGCCAGGTCAGAGAATCGCCGGGGGCTGGCGTGAATCCCGCCCCCGCCAGTTGCCGAATTCTCCACCACCGGATATTCGGCGGGGGCGGGAATCGCGCCGCGCCAGTTGGCGGGCCCCCCCCCGTGATTCTCTGGCCCGGATGGGCCGAAGTCCTGCCGCTAAAATGCCTGTCCCGCCGGCGTAGATTAAACCACCTACCTTACCGGCGGGACAATGCGGCGCGGGCGGGCTCCGGGGTCCTGGGGGGAGGCGCGCGGGCCGATCTGGCCCCGGGGGATGCCCCACGGTGGCCTGACCCGCGATCGGACTCCCTCCACTGCGCATGCGCGGGAATGCCATCAGCGGCTGCTGACGCTCCCGTGCATGCGCCACCCGGAGATGTCATTTCCGCGCCAGCTGGCGGGGCACCAAAGGCCTTTTCTGCCAGCTGGCAGGGCGGAAATTCGTCCGGCGCTGGCTTAGCCCCTTAAGGTTGGGGCTCGGCCCCCAAAGATGCGGTGCATTCCGCACCTTTGGGGCGGCGCAATGCCCGACTGATTTGCGCCATTTTGGGCGCCAGTCGGCGGACATCGCGCCGATACCGGAGAATTTTGCCCCATATACATATCATGGTTGTCACGGAGGGATTTGTCTCCAGCCTTCATCACACACTCACACACCCATCTCTTTCCCCATTCCAACCAGACCCCCTCACCTATCTAGTGCAATGAGAGGGTCCCTGAGATGCTCTCCACACCTGACACCGACTCTGGCTTCTTAATGTCAATTTGATCCGCCACCCTCTACCACACCCCCCGCCGCTCTCACTGAGAATTAGGGGACGGGATTCTCCCATGTTGCGCCGTATGGGAGAATCGCCGTTCGCGCCATTTTTTCCCGCGCGCCGGTCCAACGCCGGCAGGTGATTCTCCGAGGAGCGGAGAATTGCTGCCATTTGCGGCGGCATGTTTGGCGCGGCGCTGGTCGCGGGCTGCTGTCCGGGGCCGGGACGTCAATTCTCTGGCCTTGATGGGCCGAGTGGCCGCACTGAAACGACAGAGTCCCGCCGGCGCCGTTCATACCTGCTCGCAGACGGCGGGAACTCTGCGCGTAGGGTCGGGGGGTGGCCTCTGGGGCGGGGAAAAGCGCTCCTTCACCAGGGGGGCGGGCTCCGATGGGGTCTGGCCCGCGATCGGGGGCCCACCAATCGGCGGGCCAGCCTCTCCAGCCCCGGCCCTATTTTATTACGCGGCCGGCCCCTGAACCCCCACGCCATGTTGCGTCGGGGCCGGGGCGCTGAGGAAGTCCCCCACGCATTTGCGGGTTGGCGCAGTGCCCATTTGGCACCGGGAAGGGAAGCGGGAGCGGCGTGAACTGCTCCAGCACCGTGGGGGCCAGAATCGGTAGTGCCCGCACCCGTTTCGCGCCGTCGTGAAACGCGACGGTGTTCACGACGGTGTGAACACTCTGTCTCCATTTCGGAGAATTGCGCCCAGGATCCTCATCCACTCTTGCAACATGGAGAAGATTGTTCATCCTTTTGCAGCATTGTAGCCAGGTCCTACATATAACTCCATGGCTTCTGACCTCCTCTGCCACCTACATAGAATCATAGAATTTACAGTGCAGAAGGAGGCCATTCGGCCCATTGGCCTCCACCTAACCCTGTAACCCAATAACTCCACCAAACCTTTTGGACACGAAGGGCAATTTAGCATGGCCAATCCACCTAACCTGCACACCTTTGGACTGTGGGAGAAAACCGGAGCACCCGGAGGAAACCCACGCAGACACGGGGAGAAAGTGCAAACTCTAGATCGACATTCACCTGAAGCCGGAATTGAAGGAACCTGGAGCTGTGAGGCAGCAGTGCTAACCACTGTACCACTGTGCTGCTCCATCTAGGCATTGCTTGGGCAGGTGGTCTCCTCAACCCATCATGCGGGAGGAGGACCTTGCATCATGTGGTTGCATTCTGGAGGATATCTTTGAACCATGGGCAGCATGAGGCTGGGATCTGACTTTGCTCCTGGCTGTGTGGTTGTATCACAAAGAAACATTGTGCACTGGTGGGTGAAGAAGCGGAGACTCTCAACAGTCATGTGGCTGGGGCAGATGGTGATAGCCCCTCTGTCTGCAGCTGATTTTTACTGGCTTACCCTATATTCCACGAAGCCTTCCTGATGCAGCCCTCCATTGCCCTCATGAACACTCTCACCGGCCCTTTCATCAACCTCACATCAGCTGCTCCCTTTTGAGCGCCCAACCCTGTCACTGCCTAACAAGCAGACTCAGGCCTCCAATCTGCCAGCAGTCCTGGCAGTCGGCTGATAATTGGCCAGGGGACTGAGCGGAAGAGGGCACACCGCACACTTCAGCTTCCGCCAACAACGCCCTACTTCAGCCAGTGGGAAATTTCTGCCTCCGATATGTCCATTGGCATTAATTTTACTGCGGCTCCTTAACACCCCCTTTAGTAAAATACTGCCTGGATGTAAAGGGCCATCAAGCTCACATTACCTCTTGAATTCAGCTTTATTTTTGTTTCAAGGGTGTAATGAAGTTAGGAATCAAATGGGCCTGGTGAAGCTCAAACTGAGTGTTGATGAGCAGATTATCGCTGCAGTAACAGCAGCTTGATAGCACTATCGATGATCACTTTGCTGATAATGAAGAATAGATTGATGGGGCAGTAATTGGCTGGGATGGATTAGTCTTGCTTTTAGTAGACACAGTACAACTGGGCAGTTTTCCACATCGTAAGGTTCATGCCAAAGTTGTAGCTGTACTGGAACAACTTGGCCAGGGGGCAGAGAATTCTGGACCACAAGTCTTCAGTACAACTGTTAGGAGTTGTTTGGGCCCAAACCAAACCTCCAAATATATAAGTACGCATAGATCTGCAAAATGTTTGCGGTCAACCTGAGCGTGATTCTCCATTGGCCAATACCGGAATTGGGAAACGTGATTGAGCGGAGAATAGGTTCCGATGCCAAAAGCGCAGTAGGCGCCGATTTGACGGCAAATCGCAATTCTCCGACACCTCGATAGCGCCGTTAATGTGTACCAGAACGCACGTACAGTAGACACGGCTTGCATATCATTAACGGGCCCGACCTGGTATTCTCCGGGGCCTCCTCAATTCTCCGCCTCCAATAGGCCGAGTTCTCGACGGCAGGGTTCACTTGTGTTTTTTTAAAATAAATTTAGAGTACCCAATTATTATTATTTTTTCCAATTAAGGGGCAATTTAGTATGGCCAATCCACCTACCTTGCAAATCTTTGGGTTGTGGGGATGAAACCCACGCAGACACGGGGAGAATGCGCAAACTCCACACGGACAGTGACTCAGGGCCGGATTCGAACCCGGTTCCTCAGCGTCGTAGGCAGCAATGCTAACCACTGTGCCACGTGCTGCCCTCACTTGTGTTTTTAAAAACCGTGAAACTGGCATCATGGCTGCTGAGGGAGAGAGAGGAGTTTAGACACAGAGAGGCACAACTATGGGCTGCTGGGCTAGACAGAGGCCGGGCTGGCTGGGGTGAGGGGGGGGGGGGGGAACTCTGCCAGGGCCATGGGGGTGGGGGGGATGATGAGGGAATGGGTCGAGTGGCTGGGGTGAGCCCCACGGACTGGGGCAATGCCCAGGCACAGACCGCCATTACTGAGGCCTTCAAGGCAGCCATTTTGCTGCGCATACACTGACCATCCACCTTGGCCCTGGTTCTGCAGAGTGACACCGGCCGTATGGGTGCCCCCACCCCAAGCTCCGCCATACCCCCCCCACAGCAGCCCCTCAGGGGGCCGGGGAGCATAACGCTGACAAGGACACTGCCAGCCGATGGTACCCCTGGCATCAGGGACAGGCGCCAGGGCCAGAGGCCCCCACAGTGCCGGCCACCGACGGGGCCAGGGGTGCGGGATTTGTGGGGGGTGTTGGACACGCTGGGGCGGACCCTGCAGTGCCAACTGTGACGATCATGTAGCCAGGTGGACCTGGTTGCGCAAGGGGGTACGCACCATGCTAAAATAAGACTATAAGACCATAAGACATAGGAGCAGAATTAGGCCATTTGGCCCATCAAGTCTGCTCCGCCATTCAATCATGGCAGATATCTTACTCATCCCCATTCTCCTGCCTTCTCCCCATAACCCATGATCCCTTTATTAATCAATTCTTAAAGGCACTCAGTGATTTGGCCTCCACAGCCTTCTGCGGCAAAGAGTTCCACAAATTTACCACCATCTGGCTGAAGAAATTCCTCCTCATCTCTGTTTTAAAGGATTGTCCCTTTAATCTGAGGTTGTATCCTCTGCTTCTAGCTTTTCCTGCAAGTAGAAACATCCTCTCCACGTCCACTCTATCCAGACCTCGTAGTACCCTGTAAGGTTCAATAAGATCCCCCCTCATCCTTCTAAACTCCAACGAGTACAGACCCAAAGTCCTCATTCGTTCCTCATACAACAAGCTCTTCATTCCAGGGATCATTCTTGTGAACCTCCACTGGATCTTTTCCAAGGCCAACACATCCTTCCTTAGACACGGGGCCCAAAACTGCTCACAATACTCCAAATGCGGTCTGATCAGAGCCTTAACATATTGGCCTTTCACCCCCTGCAGCCAATGGTATTGGAATTCAACCAGCAAGGGTGGCCTTCCTGCTGGTCGCTGCAGCCCTGGAGGATGCCCTGCGGCTGTACGAGATGGAGCTACTCGAGGAGGAGGAAGCTGCAATAGCAGAGCGTGCTTCAGAGGAACAGGAGGCAGCCGCTAAGGATGGGGAACAAAAGCTGTCCCGTAAGCTGAGCGTGTGTACCGGCAGCGCCTGTCATTCGAGGACCTGCCAGACAGGCCATGCCATCGTTGACTCCGGCTGAGCAGAGCCAGTGTGACATATCTGATTTGATTTGATTTGATTTATTATTGTTACATGTATTAGTATACAGTGAAAAGTATTTGCCATGATATTCAGGTAAACATCATAGCACATACATACTGATGGACAGATCAACGGACCAATCAACACACACACAACACCACAACCAATCACAGGCAAGAGCTTACACAGTACAAAACAGGGAACACGACACTTCCTGAGCATTCCAGCAGGAGACAGCTCAGGGCACAGAGCTCATAGCAAGCCACTCAGACATCCACCATGTGCTGAGTGCCACTACAAGATAGTATTAGGAATAGGTCCACAGATTCTAGGTTATGATCGAACCTCAGTAAACAGTTTACCACCGTAAATAAATGTTAGCAATAAAACTGAGTTGTACCATTCGCAACCGTGTTGGTTCGTCTGTGTAGCAGAGTATCCAACACATCATAGTACCAGGAGTAACCGTGGGACCTACCTACGGATCCTCCGGAATCTGCCATCCTGCGCCATGGACACCGTCAGCACACCGCAGCCGCTACAAGTCGCTCGGCGTTAATTGGAAGCTGTTCAAACAGCACTTCCAGCACTTCCTGGAAGTCAACGAAAAGGAGAGCGCTTCAGACACCAGAAAGATCGCCATCCTCCTCTCCACGGCAGGTCAACACGCCATCCATGTCTACAACTCCCTGGTGTTCGCGGAAGGTGAGGACAAGACCAAGTACAAGACGGTCCTTCTCAAACTCGACCAACACTTCAACGTCGAGATCAACGAGAGTTTCGAGAGGTATCTCTTCCAGCAGCGCCTGCAGGGTAAGGATGAGCCCTTTCAATCCTTCCTTACGCATCTCCGTATCCTCGCGCAGTCCTGCGGTTACGACACCACCTCCGATTCCATGATTCGGGACCAGATCGTTTTTGGGGTCACCTTGGGCACCCTACGCCAGCAGCTCTTAAAAATAAAAGGCCTCACCCTAGCCTCCGCAATCGAAGCCTGTGTCCTGCATGAAAACGCGACTAGCCACTACTCCCAATTTCAGGCGGCCGAATCGGCGCGGCAGGGTTCCTATGCGACCGGATCGGTGAGGCAGGCGTCCTACGAGGCCGAACGGGTCCAGGCGATCGAGTTCCTCCCGGCCCGCGGCCCGGATGAGGGCGGCCATTTCACTCGCTTTTCGAGGCCTCCCGCGTTTGTGCGCACCAAAAACGACATCGACACAGAGGGACGTGATGCGCAGGCGTGCTCGACGCAAGACCGAACTGTGCATGCGCGGTGGCGCAACAAACGCCATGATGTCACGACATGCGGCAACTGCGGAGCCGCACATTTAAAGTGGCAATGTCCCGCAAGAAACCGACAATGCCTCTGCTATGGCAAGATGGGCCACTACGCTGCCTGCTGTCGAGCAGCTCAACCTGCCAATATTCCCCAATTCCAACAACCTTGCAGGGACGTGCGGGCCATTCAGCCTCCTTACTATGAGTCGTGCCCAGACGATATCCAGACCAGTGACACAGACGACCGGGACGCCTTCCATGTTGCGGTCATTGATGGGAACCGGATGTCTCCAGCCAGGACCCACCAGCAAGTGAACACTGTCAATCCGAGTGATGAATGGTGTGCCACCCTAACGGTCAACCGATCACTGATAACATTCCGTCTGGACACTGGCGCCTCCGCCAACCTCATAGCATGGTCAGCCTTCTACACCATGAAGGCCAGACCACCAATTCGGCCATCCCGTTGCAAGATGGTCGACTACAATGGGAATGTTATCCCGGCTCTGGGATCCTGCCAGCTCCAGGTGACACACAACACACACACGGCCACACTCTCATTCGAGATAGTCGGATCATCAAAGGACTCCCTGCTCGGCGCACAGGCATGCAAGGTTCTCCACCTCGTGCAGCGGGTCCACGCTCTGTCTCCAGAAGGCACATCAGACTTCCCGGATGCAGAATTTAGGGCACAGCTTCAATCGCTCCTCGCCCACAACCAGGAGGCATTCGAGGGCATGGGAACACTGCACTCCACCTACAGAATTCAGCTCAAAACGGACGCCACCCCGATCATTCACGCACCTCGCAGGGTCCCAGCGTCACTCAAAGACCGCCTCAAGCAGCAGCTGCAGGATCTCCAGGACCAAGGGCTGCTAGCCCGGGTCACGGAGCCCACGCCATGGGTCAGCTCCATGGTGTGTGTTAAGAAGCCCTCCGGCGAGCTCCGGATCTGCATTGATCCAAAAGACCTCAACAACAACATAATGAGGGAACACTACCCCATACCCAAACGGGAAGAGATCACGAGCGAAATGGCCCGGGCTAAAATCTTCACAAAACTGGATGCCTCGAAGGGTTTTTGGCAGATCCAACTGGATCAGTCCAGCCGAAAGCTGTGCACCTTCAACACCCCTTTTGGCAGGTTCTGCTATAACAGAATGCCATTTGGCATCATCTCAGCATCCGAGGTCTTTCACAGGATCATGGAGCAGATGATGGAGGGCATCGAAGGGGTGCGCGCCTACGTGGACGACGTCATCATCTGGTCCACCACACCACAGGAGCACATCAATCGTCTCCAGCGCGTCTTTGCGCGCATACGGGAAAACGGCCTGCGCCTCAACAGAGCCAAGTGTTCTTTCGGCCAAACCGAGCTGAAGTTCCTGGGGGACCACATATCCCGGCCAGGGGTGAGTCTGGATGCAGACAAGGTGAACGCCATTACAGCCATGCCGCAGCCGGCAGACAAGAAAGCAGTGCTACACTTCCTAGGCATGGTCAACTTCCTGGGGAAGTTAATTCCTAACCTTGCCTCCCACACGACAGCTCTGCGCCACCTCGTCAAGAAGTCCACGGAGTTCCAGTGGCTGCCCACACACCAGAAGGAATGGGAGGAGCTCAAAATTAAGCTCACCACAGCCCCGGTATTGGCGTTTTTCGACACATCTCGTGACACTAAAATTCGACTGATGCCAGCCAGTCCGGCATTGGGGCGGTACTCCTACAGCGGGATGACACTGCGTCATGGGCCCCGGTGGCCTATGCCTCGCGGGCCATGACCCCCACAGAACAGCGCTACGCGCACATCGAAAAGGAGTGCCTGGGTTTGCGGACCGGAATAGACAAGTCCCATGACTACGTGTATGGTCTCCCCCAGTTTATCGTTGAGACTGACCATCGCCCCCTGGTCAGCATCATAAATAAGGACCTGAACGAGATGACCTCTCGCCTCCAGCGCATCCTACTTAAACTCAGGAGGTACGACTTCCAACTGATTTACACCCCGGGAAAGGACCTTATCATTGCGGATGCCCTATCCAGAAGTCAAGAAGTGCAGACGGAGGGCCCGAGAGGCGGTATACTGGCCGGGCATCAGTGATGACATTACCAATATGGTGCTCAACTGCCCCACCTGCCAACCGGCGCAGCCTCCTGAGACGCTTCAGCCCCATGAGCTGGTGACGTTCCCCTGGGCGAAGGTGGGTGTGGACCTTTTTCACGTGCTTGGCAGGGACTATGTTATCATCATTGATTATTTTTTCAACTATCCAGAGGTCATACGCCTACACGATTTAACATCGTCCGCTGTCATAAGGGCCTGCAAAGTCACCTTCGCTCGCCACGGCATTCCGATTACTGTCATGTCGGACAATGGGCCCTGTTTTGCCAGCCTGGAATGGTCGTCCTTTGCTGCTTCGTATGGCTTCACACACGTGACGTCCAGCCCTCTGCCTCCCCAGTCCAATGGAAAGGCGGAGAGGGGCGTTCACATCATCAAGTGGCTCCTCTGCAAGGCTGCTGCTGCCGGATCGGATTTCTGCCTAGCCCTGCTGGCCTATCGCTCGGCTCCACTAGCCACTGGCCTCTCACCAGCCCAGCTGTTGATGGGTCGTGCCCTCAGGGCCACTGTGCCATCCATTCTGGTACCCACAACCAACGTTGCTCCGGTACTACACAGAATGCAACAGCAGCACGTTCGCCAGAAGAGGGCATATGACACACGGGCAACTGATCTTCCCGCCCTGGCGCCTGGAGACGATGTCCACATCCATCTACCAGAAGGTGGCTGGTCAGCACCTGCCGAAGTTATCTGACGCGTGGCTTCCCGCTCGTTCTTGGTTCGCATGCCTGATGGATCCATTCGTAGGCGCAATCACCGGGCTCTTCGCCTGCTTCCACGCTCGCTACGGGAACTTACACCGACACCGTGCCCTCCTGTTGTTCCTGATATCGACTTCGTGGAGCTTCCTGCCACCATGCCTCTTCCGTCATCGCCTGTGGCCAGGCCCATTCCTCAGCCGGTGGATCCAGACCCATCCTTGAGGCGGTCAACCCGAATTCGTCGCCCACCTACTAGACTGGACTTATGAGCCTGTTTGTACATGGAACTCATAATACCACTGTGTTAATATGTTTCTGTTCTTCCTTGTCGTTACAGGAGTTCGTTTTTGTCGTTCAACATTTCCCCGTTCTTTGTTTATGGTACAACCTCGTTGTTATGTCGCACCCGACATCGCCCCTTGTATATAGTTTAGCCCCATGTACATGTTGTAGATATTGCACACACACACATCCAGCTGCACTCAGTACACATCTCTATTTATAACCACATAGGTACATGTTCTTGTACAAAAGGGGGGATGTCATGATTTTCAGGTAAACATCATAGCACGTACATACTGATGGACAGATCAACGGACCAATCGCAACCATGTTGGTTTGTCTGTGTAGCAGAGTACCCAACACATCAGTATTGTTTCTTGCATGCTGTACAAACAATGCACACCGTACATAGGGAAGGAAGGAGAGACTGCAGAATATAATGTAAAAGATTTAGAATGAAGTTTTAGAAGTATAGAACGAGAGTAAAAGATAGAATTAGAGGGGATGCTAAGCATAGCTTACAAGAAGTTGCCTCGCTCCGGTGCCACCTTGGAACATTTTTTCAGTCAGATGATGGCAAACTTGGCACCACGGGAGTATGGGGGAGGACACCTGCTCCCAGTGGCCGTCAAGGTGACGGTTGCCCTGAACGTTTATGCCATGGGTTCCTCCAGGTGCCTCGCAGGGATCTGTCCAGGATCTCACAACCTCGGTGCAGAGATTCATCCGAATCGCCCCAGAGGCCCTACATGCCCAGGTGGTTCAATACACCCATTTCAATGTAGACTGAGCCCACCAGGATGCCATGGCAGCGGAGTTTGCTGCCAACACCAGGATGCCCCGGGTCCAGGGGGTGATCGACTGGATGCATGTCGATAACAGGCGGCTCTACACCATCTGAAAGGGGTTCCACTCGATGAATGTGTAGCCGATATGTGACCATCAGCTGTGCATCATACACCTCTGCGCCCGATATCCGGACAGTGTGCACTATGCCTTCACCCTGGCACATTTGACATGTTCGGGACAGGCGGTGGGGGTGGTGGTTGAGCCTGGGTGACAGGAGCTACCCACTGTTGTCGTGGCTGATTACACCTATCCGGAGGCCACAGACCAACGCAGAGAGCCGCTACAACGGTGCCCATACAGCGACCAATAGCATGATCGAGCAGTGCTTTGGCCTCCTGAAGATGCGGTTCAGGTGCTTGGACTGCTCGGGAGGGGCCGTCCAGCATGATGCTGAGAGGGTCGCCGCATCATGGTGGCCTGCTGCTTTCTTCACAGCATGGCGCAGCAGAGGGGCAACGTGCTGGAGGAGGACCAGGCCTCGTCGGACCAGGAGGATGCGGGCAGGACATGGGGCCCAGGCAGACAAGGGAGGCTGCACGAGATGTACGCCAGTGGCCAACGCACACTCTGATCGCCTCTAGGTTCACCAATTGGGGGGGAAGGGGGGGCCACTGGCCAGGGGCATAGACACTACATCCCAACCCCACACCATCTCACTCCCCCACCACCGGCCAGCCCCCGCCTGCAACTCCCTCTGTGATACATACCTGCCGCACTACGGGGTGGGGGCCCTGGGTTGGCAGTAACACCAAGTCTGGTCCATGGAATGGTTGATGATGAAAACCCGCTCTGAGATGAGCTCTGGTGCTCCACATCATCTGACAATGCCTGACTCCTGCCCACGGTATCACTTCACGCCATCCACCTGAGTGATCCCTGCATGTGAGCTGACCATTACAACACACAGTCCCATTGAATCCCTGGAGTGGTGGTGGTGGGGACAGTCGAAGGGGGGGGGGGGGGGGGGGACACATCAGGCAGAGCACAGAGCCAGGTTGTAACAGTGGTAACATGTGCTTAATGTGAACAAATATTTACAGGTTTGTGCCCTAGCTCCAATAACTAAACTGTGCCCTGCACCCGTGCCAACTTAACTGCTGTCTAACTTTCTGGCCTTACGGGCCCTAACGCCACGTCGAGGTGATTACCCAGAAGGTACAGCAGGAGTAGAGACAGCCTGCTGTGATCCCTGCCCTGTGACCTGGGTCCCCATTGGCGGGCGTCTTCTGGTGCGACCGGGCCTGGATGGGGCCGGTTGCTGCTCGGGTGTCCCAGGTGGTATGGTACTCCCCCGTTCTGCCCCTGTTCTGGACCGGATGCAGCAGGGTTGTTGGGGGGGGGGGGGGGGGGGTTGGGGGGGGGGGGGGGTGGAAGTCCGAGGTGCCGTGGTGTTCCAGCACCTCCCCTGCGGGAGTCACTGCACTTGGCCATATCACCTCCTCCTCCCTCGGGGTGCCCGATGGCCCCGGGCTACTCCATGGGATGGGAGTGCGAGCGAAGCTGTCCCCTGAGGCTCACCTGCTACCTGCTGCTGCCAATCCTGGAGGCCTGCTGCCGTCACGACCAGGGTCTGCATGCTCGTGGCCACGGAGCACAGGGAGTGGATCCTCCGTCGGGGAATGCATCACATCACCCATTGACTGTGCCGCCACCTTCTGGACCTGTGTCACACCAGCCAGTGATTGTGCCATCTCCCTCTGGGACTGGGCCACCTTGCCCAGATTCTGTGCATTGCCGGCACCGCCTGGGCAATGCCGCCGAAGATCCCAGCCGTGACCTGCTGTGATTGTGCCATGTTTAGGAGCACCGCTGCGATGTCTAGGTGGCTCTGGTACATGGCTGCCTGTGAGAGGGCAACCCTGTCCTGGGCCTCGGCCAGGGTCTGCACGGAATGCTCCAGGCCTTGGACATGCTGGTCCACAGCCAAAACCATTGCCCCAATGCCTCCACCATGGATGCCGCCCATGCGGTGTTGGCCTGCGTGGCACCCATGGTCGCCACCACCTCCTGCTCCTGCACGTGTTTGGAGTCCGCCAACTGCACCTGCAAATACTGGATTGCTAACAGCCCCTTACCTAGGGCAGCACGGTAGCATTGTGGATAGCACAATTGCTTCACAGCTCCAGGGTCCCAGGTTCGATTTCGGCTTGGGTCACTGTCTGTGCGGAGTCTGCACATCCTCCCCGTGTGTGCGTGGGTTTCCTCCGGGTGCTCCGGTTTCCTCCCACAGTCCAAAGATGTGCAGGTTAGATGGATTGGCCATGCTAAAATTGCCCTTAGTGTCCAAAATTGCCCTTAAGTGTCAGGTGGGGTTACTGGGTTACGGGGATAGGGTGGAGGTGTGGATCTTGGGTAGGGTGCTCTTTCCAAGAGCCGGTGCAGACTCGATGGGCCGAATGGCCTCCTTCTGCACTGTAAATTCTATGATTCTATGATGTAGTTGCTGGTCTGCAACTGCATCTCCATGAGCATCTCCATGATTGATGGAAGTGGATGCTCCAGAAGCCTGAAACCCGCCTGGATGGCAGCTAGTCCCTGTGGTCGACCGGCCCTCTGACCGTCTGCCCCCTCGGGTGCTCCTACCTCCACTCTGCTGTGCTGGATCAGCTGTATGGTGCGCACTATATAGTGTCTCAGGAGCCTCTCCACTGAAGTGCCCAACTGAGGTGAGTGTCTCTGGGATGGAGGAGGGTGTTGGAGACAGCTGTGATGGAAAATGACTGTCATGCTCTGACTCGAGCTCCAGGATGTCCTGAGTCTCGAGCGGAGGGCTGGTGTCCGAGCTGCTCTCCCCGTCAGTGCTCGGCCGGCTGGGAGTCTCCGGCTGTGGCACCGGCTGCTGGTGGGGGACACTGGATGAATCCGCCCCATCACCAGCAGATCCTGTCAGGCACAAGACAAGACGTGGGCCGGCGGGGAGTGGGGTGGTGAGCGTGTGGGTGGGGGGTAGTGGGGTGGGGGTGGTGTGGGGGTGACGGTGGTGTTGGAGGGATTGGCTCACGTGTCACGAGGAACAGCAAGAAAGCGGGGTCTTACTCGCCGCGGTCGAACTCTACGTTGGCGAGCCCCCCCTCCCCTTTCCCCCGGGCACCGACCACATAACTGCTCAGTCACAGCGAGGGGCCGTAGGTCTGGCGGTTCCCCTCCTGTCTTCTCCTGCTCCCGGCGGTTGTGTGCAGCCTTCTCCCGGGGGGAGGAGGGGAGGAAACCGCAACCAACAGCGTTAGACAGTGGGGCATGCAGCTCAGGGGGTGGGTAGCTGTTGGCCTCAGAGGCCAGGGCACCCGGCCATTGCGGCTGACATGAGTGCCGGCATGTGGTGCAGAGTGGGGGTTCGCCCGCCCTCCGGGTGGGGTGGGGTTACGGGAGTGTAGGGTGTCAGTGCCAGGGGCACAGTGCTGCCAACTCACCCTTGCCGCCCTGAGGAGGTTGTGCAGTGTTTTGTGGCACTGCTGGCTTGTCCGGACTATGTTGCCCACAGCGCTGACCGCCTCTGCCACCTCCGTCCAGGCACAGCGAACGGCGGCGACTGGAAGCCTCCTTCCCGGGCCGGGGCACAGGGTCATCCTCCTCTCCTCCAAGAGGATCTCCAGCTCGGCGTCCGCGAACCTTGGTGCCGCTCTCCTTGCTGCCATCTTGTTGGCTGAGATGGACAATCCATGTGGTGGGAGTGGTGTTCAATCAACCCTGTGTCTGTACTCACAGTGATGTATATCACCACAGTGTGTGTGTGGAGTGAAGTGTGTATATGCCGCTGCAGCTTGTCAGCCTCCTGAGTGTCAATCGCAAAACCGGCATTGTATCTCATTAGAATTGATTGTGTTCTACGTGGTGCTGGTGCTAGCTCCTTAACAGTAGCAAATTCGGTCCAGGTGCGGCGTCAGTTTTGCTGTCGTGGAAGTCCACAAATTTTGCGTTGGCGTCAGCATTTAGTCGCATTAATGGAGAATCCTGCACGGGATCTTTATTGCAACAGTACTTCTTTCAATACAGACTCTCTAATTATCCTTTCACCAAAGATTTGAACAGAATTAAAACCCCTTACATTGGAAAACATGGCATCATGTTGTTCAAGTGTTAAAACGGTCTGAGGAATACAAATGCAATTTTTGTTTATTTGTTCATGGGATGCGGGCAGCACTGTCCAGGTCAGCATTTATTACCCATCCCTAATTGTCTTTGAGAAGATGTTGGTGAGCTGCCTTCTTGCACCGTGATGTGGAGATGCCGGCGTTGGACTGGGGTGAGCACAGTAAGAAGTCTTACAACACCAGGTTAAAGCCCAACAGGTTTGTTTCAAATCGCCAGCTTTTGGAGCACTGCTCCTTCCTCAGATGAACGAAGAGGTGGGTTCCAGAAACATATATATAGACAAAGTCAAAGATGCAAGACAATGCTTTGAATGCGAGCATTTACAGGTAATTAAGTCTTTACAGATCCAGAGATAAGGGTAACCCCAGGTTAAAGAGGTGTGAATTGTCTCAAGCCAGGACAGTTGGTAGGATAATGCAAGCCCAGGCCAGATGGTGGGGGGTGAATGTAATGCGACAGGAATCCAAGGTCCCGGTTGAGGCCGTACTCATGTGGGCTGAACTTGGCTATAAGTTTCTGTTCGGCGATTCTGCGTTGTCGCGAGTTCAGTAGTCAAGGGCATTCAGCCTCTGATCTTCGGGTAAGTGTTCTCCAAGGCAGCCTTCAGGACGCGCGACAATGCAAAATCGCTCAAAGATGTGCAGGGTAGGTGGATGGGCCACATTAATTGCCCCTTAATACGAAAAAAGTAAAAGTGTATGTTGTAAAAGTATATGATGTGACAGCAATTAAGATTCCTGGGGGAAGGGGGGATAGGGGGGGGGGTGGGGGGAGGGGGTTGGCTGGAAGGCCTGTGTAGATCAGATTGGCGCTAGGAGCATAGGTGTTGGACCCTCATTCTAGCTGGGGTGGATATGGGTCCTGCCTACCGGCCCTACCTGTGGTGGTTGTGGTGTTGTGGATCAGACCTGACCTCAGTCAGGGAACTCAGGAGGAGGAAATACACCAAGGAGCAATTTTGGATAGGTGCTATGTTTTTTTCTAACCCCTGCCTGATATTAACCAGTTAATAATTTCATTTGTCTGATGTAGTTGTTTCCGTTTTACACAGGATTATTTTGAAGTTCAACTGATTTGGAGAGTCTTGAGATCGCATTGTATGATATGTTCAAACATTTGACATATCAATATGAAATTCTTTCCTATGTAATGTAAACATGTTAAATGCTTGTATGCTTGGCAATTTAAAGGCATAAAGATTTGAGACTGTGGTGTTGAATGAAAGCCTCTACAAACTGCACTAAGCCATCATCATGAATTATGGACAATACCGCCATCTTGTGGATAAATGGATGGAGGATAATTTTGGATGAATATTTATTGCTTTGGAAAGTTTCACATGTAACATAGGGGACATTACCATTAAGACAAGTCAGTCATTCTTTATTAATACTAAGAAACTCAAGTATGGCAAGTCACATTAATTTTACACCAGTCCCCTTATTTATTAATTCTTTTTAGAGCCTTATTTTATAGGCAAGCTATTCAACTTGGTAAGACTGCACACCAAGTGCATTTATGAGAAGCTGTTTGCCGATGACGTTATTGTGGCATCCCACACTGTAGATCACTTGCAGTTACTTGTAGATCGGTTCTCCCGGACCTGAAAGGAATGTGGACAGACAATCAGTGACAGTAAGCCCAAAGTTACCGGTCAGGACTTAGAGACTCTGCCTTCCATCATCATTGGCACCCTCACTCTGGAGTCGCCAACAGCTTCACCTACCCTGGATTAACAATTATTATTATTTTTTTAAAAATTTAGAGTAGTAAATTATTTTTCTTTTCCAATTAAGGGGCCAAACCACCTAACCAGCACATAGAATCATAGAATTTACAATGCAGAAGAAGGCCATTTGGCCCATCAAGTCTGCACCGGCCCTTAGAAAGAGCACCCAATCTATGCCCACACCTCCACCCCATCCGCACACCTCCACCCTATCCCTGTAACCCCACCTAACCTTTTTGGACATGATGGGCAATTTAGCATAACCAATTTACCTAATCTGCACGTCTTTGGACTGTGGGAGGAAACCGGAGCACCCGGAGGAAACCCACGCAGACACGGGGAGAACATGCAGACTCCGCACAGACAGTGACCCAAGCCGGGAATCGAACCTGGGACCCTGAAGCTGTGAAACAATTGTGCTAATCACTATGCTACCGTGCTGCCCCCACTATGCTACCATGCTGCCCCCACTATGCTACCGTACCGGGTTGTGGGGCTGAAACAGACATGGGGAGAATGTGCAAACTCCACACGGACAGTGACCCAGGGCCGATATTCGAACCCGGGTCCTCAGCGCCGCGTGGATCAACAATTAAAAGCAACCTGTCTCTTGAAGCTGAAATCTGCACCAGGATTGCCAGGCAAGTCAAAGTTGAGAAGTCAAGTGTGGAACAACTAATCAAAACGAATTGAAAATATAAAGCTCCGTGTGTACAAGGTTTCTGTTCTCAGCACCCACTTCTGCAGTGGCAAGTCAAGGACAACTTATGTGAGCCAAGAGCAGCAGCTGATCAGTTTCCACCTCTGCCGCGTCAGATGGATATTGGGCATTTCCTGGTAAGACAGAGGGCCGATCAGCGTGCAGGGATCTCTGTTGGCTGGGTCAAGTGTGCCAAATGGATAATGGCCACTCCCCATGATCTATGGCGAGCCTGCTATCTGCACAAGACCAACAGTCTTCCCATATCTGTAACACAAGGATGTCTGAAAGTGAGACTTCAAGTTGACCAGGATTGGAGTCGATGCATGGGAGGTCCTCGCTGCTGACTGGAGTGCCTGCAGACAAGCAGTCAGGAAGGGGATGGGAAAAACAGAGGGCGAAAGAGATGACCAGGTGGCAGAAAAGGGAAAAAGATCCGTTGACTTTGAGCCAGTACTAATCATCTGCGCCTGCTGTGGAAGGCATTGGCACTCACGAATCTGCCTCTACAGCCACAACAGACAATGTTCAATCCAGAACTGACATACCCTGGGTGCAGTCCATCATCTGCCGAGACAGGAAGATGCTGAAATGATACTGTTCAGGGTGATTCTGTGAATGGGGCACTGGCTACATATACTACTTGTGTTATCTTTGTATCATTGTATTACATCATTTAATATTTAATCAAATTTTTAACGTTATTTGCAGAAGACTACAGTCACCATTTTCAGACAAATGGTTAACCTCATTATAGGTAAATTCTTTACCTCACCTTTACCAGTCCAAAGATATGCAGTTTAGGTGGTTTGGCCACACTAAATTGCCCCTTAGTGCCTCAAGATGTGCCGGTTAGGTAGGTTTACAAGGATGGGATGGGGAATTGGGCCTAGGTAGGTTGTTCTTTCAGAGGGTCAGTGTAGACTTGATGGGCCAAATAGGCACCTTTTGCACTGTAGGGATTCTATGGGCAGGATTCTCCGCTTGCCGATGGCGAAATCGCAAATCGCGGTTGGGCGGGGAATAGCTTCCAACGCCGAAATCAGGGTCGGCGCCGGTTTGACGCCAAATCTGTATGCTCCGGCACCTTGAAAATGGCGTAAATGCGTTGCTCACCGTGCAGGCTGAACATACAGTATATCGTTAGCGGCCCTGACACCCGTGCTCCGGGGCCTCCGCGATTCACCACCTCCGATGGGCCGAGTTCCCGACGGTGTGGTTCACTTGTGGTTATAAAAATCATGAACCTGGCGTCCTGGGTACTGAACAAGGGAGAGGAATGGCTGTGGGCTGCTGGCCTGGACATCAGCCATGCTGGCTGCGGAGTGAGGACCTCGGACAGGGCTGGGGGAGGGAAAGGGAGGGGGAGAAGAAGGGAGCGTCGGGCCGAGCAGCTGGGGTGTCCCCACGGGACTGGGACGGTGCCCAGGCACCAACCGCCGTCTTGCTGAACACCCACTGACCACCCATCCCGGTGCCTGGTTCTACACAATGGCACTGGCTGTATGGGTGCACCCACCCCCGCACTCCATCCCCACCGCCAAAGCCGCCCGCCCACCCGGGTCCCTAATGCCCGGCCTAACCAGCAGCCAGCCACGGCGGGACCATCCAGGGCCATACCCAAGGCAGCCTGTGGTAGTCTGTGTTAGGAGGATTACGGTACCTAGTAATGCCGGAATACCATTGGTGGAGAATGTACTTGTTCCCATTGGTTAAGCTTGTATGTTAGCTCCGCCCTACAAGGCGGGGTATAAGAGCCCGTGCCCCCCCAGCAGCTCTCTTCTGTACCTGCGCTGCTGGGGGAAACATCTAGCGTATTAAAGCCTTCAATTGTCTCCAATCTTGTTTCTGAGGTTATTGATCGTGCATCAATTTAATACGCTAGATTTAAACGAATGGAGCTCCGAATCAAGCCGGAGTGTCTGCAACTCAGCCCCCACGCAGCAAACTCAGCGGCAAACTTCAAGCACTGGCTGGCGTGTTTCAATGGATATCTCGGAACGGCCGAAAATACACCCACAGGAGAACAGAAACTACAAGTCCTGCACACGAGGGTGAGCCCAGAAACCTACACCCTCATCGAGAACGCGGACGATTTCAATGCAGCAATGGAGCTGCTGAAAGGACATTATATTCGCCCGATAAACCAGGTCTACGCCCAACATCTGCTAGCGACGAGGCGACAAATTGTTGGGGAATCACTGGAAGAATTCTACCGTGCGCTCCTGGTGTTGGGGAGAAACTGCAGCTGCCCGCAAGTTTCGGCGAGCGGCCACACAGAACTTTTGATCCGGGCGCTTTCGTTGTAGGTATGCTGTCCTCCCAAATCCGCCACTGATTGCTGGAGAAAGAGACACGAGGCCTTAAGGAGGCACGGGCCCTTGCCGGCTCCCTGGATGTGGCCTCCAGAAACACCCGCGCTTACGTCCCGGACCGCGCGGCAGCCCCCTGGGCAGCATGAACCCCCCCCACCCCCGCGGACGACCCCGAGGCATCTCCCATCTCCCCACATGCTTGTGCTGCAAGACGGCCTGGCAACCCCGGGGGGCCCTGCTGCTATTTTTGCGGGTAAGCCAAGCACCCCCGACAGCGCTGTCCAGCCCATTCATCCACGTGCAAGGGATGGGGTAAACAGGGCCACTTCGTGTCGGTATGCCAGGCCCGGGCAGTCACTGTGGTCTCAGGTGGCGAATACGGTCCACCACCACTACCTTCTCTACAGTCCCCGTGCGGCCAGCGGGCGCCGCCATCTTCCTCCTCCAGGGCCATGTGCGATGGATGGGCGCTGCCATTTTGTGCACCCTCAGCCATGTGCAAGCAATGGGCGCCGCCATCTTCGATGGACTCCCAGGACCCCAGCTCAGCTGACCACACACCGCCGGAAGAAAACATTCAATTGCTGCCA
This sequence comes from Scyliorhinus torazame, assembly GCF_047496885.1. Taxonomy (NCBI): domain Eukaryota; kingdom Metazoa; phylum Chordata; class Chondrichthyes; order Carcharhiniformes; family Scyliorhinidae; genus Scyliorhinus; species Scyliorhinus torazame. The sequence goes on along the minus strand of NC_092709.1, from coordinate 282,956,331 downwards.
TGAGTAGCCTCGGTGACCCTGGACCAGTCTCGGCCCCGAAAACTATCGACTGCTACGACGATGGTACTTATCAATGGGCATGATTAGTCCTGCCTAATCGACTCTGGGAGCACGGAGAGCTTCATACACCCCGACACAATAAGGCGCTGTTCTCTCCCCGTCCACCCTGTTGATCAAAAAATCTCCCTGGCCTCTGGATCTCACTCAGTAGAGATCAAGGGGTTTTGTGTAGCTAACCTCACAGTCCAAGGAAGGGAGTTCAGAAACTACCGACGGCCACACTCCTAGGGTTAGATTTTCAGTGCAACCTCCAAAGTCTAACTTTCAAATTCGGCGGCCCTATACCCCCCCTCACTGTCTGCAGCCTCGCGCCCCTCAAGGTCGATCCGCCTTCCCTGTTTGCGAACCTCACCCCGGATTCCAAAATCCGTCGCCACCAGGAGCAGACGGTACAGTGCCCAGGACCAAATTTTTTTCGGTCAGATGTCCAAAGGCTACTGAGGGAAGGAGTCATTGAAGCTAGCAACAGTCCCTGGAGAGCTCAAGTAGTGGTTGTAAAGACCGGGGAGAAGCATAGGATGGTCATTGACTACAGTCAGACCATCAACAGGTTTACGTGGCTTGACGCGTGCCCTCTCCCCCGCATATCCGACCTGGTCAACAGGGTCGCGCATTACAAGGTCTTCTCCACGGTGGATCTTAGATCCGCCTACCACCAGCTCCCCATCCGCACTAGTGACCGCAAATACACTGCCTTTGAAGCAGATGGGCGGCTCTACCACTTCTTAAGGGTTCCCTTCGGTGTCACTAACGGGGTCTCTTCCAGCGCGAGATGGACCGATTGGTTGACCGGTACGGTTTACGGGCCACATTCCCGTACCTCGATAATGTCACCATCTGCGGCCACGACCAGCAGGACCAACCTCCGAAAATTCCGCCAAATCGCAAAAATCCTTAACCTCACGTATAACAAGGATAAATGTGTGTTTAACACCGACCGCCTAGCCATCCTGGCTACATATTGTGAAATGGAGTGATAGGCCCCGACCCTGAACGCATGCGCCCCCTGATGGAGTTCTCCCTCCCGCACTGCTCCAAGGCCCTGAAGCGCTGCCTAGGTTTGTTTTCCTACTATGCCCAGTGGGTCCCAACTATGCGGACAAGGCCCGTCCACTGATCCAATCCAGTTTTTCCCCTGTCAATAGAGGCCCGCCAGGCCTTCAGCCACATCAAAGCAGACATTGCAAAGGCCACGATGCACGCCATCGACGAGACCCTCCCCTTCCAGGTCGATAGCGACGCGTCCGACATAGCTCTGGCGGCCACCCTCAACCAAGCGGGCAGACCAGTGGCCTTCTTCTCACGTACCCTCCATGCTTCCGAAATCCACCATTCCTCAGTCGAAGAGGCCCAGGCCATAGTAGAAGCTGTGCGACATTGGAGGCATTACCTGGCCGGCAGGAGATTCACTCTCCTCACTGACCAACGGTCGGTTGCTTTCATGTTTGATAATGCACAGCGGGGCAAGATAAAAAATGACAAGATCTTACGGTTGAGGCTCGAACTCTCCACCTACAACTATGAGATCTTGTATCGTCCCGGGAAGCTAAACGAGACTCCTGATGCCCTATCCCGCAGCGCATGTGCCAACGCACAAGTGGACCGCCTCCGAGCCCTCCACGAGGACCTCTGCCACCCGGGGGTCACTCAATTTTTCCACTTCATCAAGACCCACAACCTGCCCTACTCCATCGAGGAGGTCAGGACCACCTCCAGGAACTGCCAAATCTGCGCGGAGTGCAAGCTGCACTTCTACAGGCCAGAGAAAGCGCACCTGATAATGGCTTCCCGTCCCTTTGAACACCTCAGTATGGATTTCAAAGGCCCCCTCCCCTCCACCGACCGCAACACGTACTTCCTGAATGTGATTGACGAGTACTCCCGGTTCCCATTCGCCATCCCCTGCCCCGACATGACCGCAACCACCGTCATAAAATCCCTTCATAGTATCTTTATGCTGTTCGGTTTCCCCGCCTACATACGCAGTGATAGGGGGTCCTCCTTTATGAGCGATGAACTGCGTCAATTCCGGCTCAGCAAGAGCATCGCCTCGAGCAGGACAACCAGTTACAACCCCCGGGGAAACGGACAGGTAGAGAGGGAGAACGGAACGGTCTGGAAGACCGTCCTACTGGCCCTGCGGTCCAGGAATCTCCCAGTCTCCCACTGGCAGGAAGTCCTCCCGGATGCCCTCCACTCCATCGGGTCACTGCTCTGTACCATGACCAAACAAACACCTCACGAACGTCGCCTTGTCTTCCCTAGGAAGTCCTCCTCTGGAACCTCGCTCCCGACCTGGCTGGCAACTCCCGGACCCCTCCTGCTCTGAAAACACCTGCGGGCACACAAATTGGACCCATTGGTCGAGAGGGTCCATCTCTTCCACGCTAACCCTCATACGCCTACGTGGCGTACCCCGACGGCCGACAGGATACGATCTCCCAACGGGACCTGGCACACACTGGATCCCACCCCCCCCCCCTCCCTGCCACCAGTCCCACTCTCCCTCCCACCGGCGCACCCCACAGCCGCCCCCTCCCCAGGTGGTTCGGTTCTTCCGCCGGCCCCGTCTAGGCCCTGCCCACCGGCGTATCCCACAGCCACCACCTTCCCAGGTCAGTCGGACCTTCCACCGGCCACGTCAAGGGGTGATGAAGCTGCCACAGAAGCCGAAACCATGCTCCCGGAGTCACAGATGCCCGAACCTCCACCGGCATGACCACCAAAGCTACGACGATCGCAGAGGACGACCAGGGCCCCCGATCGACTAATTGCTTCATTTTGAAATGTACATTACTGTTGTAAATAGTTAAGATGAATTGAGGCAAAACGCTATATGGAGGCATTACGGTACCTTCATAACTGTAACTTCTACCACTTTTACCACGTTGTAATACAAAGCCACCACCCCCGCCGAACTCTTTTTTAACAGGGGGTGAATGTGGTAGTCTGTGAAGGGAGGATTACGGTGCCTAGTAATGCCGGAATATCATTGGTGGAGAATGTACTTGTTCACATTGAATAATCTAGTATGTTAGCTCCGCCCTGCAAGGCGGAGCATAAGAACCCGTGCCATCCCAGCAGCTTTCTTCTGTACCTGCGCTGCTGGGGGAAACATCTAGCGTATTAAAGCCTTCAATTGTCTCCAATCTCGTTTCTGAGATTATTGATCGTGCATCACCCCCAACAGGGGCAGCACGGTAGCAATGTTGATTAGCACAATTGCTTCACAGCTCCAGGGTCCCAGGTTCGATTCCGGCTTGGGTCACTGTCTGTGCGGAGTCTGCACATCCTCCCCGTCTCTGCGTGGGTTTCCTCCGGGTGCTCCGGTTTCCTCCCACAGTCCAAAGATGTGCAGGTTAGGTGGATTGGCCATGATAAATTGCCGTTAGTAACCACAATTGCCCTTAATGTTGGATGGGGTCACTGGGTTATGGGGATAGGGTGGAGGTGTTGACCTTGGGTCGGGTGCTCTTTCCAAGAGCCGGTGCAGACTCGATGGGCCGAATGGCCTCCTTCTGCACTGTAACTTCTATGAAACATGGACGGGTCCCGGACCGGGGACACCGACGGGGCCGGATACCGACGGGACAGGGGTGCGGGGATGTGGGGGGGAAATGCGTGGGCGGGGTGCATAGTGCCAACCAGAGCCACCATGCAGCCCTTGGTACCTGGATGGACACGGGAGTATGCGCAATGCTAACATATTGGCGTTTCACCCCCTGTAGACAATGGCATTCAGACACCAACCTGCGGTGCTGACCGCTGTGGTGATGACTGCAGCCCTGCGAATTACCCTGCGGCCGTGTGAGCGGGGGCCGCTCGGAGAGGAGAGGGAAGCTGCAGCAGAGGAATGGGCTGCAGAGGGGCAGGTGACGGCCGCACAGGCTGGAGTGTCGGCCGCCCAACAGGCTGAGGAGGAGACTGTGCCATGGAGATGCCGCATGAGGCCCCACGTGTACTGGCACCGCCTGACATTCGAGGATCTGACGGACCGGGCATGCCGATGGAGACTGCGGATGAGCAGAGGGACTGTGTGACACATCTGCCAGATCATGGCACGCCTGGCACCGTGGGGGTAAGCGGGAGGACACCCGCACCCGGTGACCGTCAAGGGGACGGTCGCCCTCAACCTTTATGCAACAGGGTTCTTCCAGGCGGCGAGTGGGGACCTGTCCGGGATTTCACAGGCCTCGGCGCACAGGTGCATCCGCACCATCACGGATGCCCTAACTGCACAGGCAGACCAGTACATTCTGTTCCATATGGACCTCGCCCACCTGGATACCCGAACAGCGGGGTTCGCTGCCATCGCCAGGATGCCCCGGGTCCAGGGATTGATCAATGGCATGCATGTCACCCTACGGGCACCGGCGGGTAACAGGCCACTCTACACAAACAGAAAGGGGTTTTCACTCCTTGAACATACAGCTGGTCTGCGGTCAACAGATGTGCATCATGCACGTCTGCGCCCGATACCTGGGCAGCATGCACGATTCATTCATACTGGCACACTCGGTGATCCCCGACATGTTTGAGGGGCACACCCCAGCTGCGGGGTTAGCTGCTGGGAGACAGGGGTTACCCGCTGCTGTCGTGGTTGATGATGCCTATCCGGAGGCCACAGACCAACGCGGAAACCCGACACAATGATGCCCTTACAGCGACGAGAGGTGTCGTCGAGTGGTGCTTCGGCGTCCTGAAGATGCGCTTCAGGTGCCTGGACCACTCTGGAGAGGCCCTCCAGTGTGAGGCTGAGACGGTTGCCCGTATCATGGTTGCCTGCTGCATCCTCCACAATATAGCGCAGCAGAGGGGCTGGAGGAGGAGGTTGATGAGGGAAGGCAGGCCTCGTCCGATGAGGAGGATGCGGGGGAGGGGAACAATGAGTAGAGGTTGGGTCCCAGGCAGTCACGGGAGGCCTCACGACACCATTGCCAGGTCCAGCACACACGGGCCACCCTAATTGCGACATGATTTGCTGGCTATGAGGAGAGGGGGGTTGCTGGCCAGGGGCACTGATACCACCACTCCAGACCCACACCCCCTCACCTCCCACACTACCAAACCATCCACATGCCTCTATGACACATACCTGCGGCGCTACGAGTTGGGGGCACTGGGTTGGCGGTGACAGCGGGTCTGGTCCGTGGGATGGAGGATGATGACAATCCGCTCTGCGATGAGCTCCAGTGCTCCACATCGTATGACAATATCTGACTCATACCCACAGTAGCACTTTCCACCTGGGTGATCCCTGCATGCGAGCTGGCCAGTCCATCACACGGTCCTGTCGGATCGCTGCGGTGTGGGTGCTGGGGACGGTCGGGGCAGGGCGGGAGGGGTGTGTGTGGAGAGGACGGTCCACCCACAGGGCCTGCAGTAGTCCTCCAACCCCAACTCCCCCCGACCTGCACTATCCGGCCCATCCCGGCAGGGGGGTCACGGTAGCACAGTGGTTAGCACAGTTGCTTCACAGCTTCAGGGTCCCAGGTTCGATTCCCGGCTTGGGTTACTGTCTGTGCGGAGTCTGCACATTCTCCCCGTGTGTGCGTGGGTTTCCTCCGGGTGCTCCGGTTTCCTCCCACAGTCCAAAGATGTGCGGGTTAGGTGGATTGGCCATGCTAAATTGCCCTTAGTGTCCAAAAAGGTTGGGTGGGGTCACTGGGTTACGGGGTAGGATAGAGGTGCGGGTTTAAGTAGTGTGCTCTTTCCAATGGCCGGTGCAGACCTGATGGGCCGAATGGCCTCCTTCTGCACTGTAAATTCTATGATCTATTATCCCCACACCCATGAAACAGAGCACCGAGGCAACTGTGTTTACAGGTGTTTATTGTGAAGAAATATATACAGTCTGTGCCCTAGCCCTATAACTCAACTGTGTCCTGCACCCGTGGCAACTTAACTGGTGTCTAACTTTCTGGCCTTGTGGGGCCCTAACATTACGCCTAGGTGGTTCCCCAGATGGTACAGCAGGAGTGGAGGCGGATCGCTGTGACTCCTGCCCTGCGACAAGGGTCCCCGTTGGCGCACGTCCCCTGGGGCAACCTGGCCTGGATGGTCCCGGCCGCTGCTCGGGCACCCCGGGTGGCGTGGTGCCACCCTGTTCTGCCCGCTGCCCACCAGATGCACCAGGGACAGGAGGGGCGGGGGGGGGAAATTGAGGTGCTCCGGCACTTCGCCTGCTGGAGTCACTGACAAGGGCCCCATCACCCCATCCTCCCCCAGGGTGTCTGATGGCCCCTGGGCTACTCCATTTGACGGGGGTGCGAGCGGAGCCATCCCCTGAAGCACCCCCGCCACCTGGCACTGCCTGTCCTGGAGTCCCGCTCTGGTCTCGATCAAGGTATGCCCGTTCTTGGCCATGTAGCAGAGGGTGTGGACCATCTCCGTCTGGGACTGCGCCACATTACACTTCGTCTGTACCACCACCCTGGGGGTAAGTGCCACATCAGCCAGTGACTGGGCCACCTCACTCTGGGTCTGGGCCACCTCCCTCTGTGTCTGCACAACGCCAGCCAGCGCCTGGGCAATGCCGTTGACATTGTCAGCTATGGCCTGCTGTGACAGGGCCATGCCGAGGAGCTACACTGCAATCTCCAGGTGGCTCTGGCACATGGCTGCCTGTGAGATGGCAGCCCTGTCCTGGGCCCAGTCTGCACAGAATGCCCCAGGCTCTGGACACTCTGACCAAATCCGACACCATCGCCCCCATTGCCTCCACCGCGGACGCCACTCATGTGGTGTCGGCCTAGGTGGCCAGCATGACCGGCAGCATCCCCTGCTTTTGCACGCGGGTGGCCCCCTCCACCTATGCCTGCAAGTTCTGGAAGCCAGTCGTCATCCCCTCCTGTAATCCCTGGGTCTCTGGCTGCATCTCCACTGTGGCTGGGACTGGATGTTACAGGAGCCTGGGACTCATCTGGGAGGCAGCTGGTTCCTGGGACCGGCCTGCCCTCCGACCGTCCAGCCCCTCGGTTGCTCCGAACTCCGGGGTCTCCTGGGTCTCATGCAGGGGGGTGATGTTCGGACTGCTCTCCCCGTCATTGCTTGGCCACCTGGGGGGCACCGGCTCTGGCACGGCTGGGGGCAGGGGGCTCCGGATTGACTGGTCCCATCTTCGGCAGGTCCTGTAAGACACAAGACAACATGTATAATTAGGGAGTGGTGGGGTGGGAGGGGGGGGAGCACTGTTGAGGGAGGTAAGGATGAAGGGGGTAAGGTTGGTGTGGGCTGAGGGGGTTGTGGGGGCTGATGCCCACACGTGTGTCATGGCGATCCGCAACTAAGCGGGTTCTCACTTCCTCTCCTGCCACCGACCTCCACCTCAGTGATCCTCCTTTCCTCTGGGCCGCCAACCTCGTCCAGTGCCCTCTGCCCGGGCATGGTCCCCCTCCGGTCTTCTCTCGCTCTCTGGAGTTGTGTGCGGCCTTCTCCTGGGGGGGGGCGACAACCACAGACAACGATACTGTTAGACGTCCTGACGAATGCAGTCCAGTGTTGGGTAGATGATGGCATCAGTGGCCAGGGCACCCGACCTTTGCGGCTGGCATGGGTGCTGGCATGTGGGGCAGGATGGGGTTCAGCCATCCCCCTGGGGGGGGGGGGGTTACATGTGTGTGGGTTGGGCTGTGTTAGTGCCAGGGGAACAGCGCCACCTACTCACCCTTCGCCGCACTGAGGAGATCGTGCAGTCTCTCCCGGCACTGGATGCCGGTCCGACCGACGTTGCCCATGGCGCTGACCGCGTCTGCCACCTGTGCCCAGGCACGGCCTAGGTGGCCTTCCTCCCGGGCCAGGATACAGGGTCATCCTTCTCTCCTCCACGGCGTCCAGGAGGGTGTCCAGCTCAGCGTCCCTGAACTGTGACGCTGCTCTCCTTCCAGCCGTCTTGTTGACTGGGACAGTGTGTGTGGGGGGAAGGGTCGTTAAAGTGTGGCTGCGCCATGTAAACCTCATGTGCGCTAATCACGGACCCGGTGAATCCGGCGCCGTTTTGCATGGAACCGGTTACGTTCCACGTGGTGATGGTGCTAGTCCATTTAGAGTTGCTGAATAGGTGCAGCTGTGGCGCCGCTTTTCCTGTCGTAAAACACCACTCTTCCCACGCCGGTGTCAGCACTTAGTCTCAAAGTCGGAGAATCCAACCTGTGGCTTCTATTGTAGTTGCAGCAGGAATGATGTACATGGATGTATCCAGCTCAGGTAACAATAAGCTGGGTGACTTGTGTTCAATGAGTGAATATTATAGATAAACCTGTGACTTGAATCCAGCCCTCTGATGACAGGACTTCAAGAGCTTTTGATGCTCAAAGAATGTTTTGACCAGAATTAAAGTTGGGTGTCACAAAAAGAAATCCTTCAGAATATAAACAGTAACAGCCCTTTCAATTCACAAGGTGCTTACAAAACCAAGTGGGATGAAGTTATCCCCGAGGCAACAGGAGAGCTGTACCAAATGGCAGCCACTGTGAAACTCAATTGAGATGACCTCGGGAATTGAAGACTGCAGAACATGGAACCTTGATGATGAGAGTTCAGGAAGGTGGATCTGTGGAAATTGATCATTCTTGAAGATGCCAGTGATTCTTTTCTAAGGCCACGAAGGAGTCCACACCCAGTAGCTCAAAGGAAGTTAGTTTATTTACAATAACTATTACATACATCTCATGGTAGATCCCAGCTGGCTCTGCCTTGCTGTGCCTAACTGGCCAGTTTTATATACCCCACAACTAGACATTGTTTAGAGGTCACCTGCATTCTTAATGGAAGAGGCCATGGGCGAAATTCTCCCACAACGGCGCGATGTCCGCCGACTGGCGCCAAAAACGGCGCCAATCAGACGGGCATCGCGCCGGCCCAAAGGTGCTGAATGCCCCGCATCTTTGGGGGCCGAGCCCCAACATTGAGGGGCTAGGCCGACGCCGGAGGGATTTCCGCCTCGCCAGCTGGCGGAAATGGCGTTTGTTGCCCCGCCAGCTGGCGGAAATGGCGTTTGTTGCCCCGCCAGATGGCGCCGAAATGCGGCACATGCGCGGGAGCGTCAGCGGCCGCCGACAGTTTCCCGCGCATGCGCAGTGGAGAGAGTCTCTTCTGCCTCCGCCATGGTGGAGGCCGTGGCGGAGGCGGAAGGGAAAGAGTGCCCCCACGGCACAGGCCCGCCCGCGGATCGGTGGGCCCCGATCGCGGGCCAGGCCATCGTGGGGGCACCCCCAGGGTCAGATCGCACCACGCACCCCCCCCAGGACCCCGGAGCCCACCCACGCCGCCTGGTCCCGCCGGTAAATACTAGCTTTGATTTACGCCGGCGGGACGGGCAATTTCTGGGCGGGACTTCGGCCCATTCGGGCCGGAGAATTGAGCGGGGGCTACCGCCAACCGGCGCGGCCCGATTCCCGCCCCCGCCCAATCTCCGGTACCTGAGACTTCGGCGGGGGCGGGGGCGGGATTCACGGCGGCCAATGGCCATTCTCCGACCCGGCGGGGGTCGGAGAATGACGCCCCAGATTCTGCAAGATTCACAGGGATGTTAATTGTTCCCACCCCGTAAGGTATTTGCTGGTTATAACAGATTCCAAAGCAGATTCTGTTTTCTTACATTAAAAGGGTAAATGTCTGCCAGAGTTTTCCTGCTCATCCATTCGTTTTCTTATCCTAATGGTAGGCTGCAGTATAAATACAGAAAAGGAGGCCGGAGACCGATGCGGAGACCAGATATAACAAGACCCATGTGGCCACCCATGCTGTCATTGAGCGTTGCATCAGACTGCTTAAAATGCGGTTCTGAGTCTTCGACCGCTCTGGTGGTGCACAGCAGTACAATCCCCGGAAGGTCACCCACTTTTTGGTGGTCTGCTGTGCCCTCCTCAACCTGGCACAGCAGCGGGGCGACTTGCTGGAGCTGGAGGAAGAGGAACATGCGGCCACTATGAGGAGGCGGACCAGCGGACCAGCGGAGTTCAGATAGCAGTAGCGAGGGTCTGGCTTCACATATGTTGGGTGCAACATGTTTTAATTGTGTACAATCGTGACCCTATCTGCCCCTAGCTACCGATGGTGCTGCCCCGCCCTCCCCCACAGTGGCATTTCAGTGATCCTCTATTTGTTTATCCCTCCTTGCTCTAGCATTACGTCTAAGTGTGTCCCCAGGATGCACATCAGAGGTGGGTCAGCCAGCTGCTTACTGTATCCCGTGGTCGTGGATGCCCCGGGTGGGCGTCCTCCGGAGGGTCAGGGGCCGACTTGACGGTGCCACATGCCTCACGTACCACCCTGTTCTACACACTGACCCTGAGATATGCCGTTGTTAGGGAGTGAACTAGGGGTAACCGGTGACCACTGTTGTTACCCCATAGGTAGGCTCTGGGTCGGCTCCTTCTTAGTGTTGTCTGCAAAATTGGACACATTGCACTTGGTCCCCAACACAAATCAGCTGTGTAAATTGTGAACAGTTGTGGGTCCAACACTGATCCCGGTGGGACACCACTCGCTACTGATTGCCAACCGGAGAAACACCCATTAATCCCCACTCTTCACTTTCTATTAATTAACCAATCCTCTATCCATGCTACTACTTTACCCTTAACGCCATGCAAAATTACCTTATGCAGCAACCTTTTGTGTGGCATTGTCAAAAGCTTTCTGGAAATCCAGATATAGCACATCCATTGGCACCCCGTTGTCTACCGCACTGGTAATGTCCTCAAAAAATTCCACTAAATTAGTTAGGCATGGCCTGGCCTTTATGAACCCATGCTGCGTCTATCCAATGGGACCATTTCCATCCAGATGCCTCGCTATTTCTTCCTTGATTATAGATTCCAGCATCTTCCCTACGACTGATGTTAAGCAAACTGGCCTATAATTATCCACTTTCTGCCTACCTCCTTTTTTGAACAGTGGTGTCACATTTGCTAATTTCCAATCCGCCGGGACCACCCCAGAGTCTAGTGAATTTTGGTAAATTATCACGAGTGCATTTGCAATTTCCCTAGCCATCTCTTTTGGTACCCTGGGGTGTATTCCATCAGGGCCAGGAGACTTGCCTACTTTAGCCCCATTAGTTTACCCATCACTACCTCCTCAGTGATAATAATTGTCTCAAGGTCCTCACCTGTCATAGCCTCATTTCCATCAGTCACTGTGAAGACCGACCCAAAAAACCTGTTCAGTTCCTCAGCCATTTCCTCATCTCCCATTATTAAATCTCCCTTCTCATTCTCTAAAGGACAAATATTTATCTGAGCCACTCTTTTTTTGTTTTATATATTTGTAGAAAGTTTTACTATCTTTTTATATTCTGAGCAAGTTACTCTTATAATCTATCTTACTCTTCTTTATAGCTTTTTTAGTAGTTTTCTGTTGCGCCCTAAAGATTTCCCAATCCTCTAGTCTCCTACTAATCTTTGCCACTTTGTATGCTATTTCCTTCAATTTGATACTCTTCCTTATTTCCTTAGATATCCACGGTCAATTTTCCCTCTTTCTACCGTCCTTCCTTTTTGTTGGTATACAGTTTTGCTGAGCACTGTGAAAAATCGCTTGGAAGGTTCTCCACTGTTCCTCAACTGTTTCACCATAAAGTCTTTGCTCCCAGTTGACATTAGCCAGCCCTTCTCTCATCCCATTGTATTCTCCTTTGTTTAGGCACAAAACACGAATGTTTGATTTTACCTTCTCACCCTCCATCTATATTTTAAATTCTACCATATTGTGATCGCTCCTTCTGAGAGGATCCCTAACTATGAGATAATTAATCAATCCTGTCTCATTACACAGGACCAGATCGAGGATCGCTTGTTCCCTCGTAGGTTCCATTACATACTATTCTAGGAAACTATTGCGGATACATTCTATAAACTCCTCCTCAAGAAAGCCTTGACCGACCTGGTTAAACCAATCGACATGTAGATTAAAATCTCCCATGATAACTGCTGTACCATTTCTACATGCATCAGTTATTTTGTTGTTTATTGCCCACTCCACTGTAATATGCACGTTCCACCTTTCATTCCAGTTCATTAGTGCTGGTATAGTTGATGGTTTACAGGGAATGATCCAAATCACACAGGTTACTCAGGGTATTCAACTTGATGATCAGCCATGATCATAATGAATGGCGGAGCAGGCTCGAAGGGTCGAACGGCTTCCTCCTGCTTCTATTTTCTATGGATGTTTCTATGTAGGCCACACATTGCTCTTGTGCGGCACTCTATTGTCTGTATTACCTCAAGTATTTCAGCTGAGTCAATAATTCAGCTGTGCTGAACATATGGGATACGTAGATAGAAATTTCTGCAGACTTGCTTTTGGAATTTTTGTTGGATTCATCTGCAGGAGATTGGTGGAGCACTTGAGAAGCATCACCGCTGGCTACAAAATGACCACCCACGATGTTTCATCAGCAATTTTGCCGGGTCCTGCCAAAGCTATGGTAAGTGACCGGGAAAACCCTACAGAAACTAAGGTTACTAATTTTATCAAAATAGAAATTCTGTTCAGTATTGCTTATCACTCAATTTGACTGACAAGGGTCAACAGGAGTAGGAAGATGGCAACAAAGAAACGTGAATTTATCACACCGCTGGAATAATGGAAGAGACACCTGGGGTGTAATCATATCTTGATTTGACCAAGATATCGAATCACTTGGTTCGATATTCTCCAATGCTTGAGTGATTCCTTGATCGATGGGCGGTTTTGGGGTGGTCGTTCACCTCTCTTTTGCGTAGAGTCCTGCTGGTGCCGAAAAGTCTGGGTTGGCTTTGTGTGTCTAATTTGTTGCACATTGTTTCCGGGGATTGCTAATTTATATTTAGATGGCTTATGTGTTGTTATGTTGATGGCTGCAGGTATCGATTCTGTCTGGCCTTCCCAGAGGCGAGTACACAGTTTTACCTGCAGCTGCCTGTTTGAGTCCTGTTGGCTGATTTTCCCATCAGCTTCTTCCGTTTGCCATTTAAAATCGGGGTTTGGCCATTCTAATCGGGAGTTAGCCATTTTAACTGGCTACAGCAGTCAGTACAGGGATACCCTGTGGTCGTCCCCTTAGTAACACGTGTACCGCTTTGGATACTGTTGGGGGGGGGACTTACCAGGGGTAAGCCATGGGGTGCAGATCTCTGGCACAGAGTCTGTCCCTGTTGCTCAGAAGGGCAGGGGGGGGAGAGGAGCAGAGCATTTGACATTGGAGACTCCATAGTTAGGGGGATAGATAGGAGATTCTGTGGGAACGAGAGAGACTCGCGGTTGGTGTGTTGCCTCCAGGTACCAGGGTCCGTGATGTCTCGGATCGTGTTTTCGGGAACCTTAAGGGGGAGGGGGAGCAGCCCCGTCGTGGTCCACATAGGTACCAACGACATAGGTAGGAAAAGGAATAGGGGTGTAAGGCAGGAATTCAGGGTGCTAGGGTGGAAACTTAGATCTAGGACATACAGAGTTATTATGTCTGGGTTGTTACCCGTGCCACGTGCTAGCGAGACGAGGAATAAGGAGAGAGAGGAGTTGAACACGTGGCTACAGGGATGGTGCAGGAGGGAGGGTTTCAGATTCCTGGATAATTAGGGCTCATTCTGGGGTCGGTGGGACCTCTACAAACGGGATGGTCTACACCTGGACCAGAGGGGTACCAATATCCTGGGGGGGAAATTTGCTAATGCTCTTCGGGAGGGTTTAAACTAGTTCAGCAGGGGCTTGGGAACCTGAATTGTAGCTCCAGTATACAGGAGGTTGAGAGTAGTGAGGTCATGAGTAAGGTTTCAAAGTTGCAGGAGTGTACCGGCAGGCAGGAAGGTGGTTTAAAGTGTGTCTTCTTCAATGCCAGGAGCATCCGGAATAAGGTGGGTGAACTTGCGGCATGGGACTTTGATGTTGTGGCCATTTCGGAGACATAGATAGAGCAGGGACAGGAATGGTTGTTGCAGGTGCCGGGGTTTAGATATTTCAGTAAGCTCAGGGAAGGTGGTAAAAGAAGGGGCAGCACGGTAGCATGGTGGTTAGCACAATTGCTTCACAGCTCCAGGGTCCCAGGTTCGATTCCCCACTGGGTCACTGTCTGTGCGGAGTTTGCACGTTCTCCCCGTGTCTGCGTGGGTTTCCTCCGGGTGCTCCGGTTTCCTCCCACAGTCCAAAGATGTGCAGGTTAGGTGGATTGGCCATGCTAAATTGCCCTTAGTGTCCAAAATTGCCCTTACTGCTGGGTGGGGTTTCTGGGTTATGGGGATAGGGTGGAGGTGTGGACTTGGGTAGGGTGCTCTTTCCAAGAGCCAGTGCAGACTCGATGGGCCGAATGGCCTCCTTCTGCACTGTAAATTCTATGTAAAAAAAAAAAGAGGGGGAGGGGTGGCATTGTTAGTCAAGGACAGTATTACAGTGGCAGAAAGGACGTTTGATGAGGACTCGTCTACTGAGGTAGTATGGGCTGAGGTTAGAAACAGGAAATAGAGGTCATCCTGTTAGGGGTTTTCTATAGGCCTCCGAAAAGTTCCAGAGATGTAGAGGAAAGGATTGCAAAGATGCTTCTGGATAGGAGCGAAAGCAACAGGGTAGTTGTTATGGGGGACTTTAACTTTCCAAATATTGACTGGAAACGCTATAGTTCGAGTACTTTGGATGGGTCCGTTTTTGTCCAATGTGTGCAGGAGGGTTTCCTGACACAGTATGTAGATAGGCCATTTTGGATTTGGTACTGGGTAATGAACCAGGACAGGTGTTAGATTTGGAGGTAGGTGAGCACTTTGGTGATAGTGACCACAATTCGATTACATTTACTTTAGTGATGGAAAGGGATAGGTATATACCGCAGGGCAAGAGTTATACCTGGGGAAAGGCAATTATGATGTGATGAGGCAAGACTTAGGATGCATCGGATGGAGAGGAAAACTGCAGGGGATAGGCACAATGGAAATGTGGAGCTTGTTCAAGGAACAGCTACTGCGTGTACCTGTCAGGCAGGGAGGAAGTGGTCGAGCAAGGGAACCGTGGTGTACTAAAGCAGTCGAAACACTTGTCAAGAGGAAGAAGGAGGCTTATGTAAAGATGATACATGAAGGTTCAGTTAGGGCGCTCGAGAGTTACAAGTTAGCTAGGAAGGACCTAAAGAGAGAGCTAAGAAGAGCCAGGAGGGGACATGAGAAGTCTTTGGCAGGTAGGATCAAGGATAACCCTAAAGCTTTCTATAGATATGTCAGGAATAAAAGAATGACTAGGGTAAGAGTAGGGCCAGTCAAGGACAGTAGTGGGAAGTTGTGCTTGGAGTCCGAGGAGATAGGAGAGGTGCTAAATGAATATTTTTCGTCAGTATTCACACAGGAAAAAGATAGTGTTGTCGAGGAGAATACTGGGATTCAGGCTACTAGACTAGAAAGGCTTGAGGTTCATAAGGAGGAGGTGTTAGCAATTCTGGAAAGTGTGAAAATAGATAAGTCCCCTGGGCCGGATGGGATTTATCCTAGGATTCTCTGGGAAGCTAGGGAGGAGATTGCTGAGCCTTTGGCTTTGATCTTTAAGTCATCTTTGTCTACAGGAATAGTGCCAGAAGACTGGAGGATAGCAAATGTTGTCTCCTTGTTCAAGAAGGGAAGTAGAGACAACCCCGGTAACTATAGACCAGTGAGCCTTACTTCTGTTGTGGGCAAAATCTTGGAAAGGTTTATAAGAGATGGGATGTATAATCATCTGGAAAGGAATAATTTGATTAGAGATAGTCAACACGGTTTTGTGAAGGGTAGGTCGTGCCTCACAAACCTTATTGAGTTCTTTGAGAAGGTGACCAAGCAGGTGGATGAGGGTAAAGCAGTTGATGTGGTGTATATGGATTTCAGTAAAGCGTTTGATAAGGTTCCCCATGGTAGGCTACTGCAGAAAATACGGAGGCATGGGATTCAGGGTGATTTAGCAGTTTGGATCAGAAATTGGCTAGCTGGAAGAAGACAAAGGGTGGTGGTTGATGGGAAATGTTCAGACTGGAGTCCAGTTACTCGTGGTGTACCACAAGGATCTGTTTTGGGGCCACTGCTGTTTGTCATTTTTATAAATGACCTGGAGGAGGGCGTAGAAGGATGGGTGAGTAAATTTGCAGATGACACTAAAGTCGGTGGAGTTGTGGACAGTGCGGAAGGATGTTACAAGTTACAGAGGGACATAGATAAGCTACAGCGCTGGCCTGAGAGATGGCAAATGGAGTTTAATGCAGAAAAGTGTGAGGTGATTCATTTTGGAAGGAATAACAGGAAGACAGAGTACTGGGCTAATGGTAAGATTCTTGGCAGTATGGATGAGCAGAGAGATCTCGGTGTCCATGTACATAGATCCCTGAAAGTTGTCACCCAGTTTGAGAGGGTTGTTAAGAAGGCGTACGGTGTGTTAGCTTTTATTGGTAGAGGGATTGAGTTTCGGAGCCATGAGGTCATGTTGTAGCTGTACAAAACTCTGGTGCGGCCGCATTTGGAGTATTGTGTTCAATTCTGGTCGTCGCATTATAGGAAGGATATGGAAGCATTGGAAAGGGTGCAGAGGAGATTTACCAGAATGTTACCTGGTATGGAGGGAAGATCTTATGAGGAAAGGCTGAGGGACTTGAGGCTGTTTTCGTTAGAGAGAAGAAGGTGAAGAGGTGACTTAATTGAGGCATACAAGATGATCAGAGGATTGGATAGGGTGGACAGTGAGAGCCTTTTTCCTTGGATGGTGATGTCTACCGTGAGGGGACATAGCTTTAAATTGAGGGGAGATAGATATAAGACAGATGTCAGAGGTAGGTTCTTTACTCAGAGAGTAGGAAGGGAGTGGAATGCCCTGCCTGCAACAGTAGTGGACTCACCAACACTAAGGGCATTGAAATGGTCATTGGGTAGACATATGGATGATAAGGGAATAGTGTAGATGGTCTTTAGAGTGGTTTCACAGGTCGGCGCAACATCGAGGGCCGAAGGGCCTGTACTGTGCTGTAATGTTCTATGTTCTATGTTCTATGGGATCTAATGCCTTTGCCTTGGAGACCTCAGGCGAGCACCATTCAGTGCTGGTCCCCACAAGTGGGGCCAGATGGAACGGCATATGGTGGGGGGAGAGATCCGGTGGAGGGGTGGTTTGGTGGTTTCCCAGGGGTTTGGAGGCCTATAAGTGGTTGCCCTCTGGACAGGATGGTACCCTGGCACTGCTGGTGCCACCTGGGCGCCTTGGCAGTGCACTTGGGCACCTTGGCATCAGGGTGCCAGGCTGGTGTTTTAAAAATGGCATCCCGATAGCTTCCTACATTGAGGAGTTCCGGTGAGCAGTACAGAAAATGGGACGAAGTGCAGAAAACACCCAGCTAAATGCACTCGATATAGGATTCTGTTGCAATTTGGTTCGATCAGGCCCTATGTTATTTAGTAAGCTTATAGCACTGGGGACAAAAGACCTCTTGAAAAAATGTTTACGAGCAATAGGCATTCTAACGAACCCGCCCGAAGGGAGCCTTTCAAATTGATGATATAAAGATTGGGAGGGATCCTCTTAACTACATTAACTACATTGTTAAATAAATTATCGAGCTGTATCCGCTGCCTACCAAGGATTTTACCTGCAGTGGTGACAATTCTGGCCAGCTTACATTCACATTTCACACTCAGGTTACCATTCCAGAGTGTAATATTCATTGTTAAAATACTCTATACCAGAGTAGCCAGGGTTGATCCCAGCCCCGGCTCACTGTCTGTGTGGAGTTTACACACTCTTCTCGTGTCTGCATGGGTTTCATCCCCACAACCCAAAGATGTGCAGGGTAGGTGGATTGGTCACACTAAATTGCCACTTAATTGGAAAAAAAATAATTAGATACTCTAAATTTATTTAAAAAAAATACCCGATACTAGACTTTTGCATACCTTCTCTACAACATCTTGGTCTGGATTCTCCGATTTTGAGGCAATGTCTGGAGAAAGTATCTAGTTCTACGATGAAAAAATTGGCGAGGCCCCACCACCGATCCTCCGACTGGTGAGGGGCTAGCAGCCGCACCACGGAAAAATTTGGACATTCTGAATTCTCCTTCTGAGTACCTCAACAGGTGCCGGTATGTGGCGACTAGGGGCTTTTAACAGTAACTTCATTGCAGTGTTAATGTAAGCCTCCTTGTGACAGTAAAGATTATTGTTATTATTATTAACCCACGGTCTTCACGAAATAAACAGCCACGGAATTTCCTGGTCTGTGGCCACGCATGCGCAGAGCGATGACCTGCAGCGGACGCGCCGTACAACATGGTGCCGGCCGCGCGCAGACCCGACCTGCCAGATAGTGCCCCCCTGGACACCCCCTCGCCACTCCCCCACCAGTCCCCCCAATCTTTGCCGAAGCTCCCCCGGCCAGCAGCAAGGCTCCCCTATCTTCGAGTGTGGCGGCGCTGGACACAGTCTGCAGGTTTTGGTTTTGTGTGTCAGGTTTAAACTAATTTGGTTTTGTGTGTCAGGCCGAATGCTCAATCCTACTGTTTATTTGAGGTAGATCAAAACAACTTCCAACTTCCAATATCTTCTCAAATTGTAGCTTGATGTTTCTTTTACTGATATCTTTTAAAGAAGTGCCCCTTCACATCTGACTCATCAATTTTGGATAAAGCGACGGACATTAGTAAATGGGCTCCGTACAGTTTTGCAGCAATGTTGGCCAGGAAAATGTTGACCTTAAAAATAAATAC
This sequence comes from Scyliorhinus torazame, assembly GCF_047496885.1. NCBI lineage: Eukaryota > Metazoa > Chordata > Chondrichthyes > Carcharhiniformes > Scyliorhinidae > Scyliorhinus > Scyliorhinus torazame. Next base: position 282,937,592 of record NC_092709.1, on the reverse strand, counting down.
ACAATACACAAACAGTGATACCAAATAATAATCTGTCTAGAATATATCCAATGAGTAAGTTAGCCAAAGGTCTCCTAACTCAGGCAGATCTCCAGAGATATTTGTCTACAGGATCTTTGATTTACCCAAATAACGAGAGAGACAGACACAAAGCTGGAATGTATCCATCTTATTCGCATGTTTTAATTTTCAGACAAATCCTTCAACAACACGTACTTGTTCATATATGTATATGAAGTCTTGCAGATTACTGTGTGCTTAAAGAAAAATAACGTTTTCTCATCTATCTAATCTTCTGTTGACAAGAAATCCAGATCAACTGAGAGAATGCAGCCTACGCTAACTCATTTTCTCACCCGAGGCAAAATAAAAATGATCATAAATGTTTACAGGGAAACTGATAAATTATAACTACGCACAAATGTTTCCACTTTGTTCATAAATTTCATGCCTATTCCACACCGGTCATGGGGAATTGCTCTTTACATAGTATGCTCTCATATTCAGAGCCAACATTCTATATCGTCACCCTGGAAGACAAGACAATTGGTCCTCAATGGATTCTGATTCCATGGCCGGCAGCCATACTGCAAAATTTGGTAAACTTTTCCAGTCTGCAGGTCCAATTCTTTCGATGATACTGCAGTGAGTAAAACAAAAGCAAATGAACTTGTTGCGGTCTTGTCAACTGAGTCAGACACATTGGAATATATTCACCTACACTGCCTGAGGCAGAGCAAGTGGACAATCAATTGGCCACGAAACAAAACTTGTCTACACCCATCTTGGCAGCTTTGTAAAATTATACTTCCTTACTGTTTCAATTTAATCTCTCCATCAATAATTATTGTCCACTTAATTGTATATCCCTACATGACAGGGATTGCTGCCAGCCAAACCCTTTAGTGGGTAACATTGGAACTGTTGACATTTCTCTAAATGTGCAATTATTTTGTTTACTAGTGATAACGAGAAATTACAGATCTTTCTCCAGCCAAAATATATTGGGCATTGAAAACTTAAAAACCCATGTTACTCATCGAGTAAGTGAAACCACATTAAGTCAGAAGACAACACAAGTAAAGGGCAACAAGGGGTCTGTGGGTGATCTTTGCAGCAATACACAGCTGAATATCCCAATCAGCTGTGCATTGCTGCATCGAGCTGGTGACTGATGCTCTGTTCAGGTGAGTAAATAGGTTCATCCATTTCACGACGGACCAAGCCAGGCAAGCTGAGCGAGCCAGAGGCTTTGCAGCTATACAGAATTCCCCCATATCTAGGGTGCCATAGATTTACTTCAGACTCCAGCAGGCGGTGGCCTAGTGGTATTATCACTGGACTAGTAAACCAGAGCCCCAGAATAATACTCTGGGGACCACGTTCAAATCCTGCCACTGCAGATGGTGCAATTTGAATTAAATGAAAATCTGTCATTAAAAACCTAATGATGGCCATGAAACCATTGTTGATTGTTGTAAAAACCCATCTGGTTCACTACTGTCCTTTAGGGAAGGAAATCTGCCATCCTTACCTGGTCTAGCCTACATGTGATTGACTCTTAACTGCCCCATCAAGGCAATTAGGGATGGGCAATATATGCTGGCACAGCCAACGATGCCCACATCCCATGAACAAATTAAAACAAATTGGGTCATCTAATGACCATCCATTTGGGCCATCTGCTCCCTGTTCTGCGCCCTTTGAAACACTGCTTAACTTTGTTCTGTCATTCACATATTCTATTCTCTTAATGTGCCACAATCAGCACCCTTCTTAGCCTTAATCACCCCCATTTACATTCCTTTTGTCATCAGCAAACTTGTAGATGGAGTTGGAGCCGAATTTTCCCATAGTCGTGTGTGTACAGGGAGTATAGTAGGGGGCTAAGCATACAGCTTGCAGGGCCCCGGTATTGAGGACTATCGTGGAGAAAGTGTTGTTGTTTATCCTTACTGATTGCAGTCTATGGGTCAGGAAGTCGAGGATCCAGTTGCAGAAGGAGGAGCCGGGTCCGAGGTTTTGGAGTTTGGATATGAGCTTCGCTGAGATTACGGTGTTGAAGGCGGAGCTGTAGTCAATGAACAGGAGTCTGACATAGGTGTCCTTGTTGTCGAGATGCTCCAGGGACGCGTGTCGGGTCAGGGAGCTAGCATCTGCTGTGGACTGTTTGTGGCGGTATGCAAATTGCAGTGGATCAAAGCAATCTGGAAGGTTGGAGTTGATGTGTCTCATGACTAACTCTCAAAGCACTTCATAATAATAGATGTCAGGGCCACTGGCCACAGGTTCATTGAGCCACGTTGCCTGGTTTTTCTTTGGCACAAGTATGATCGTGATCCTCTTGAAGCAGATGGATACACCGGAATGGAATAGGGAGAGGTTAAAGATGTCAAGCGACCAGTTGGTCTCGCACTGCAGATGGAAGTCAGGGCCAGTCACCTTGACTGAGGCCTACTTTAAAACCGATCAAGACCAGATGCACTGGAGAGCACTGGGGATTATAAGTGTTTTCAGCCATATCAAAAAAATTCTTCACAGGATGTGGGCATCACTGACTCGGCCAATAATCCTAAAAGCCCTTGAGGAGGCAAAACAAACTGAGGTCAGGAAGCAAAATCAATTGATGACTTGGGGTGACAGTGAGAACCATATCCCAAAACGAATGACCCAGTGGAGAATGTTAAATCAAAGAGCAGAAAGGAGGCTGTTCAGAAGCAGGGGAGGGAGGACGAGCTTTCATCAACTGGCCAAGTAACTGTAATTAGGGTGGCAGCTAAAACCGCAAGCATGTAAATCATCCCGCCAAAAAGATCAGATACCACTTTTGCAGAAGACATGGTCACTTTCAAGCTGCGTGTCACAGCAATAAGCCTGTACAGAATAAGCAAAAAGCAAAGACTTCAGAAGATATTAGGATCCGTGAAGTGGAAGATATCAGTGAAATCGGGATGCCTTTCCTTGGAGGGATCCAGGGACCAAGCAAAACCTACTGGCGTGCTCATTCCCTAGTACCCTAGATGGCACACTTTTTTTTATTTGTTCATGGGACGTGGGCGTCGCAGGCTCTGCCAGCATTTATTGCCCATCCCTAACTGCCCTTGAGGGGGCAGTTAAGAGGCGACCACATTGCTGTGGGTCTGGAGTTACATGCAGGTCAGATCAGGTAAGGACTCAGATTTCATTCCCTAAAGGACATTATTGAACCAACTGCATTTTTACAACAATCAACAATGTTCATCATTAGACTTTTAATTACAGATTTTTCTTGAATTCAAATTTCACCATCTGCCGTGGCGGGGTTTGAAACTGGGTCCCCAGTGCATTACTCTGGGTTTCTGGTTTACTAGTCCCGTAACAGTACCACTACGCCATCACCTCTAACTTAGGCACAGGTGTAGCAGTTTTGATTCTTGCTGAAGCTGAAACACGGTTCGAGAAAAGTGGCCTTCACCATCATGCAAAATAAGTACAGCGGCCAGCAGGTAAAGAACTCAAGGTCATAGGATAACTGAATGCAATCTGTCAATATAAAGAAAGAAGAATCACTGAAACCTCAGTTGTGATCCTGAATTGTTCACTCTTAAGCAGGAAAGCCTGGACCCACATCTGATTTGCAGAGCAGAGTGACTGGAAAACCAAGATGATCATCCTAAAACCTTCACAGCGAAATTTCCACAGCCGTTCACGGACCTAGGAAAGCTGCCGACTGCGTACCACATCACTCTACATCCTGATACAAAGCCAGTGTATCTACACACAAACATTCCTCACCCAATCTTTCTAAGATATAATAATCTTTATTAGTTTCACAAGTAGGCTTACATTAATACGGCAATGGCGTTACTGTGAAAACCCCTAGTCGCCTCACTCCACCGCCTGTGCAGGTACACAGAGGGAGAATTCAGAATGTCCAATTCACCTAACAGCATGTCTTTCGGGACTTGTGGGAGGAAACCGGAGCACCCTGAGGAAATCCTCGCAGATACGGAGAGAACGTGCGGACTCCGCACAGACAGTGATCCAAGCCGGGAATCGAACCCGGGTCCCTGGCGCTGTGAAGCAACAATGCTAACCACTGTGATGTCATTTCACCTGTGACAGAACAATGATGCATGGAGACAGCCCCAGTGCCTAAATATAATGGACGAACCAAAATTTGTGTAGATCTTGCCCAGCTGAACAAATGAGTTGAATGCAAAGTTCATCCTATGTCATCTGCAGATGGGAGCAAAATTGAGAAAGAGTTCCACCATCACAAAACAGATGCAAAAAGTATTTCTTGGCATGTATCCCATGATGTTACAATCTTTACTACTCCGTTTGGGAGGTTTTGCTTCAACTGATTATCTTTCAGCACCATATCAGCAGCAGAAATCTTTCGAAGGTAAATGAAAATGAAAATGAAATGAAAATCGCTTATTGTCACAAGTAGGCTTCAAATGAAGTTACTGTGAAAAGCCCCTAGTCGCCACATTCCGGCGCCTGTTCGGGGAGGCTGGTACGGGAATTGAACCATGCTGCTGGCTTGCCTTGGTCTGCTTTCAAAGCCAGCGATTTAGCCCTGTGCTAAACCAGCCCCAAATTAAATGTTAATTAGCCTGGAAGGACTGAATGGAGTTGTATGTAACATGGATGATACCCTGATTTATGGATCCTGTAAGACATAACCTGCACTAGAGTGCGAGCTATGCTGCAACACCAACAAGAGGCAGGAAATACACTCAACAGCAAAGGCAAACTGTCTCAGTTGTCTGTCAAGTTCCTTTGGCATAGCGTGGATGCATCCAGTGTCAGAACTGATCCACAGAGGACAAGAGCAATCAAAGAGTTTCCAGGTCCTTGCAACCTGACCGAGCTCCAGAAATCCATGGGTATGATCAGCCAAGTTGGAAGTTCTCACCCAACCCAGCTGTCATCAATGAGCCACAATATCAACTGTTTCGATGGAACAATATGGGAGGAAGCACAACACAGCTGCGGGATTCTCTCTTCTGGGGACTAAGTCCCCACACCGGCGGAGTCCCCACACCAATAGTCCCCCAATCAGAACCGGCCAAAGACAAAATCCTCTTCAACAGGGAAGAGGGTGGTGCCGAAGGAAAGGAGCAGAAAGCCTTGCCAAAAAATTGTGAATCTGAAAATACCTGAAAAGACTGGAAATAGGAAGTTGGAATTTCTCCGCCCAGTCCTTAGAACTAGCAATCCTCCCCTCCAGGAACAGGTCTCCAAACCTCTCCAGACCCTTCCCCTTCCTTGACTAAAATGTCAAGCCCAAGCCTGCTGGCAGAAAAAGGTGGTTGTTGCAGATGGGGCTGTGGTGTTCTTTGTGTTGCTTATTTCAGGGTGGTTGGCGTAGTGTTCACAAAGACCACAAAAAAGCTTTAATTTGAACAAAATGCATCTTATAATTTCATCTGGGTTCAACGGGAATTCTAACTCATCAATCCTCTCCAACTCCACTGCTGGGATGGATAAGCTGTTCAAAAAGTTGGTTGTGACTGATCCCTCCCCGGAGGCTCCAATCTATAAATATCCTGATAGAACAATTCAAAAGCTGCAATCACCTGAGGAGGGGCGGAAACCAGGCTACCGCTCATGTTGAGTAACTGTATGATTTCCCGGGAATCGCCTGCCGCTTAAACTGATAAGCCAAAAGGTGGCTGGCCTTCTTCCTATATTCATGAAACATACCCCTCAAGTGTCGCAGCTGGTCCAACGCTCTATCTGTCGATAATAGCTCGGATTGTCTCTGCGGCTTTTCCTACTTGCCAACAACTCTGGGTTAGGGACAAGTGTGTAGTGGTGGTCCACCTCAAGAATGGAGTCCACCAGCCTCTTCTGAATCACCCTCGCTCTCTTCACCAAGTATCTGTCCCACCTGAGGAGCACCTTAAGGGCTTCCCACAGAGTGGGAGGTGAGATTGACTCACTTTTATTCAATTTTACATAGTCCCCAATGGCAGTGGACATGTATTCACAAAATGTCTTGTCCACTAGTAATGTCGTATCCAACCTCCATGCCGGACGCTGGGAGGGACTGGGCTCTGGTGCCAAATTAAATGCGGGGTATGGTCTGAAATCGCAATCTTTGAGTACTCAGCCGTCACCACTGAAGGGAGGAGAGACCGATCTACCACAAAAAAAATCGATCTGCGAGTATACCTGATGAACATGTGAGAAAAACGAAACATCTTTGTCACTTGGGTGCAAAAAGCGTTCCTTTTGTTTTTCTCTGTATAGAAAGAAGACAGTGGAGACCCCCTCTCCTACTGTACAGGACCACCATTACCTCTCAGATGCAGCAATGGATGGTGCAATAGCTTATGTTGCCTCTATTGAAAAATAGAAAATAGGAGCAGGAGTAGACCATTTGGCCCTTGGAGCTTGCTCTGCCATTTATTATGATCATTTCGGATCATCCAACTCAGTAACCTGGTCCCACTTTCCCCCCATATCCTTTGATCCCTTTAACCCCAAGACCACTCTCTGGGTGAAGAAATTTCTCCTCACCGTAATCCTAAATGGTTACCCCATATCTTCAGATTGTGACCTCTGGTTCTGGACTCGCCTGTCAATGGGAACATCCTGCCTGCATCTACCCTGTCTGGTCCTGTTAAAATTTTATAGGTTTCTAAGAGATCCCCCTTCATTCTTCTAAATTTCTGGAAATATAATCCTAACCAACTCAATCTCCTCATACTTCAGTCCCACCATCCCAGGAATCAGTTGGGTAAACCTTCGCTGAACTCCCTCCATAGCAAGAACATCCTTCTTCAATAAGGATACCAATAGCTACATATTCCAGGTGTGGTCACCCTGTGTAACTGTAGCAAGACATCCTTGCTCCTGTACTTAAATCCTCTTGCTATTGCTTTCTTTACTGCCTGCTGCACCTGCATGCTTATTTTCAGCGGCTGGTGTACAAGAACACCCAGATCTTGTTGCAGATTCCTCTCTCTCAATCTAGTTATTCCCTGCTGCTGCCAGGAAGGATTTGGTTACTTAGAAGTTGAGACTGAAGTTGACCTTGGATGCTATGGGCAGCATTATCCTCACCCTGCTATGAGTCTTGAACTCCTGTTGAAAGAGGAGGCATAGTTTGTGACTATCTCCTTCGTGAATTACAGGTGGCTAAGGCATTGCTCTGGTTGAGTTGGAAGTAAGAAGTTCTCCCTGAGAATGGCAAAAGCCCAATTCCTCCTCCCTCTGCACATAGCATCTCTTCTCTGCAGCCTCAGGTCCCAAGATGGGCTGCGACTACAGGCCCCAAAACTCTAGCACGCTTTCAGTAACATTGCTGCTAAATTCTAAAAAGTCACCAAAACTCTTCCCAAGAACAGACCACAGTATTTCCACAAATCTTTTCAAAAGGATGTTTTAAAAACACCTCAGCTACAATTGAATGGTTGGCCTTTTAAACTGTGCTCACAGCATGGCTCCCATTTGAACACATGTTAGTATTTAGAACATGGCGTTCACTGTAACTGCATGGTCCCAACTAGCAGATTTTGCATAAAATCATTGAGAAACAATTTGCCACTGTCAAAAATTCCAGCACCTGCATGTCACATCCATGCAGGTGCCCGTAACAGTTTGGTGTGCTGCACGGGCATGCTGCAAGTGTTCAGAAGTGGTGCACCTCCCATTATTGACAACTCCACTTTCTGCAATGCTAGCTGCTTTGGTGCTTTGGAGCCAAAAGTTTCAGCCATTGAGTTTTGATATTAGGCAATCAGAACTTCATCCTGAGGCTGAATCAAAATGGATGCTGTGATTGATAGTGAACCGTAGGCTTCAGCGGAAGAAATTATCCCTCTAAACTGTGTGGCTGTGCAGCCATGCAGTAATCCAGATTTTCTGCTGGATTGCGCACAGGTCACAGTCCCTTTAAATTGTAAGCATGAATGGCTGTATGGCAGTCTTAAAGGGACAAGGCGGTGCTGCAACTAGGCTGTGCAAGGCAATGGGAAATTAAAGGCAAAGTTGACTGGTAGGATAAAATAGGTGACTGACTGCCTGAACTCAATCATCTATACTTCTCAATGTGATCTTACTGGACTGTTTATAACAAAATTAAATTAACCTGACAAACCAAGCGATAGGACCTGAATCTTGAAAGTGGAAAATATTTAGCAACTTAATATTGGCTGTCACTAAACAAAAGACAGAATATGGTTATGTTCTTAAAATACCATTGACTGATGCTGCATATTTCTGGAAAGTGATTTAAAAAATATATTTCATGAAACAAATTCCAGATGTTCTTACTTCCTTATGTTATGCGGCCATTATGAAAAAAATATTTTCCACAAACGTCTTCTTCCTTGGTTTTTGTTATTTATAAATTATAATCAGATGTCACTGCTGATAGGACATATATCAGAAATCATTAGTCCTTCATGTCATGTGATATATGTTACCCAGTACAGGGAAACACAGTCTCATTTAACCCATGGGACGAAGTGCAATTTGGTTTCTAGTTCTTTGTATTCATTGTGGTCAGCCAGAAAAGAATAGGCTCAAAACTGGTGGAAGCAGAAGGAAGGATTTTAGAAATATAAGACTCCATTTTTATCAGTTATATTATTCCACAGTAAAAATGGAGAACTGTGATTTTGTTTTGGACAATTTTGTTCGACAGTATTTTATTAATGGGAGCATCTGAAATTCACCAAACATATTTACCAATAGTAATGTTCTTTGTTTCTGGTAATTTAGATATGTTCCCCATCTGGGGTGCCTTTGTTAAATTAATTTTTGGAACAGGGAGATAGAGTAAGGACTGGCCTTGCTGAAGCAACTGCACAGAGATGCAGTCTCTGGGGAGACATCAAAATGTAAAAAAGAAGAACCATTTAATGCATACAAGACAAAATGTTCAATGATCCAGCCTTAGATCAGCCGTACATCAAGACTATGTTAATATAGATATTTCTGTTTATCAATAAAGGCAGTGTTGCCTTTTATGAAATTCCTTTCCAATAATATTATGGAGGGCACGATTTACCAGCCGCATCCCGAACTGGGATGCAATGCGGCCTCTCCCAGGATTCCTGATGGTCGGCATGCCTCACGAGATCGAACGAGATCTCCCGTGAGGTTGTGATCTGGATCCCGTCCACAATGGGCGGGACTCAGACTTGCGTAGCTAAAAGAGATTTAAATCTCACTTAGCTAAGCTGCTGCTGGATCGAAAGGCCACCCAGCATCTTTCGGCCTTGCCGAGGAGTCCCCAGCCAGGTGCCATTTAGCACTGGTCCCCACAAACGGGGGACAGGCAACATGGCACTTGGGGGGTCTCCAAGGTGATCAGAGGCCCCCAGCTTTTACTTTTATCACTTCAGTATTAGCCAATTCTGCTCCAAATCCTCCCTTCTACTGCTAAAATCATTGTCCATCTTCAAAAACTTAAGGATTAACTTACTCTATGCCTCCTCACCTAATAAGCATGTGACAAACAATGGTTCTATCTGGCTTGACCACTGGCAAAGTGATTCTCCTACCTAAAGTTGGCTAGCAGAACCCCGGAGTACTTCACGCAGCTCTGCCTGCGATACGGAGCCCTGAACTTCAGGCCGGGAGTCCGCGCATGTGCACAGCGGTGGCCCATGGCGGCCACCCCGCGCGTGGCGGACTCACAACGCGGAAAAGCCCCGACAATATAGACCCTCCCCGAGATCGTGCACACCCGTGGATCAGTGGCCCCCGATCGCTAGCCTATCCGTCCCTGAGGCCTCTCCCCCCCCAGTGAAGGATCCCCCCCGCCCCCCCACCAGGGCGTCTGCAGACTGAGTCCGCAGCCACCGCCGACCGTTCCCGATAGGCAAAACGTGGTTAGAACCACGCCGTCGGGAACTCGGACAGTTTTCTTCTGTGAATCACGGGAGGCCTCTGTCAATGGCCCTGCTACCTGCATCGTGGGGACCGCTCACACGCGATTCACGGCGATTCTCCGGGGATCAAAAAATGGCGGGAGCAGCGTCGCACTGGTTTTCGGCGTCACTGCCAATTCTCCGTCCCCGTGCCGATCGCGATTTCAGCGCAGAGGCTCGGAGAATCCCACCCAAGTTTTTCCTTTTAGGCTCTGTAGCTTGCCTAACCCGTCTTGGTACACCTCCTGGAACCTTTTTAAGAATTCATGGAAATCTCATTTGTTATTTTTGAAAATGTCTAACCAATATATCCTAATTTGGTGAAGCTAATCCCAGCCCATCAAACTTAGGCCTTTAAGACGCACGGGTGAGCCCAAGAGTCTTTAACCTCATCAGGGATGCCCCCTCGTACACGGAGACAATAACACGGCTAAAGAAACATTACGTGAAATCCGTTAACCAGGTATATGCTAGGCACCTCCTCGCCACGAAACGGCAACGCCCTGGGGAATCACTCGCGGAATTCCTGTGTGCCTTGCACACCCTCTGCCGGAACTGTGACTGCCGGGCGATAACGGCTACCCAGCACGTGGAGCTGCTGATCAGAGACGCCTATGTCGCGGGCATGCACTCGAACTATATCCGCCAGTGTTTATTAGAAGAGGAGACACTCGGCCTCCCAGAGACAGTATAACTCTCCAACTCACTGGAGGTGGCCTCCCAGAACATAGGGGCCAACACCTCCGACCGCGCGGCATCCTCGTGGGCCTCGTGGGCGCAGCCATCAACCGACCCGGGTGCGACGCAAGCCTGCGCTGCACAGCAGCCCGCCAACACCGCAGGCCCAAAGTGCTACTTCTGTGGCCAGAGTAATCACCCCCGATAAAGCTGCCTGGCACGACCTGTAACGGCTGTGGGAAGAAGGGACACTTCGCAAAAGCCTGCCAGGCCCGACCCACCCCCCACCACCAAATCCTCTAGGCCAAGCATCGCTGCCTGTTACCTGTCGGGGGCACCCCCAGCTGCCACGCCACCCACCATGTGCGACCTGTGGGCGCCGCCATCTTTAATTTCGGCCGACATGTGCGACCCACTGGGGCCGCCATCTTGGACGCCATCTTACACCTCACCCGCCACGTGCGACCCACGGGGGCTGCCATCTTACACCCCACCCGCCATGTGCGACCCATGGGGGCCGCCATCTTACACCCCACCCACCATGTGCGACCCATGGGGGCCGCCATCTTGGAGGTCATCCTGCATCTCACCTGCCACGGGCACTCATGGGGGCCGCCATCTTGGGACCACTCCGCGGCCTCCCGGGAGCCCTGCTCACCCGTCCGTACGCTGGCCGCCGCCACCTCCGGCCAGCCTACCGACCGCCTTCCGACACTCGCCTCCGTCACACTCGACGAGTCCCGGCCGCACCACCTTGCGAAGTCCACGATGACCGTCCAGAGGGTCGGAGAATGGCCGTTGGCCGCCGTGAATCCCGGCCCCGCCGGTTGTCGAAGTCTCCGAAGGGAGAAAAGTCGGCGGGGCATTAATGTCGCCGCTGCCGTCGGAGAATGTCACGGGTCTGCGCAAGGCAGCCGATTTTCGGCCTGCCGATATTCTCCCTTCCGGATGGGCCGAAGTCCCGTCGACGTGATGACCGTTCACGTCGACGTAAATGAAACCTCCTTTTCATCGGCGTGACCCTGTGCTCCAGGTTCACGCCGACCAGCGTGGAGGTGAGTGACGGCCTGGGGGGTTGGCTCTGGGCAGGCGATGGCGTGGCTGCAGTCTGAATGCGTGAGGAGAGGTGTGGGGGGGTTCCGTGCCGGGGTGGAGGTTGGGGGGGGGGGTCCGTGCCGGGGAGGGGGATGAGGGGTCCGTGCCAGGGTGGAGGTTGGGGGTGCGGTCCGTGCCGGGGTGGAGGTTGGGGGGGGTCCGTGCCGGGGTGGAGGTTGGGGGGGGGGTCCGTGCCGGGGTGGAGGTTGGGGGGGGGTCCGTGCCGGGGAGGGGGATGGGGGGTCCATGCCGGGGTGGAGGTTGGGGGGGGGTCCGTGCCGGGGTGGAGGTTGGGGGGGGTCCGTGCCGGGGTGTAGGTTGGGGGGGGGGTCCTTGCCGGGGAGGGGGATGCGAGGGCAAGTGAGTTGGTCCACCTGGCCAGGTGCCAGCCTCCAACAGTTGGACCCATGCGGTCCATGCCACCTGGCTGGGGGGAGGAGGGTATATGGGCAATGATGACATGTCGTCGTTCCCCTCCCCCCACCAGGCCGTCATGTTTTCCGATCATCCAGCGATGTTGGCCGCCGTGGCGGCAGCCGCTCATGTCTATGTTGCCCTGGATGAGGAGGAGGAGGAGCGTGCCAGAGAGGCGGCGAAGGCTGCCGCAGAGGGACAGGCGGCAGCCGCCCAGGCTGGAGGGACACCTGACCGACAGGACGAGGAGGGGGAGGAGGACGTCGCGGCCCCACGGCAACGGAGGCACCCGAGGGCGCCCCGTGTGTACCGGCCCCGGCAGTCATACCAGGACCTCACGGACCGGGAATGCAGGAGGAGACTCCGGATGAGGCGGGAAACCGTGGCACACATCTGCCACCTGCTGGCACACCTGTCACCGCGTGGCACTGGCGGGGGACACCCTCTCCCCGTGTCCGTCAAGGTTACGGTTGCCCTGAACCTTTATGCAACGGGGTCATTCCAGGCACCGAGTGGGGACCTGTCCGGCATATCGCAGACATCGGTGCATCGGTGCATCCGGGCAGTGACAGATGCCCTATATGCCATGGCGCACCGCTACATCCGCTTCCCTGTGGACCGGGCCAGCCAAGATGCCCGGGCCGTGGGCTTCTCTGCCGTGGCCGGGTTCCCCATGGTCCAGGGAGCGATCGATGGTAGATAACAGGGCCGTGTTCACCAATAGGAAGGGGACCTATTCGATGGACATACAGGTGGTCTGCGACCACCGCATGATGATCCTGCAAGTCTGCGCCCGTTACCCACGCAGTGTACACGACTCATACGTGTTGTCGCGGTCATCCATCCCCGGCATGTACGAGGGACGCCCCGGCTGAGGGGCTGGTTGCTGGGCGACAGGGGCTACCCATTGCAATCGTGGGGGGGGGGGAAGATGACGTGTCATCATTGCCCATATCCCCTCCTTCCCCCCAGCCAGGTGGCATGGACCGCATGGGTCCAACTGTTGGAGGCTGGCACCTGGCCAGGTGGACCAACTCACTTGCCCCCCCATCCCCCTCCCCGGCACGGACCCCCCCCCCCCCCTATCCCCCTCCCCGGCACGGACCCCCCATCCCCCTCCCCGGCACGGGCCTGTACGGAGGCCACGCAATGAGGCGGAGAACCGCTACAATGATGCCCATGTAGCGACAAGGGGAGTGATAGAGCGGTGCTTTGGCGTGCAGAAGATGCGTTTCAGGTGCCTGGACCTCTCTGGGGGCGCCCTCCAGTATCGGTCAGATAGGGTCGGCCGCATCATTGTGGTGTGCTGCGTCCTGCACAACATAGCCCAACAGAGGGGCGATGTGCTGCAGGCAGAGGAGGGCGGAGTGGAGGAGCAGCAGGAAGAGGCGCAGTCCTCCCCAGATGAGGGGGATGGGGGTAATGGTCAGGGCAGACGGGGTAGACACAGACGGGTGGCTGTCCACCGTTACCGGCTGTCCCAGCGGGCACGGGACAGACTGATAGCCGCCCGCTTCACTGACTAGATGGGCGTGGGAATCGGGTAGTATGGCCACAGACCGCACACCATGGCAACAGCCGACCACCCACACCCCCCACCCATCGACCCACCCAGCACCCTCACCCCCCTCCCCAACCCCACCCACCCCACCCGCATGCACACCAGCCCCCCCATTGCCAATCCACCTGCGGCACAACGGCCGGGCTCACACAGTTGCGGGTGGACGCGTGTCTATTGCAGGCCATGGAGGGTGATGACAACCCGCCCTGCGATGAGCTCCTGGCTCCACATCGTTGGACTATGTCTGACCCATGGCCACAGTACCACCATCCACCCGGACCATCCCTGCATGCGGCTGTGACACTGCAGCGCACGGTCCCGTCCTCTGCCCGGGGGGGATGTTGATGGCGGCCCAGGGGGAAGGGGGCAGACTCACCTGGGGCTGAGGTAAGACCACCCCTCACACACACACTTGCGCTCAATGTACATGACACCCCCGCACGCTTTGGACAGAGCACAAAGGCCGCTTCTGTAGGCGTAACATTGACTTTAATAACCAAACGAGTTCATGCACGTGCCCTAGCCCCTAAAACTCATCTGTGCCCTGCACCCGTGCCAACTTACTCAGTGTCTAATTGTTTGGCCTTACGGGCCCTTTGACTACGTCTACGTGGTTCCCCAGACGGTACAGCAGAACTGGAGGTGGACTCCTGTGATTCCTGCCCTCTGACACTGGATCCCTTTGGCGGCCATTTCCTGGGGCGTCCTGGCCTAGATGGGCCAGGCTGCGGCCCGGGCGACTGGGATGGCGAGCTGCCAGCCTGTCCTGCCCGTTGCCCACCTGATGCACCTGGGACGGAAGGGGGGGGAGTCCGAGGTGTCGCGGTGTTCCCGGACGTCCCCTACAGGGGGACCCGGGACCGACCACACCACCTCCTCCTCCCTCGGGGTGCCCGATGGCCCCCAGGCCTCTACATGGGTGGGGGATGCGAACGGACTGGCCATCCGACGCCACCCCGGCATCTGGCGCTGCCAGTCCTGGAGGCCTGTGCTGGTATCGACAGGGGTCTGCAGGTTTGCAGCCATGGAGCCCAGGGGGTTGGCAAACCCTGTCTGTGACAGTGCGACGCCGGCTCGCACATGGCCACTGGCGCCGATGCCCTCAGCGATGGCCTGCTGAGACTGGGCCATGGCCTGCTGAGACTGGGCCATGGCCTGCAGAGACTGGGCTATGGCGTTGAGCGCCTCTGCCATCTGGCGCTGGCACAGGCTCATGGCCTCCTGTGAGAAGGCAGCCATGTCCTGGGCCACAGACGCCGCCTGCACGGAAAGCCCCAGGCCTCGCAAACCGTTCCCCATGTCTGACACCGTCGCACCCATTGCTTCCACCGCGGACGCCACCCGTGCGGTGTCGGCCTGGGTGGCACGCATGACCGGCACCACTTCCAGCTCCTGGACGCGGGTGGACTCCTCCTCCTGCGACTGCAGCCGCCGCAAGCCGGCCGTCACCCTCTTCGCTCGTCTCCGGGTCGGTGGTTGCATCGGATCTCTGTGTGGGTGTGGAAACTCCAGGAACCCGGGATCCATCTGGGCGGCAGATGTTCGCTTGGGCTGGGCTGCCCTCCGACTGCCCGGTCCCTCTGCTGCTCCTACCTACACCTGCTGTACCGGGACGGCTGTGTTGTGCGCACCAGTGAGTGTAGCAGACGCCTCATCACTAAAGTGCCCAACCGAGGTGAGTGTTTCTGCGATGGTGGAGGTTGTTGGTGACAGCAGTGGTGTTGTGTCGTGCTCTTCGTCCCACTCTGAGTCCATGGCACTTTGGGGTGGGGGTTCGTCTCCACCCATCCACTCTGAGTCACTGTCCGGTATTTCGTCTTCCTGGGTAGTGCTGTCCCGGGTAGGGGTGTCCTGGGTAGTGCTGTCCCGGGTAGGTGTGTCCTGGGTAGTGGTGTTCTGGGTAGTGGTGTCCTGGGTAGTGGTGTCCTGGGTAGTGGTGACCTGGCTCGGATGTGACGGGGGCCTGTGGCTGCCCCCCTCGTCGCTGGGTGGCACACGCCTGCGTCGTCGCTCCCGCACGTGATGGGGGTGTCGTCTCCCTGTTGCTCCAGGTCTCTCCGTCTCCCGTGGTGTGCGAGGGGCATCCTGCGGGCATCGCATGCCGGAGGGTCCGGGTCTCTCCGTCTCCCGTGGCCTCCGAGGGGCATCCTGCGGGCGTCGCATGCCGGAGGGTCCGGGTCTCTCCGTCTCCCGTAGTCTCCGAGGGGCATCATGCGGGTGGTCTGCATCTGCGGGGATGGGTGCCTCGACGTTTGCTCCTGCGATACACAATGAAGCATGCATGGTTAGACACGCAGGCAGTGATCAGGTGATATGGGGGAGGGGGGATATGGGGGAGGGGGGATATGGGGACGGGCTGTCGGTGGCTCACTTGCTAGTACGCCCCCGACCTCTGCATCAGCAACCTCTCGGTCCTCAGGTCTGCCAGCCAGTTCCAGGGCCCTTTCCTCGTGTTCGGTCAGTGGCCTCTCATCAGCGGGGCCTCCTCCAGTCCTCACATGCTCCCTATTGTTGTGTGCACGCTTCTCCAGTGGCGGGGGGGTGGGTGGGGGTGGTGGCAGGGGTAAAAGGCAACAGTGTTAGGCAGGTATATGAATACACGCCATCGTTTGCGCGTGCATTGCAGAGGTTAAGGTTAGGGCTGGATTCACTTGGGGATATGGGGGATATAGGGGAGGGGGGATATGGGGGAGGGGGGATATGGGGGAGAGGGGATATGGGGAGGGGGCATATGGGGTATATGGGGGGGGTATATGGGGAGGGGGGATATGGGGGAGGGGGGATATGGAGGAGGGGGGATATGGGGAAGGGGGGATATGGGGAGGGGGGAATATGGGGAGGGGATATGGGGAGGGGGAATATGGGGAGGGGGGATATGTGGAGGGGGGACATGGGGAGGGGGATATGGGGAGGGGGATATGGGGGAGGGGGGATATGGGGAGGGGGGATATGCGGGGGGGGATATGCGGGAGGGGGGATATGGGGGAGGAGGGATATGGGGGAGGGGGGATATGGGTGAGGGGGATATGGGGGATATGGGGGAGGGGGGATATGGGGAGGGGGGATATGGGGGAGGGGGGAATATGGGGAGGGGGGAATATGGGGAGGGGGATATGGGGAGGGGGAATATGGGGAGGGGGATATGTGGAGGGGGGACATGGGGAGGGGGATATGGGGAGGGGGATATGGGGGAGGGGGATATGGGGAGGGGGATTATGGGGGAGGGGGGATATGGGGATATAGGGGAGGGGGATATGGGGGAGGGGGGATATGGGGAGGGGGATATGGGGGAGGGTGGGATATGGGGTATATGGGGGAGGGAGGAAATGGGGGAGGGGGTATATGGGGGAGGGGGTTATGGGGGAGGGGGGATATGGGGGAGGGGGGATATGGGGTGGGGCGATATGGGGAGGGGGATATGGGGGAGGGGTGGATATGGGGTGGGGGGATATGGGGAGGGGGGATATGGGGGAGGGGGGATATGGGGGAGGGGGATATGGGGGAGGGGGGATATGGGGGAGGGGGGACATGGGGGAGGGGGGATGTGGGAGAGGGGGAATATGGGCGAGGCTCACCCTGGCTGCTCTGACGAGGTCATTCACCGTCATGTGGCACTGGGTGCCTGTCCGTGGTGTCAGGGCCGCTGCGGTGACGGCCTCTGCCACCTCCCTCCACAGACGCCGGCTGTGGCGTGGGGCAACTCTGCGGCCGTGCCCGGGATACAGGGCGTCCTTCCTCTGCTCCACTGCATCCAGGAGCGCCTCCACATCGCGTGACTGGAACCTCGGGGCTGAGCGGGGGGCGGCCATCCAGTCGGGTGTTGGGCAGCAGCGCGGCCTTATGAGCCGCCACGCCGTGATTTTAAAATCAAAGTCTCTGGTCACTGACTAAGAAAGATTACTTTGCAATTTCAATACTTCTGCTTGACAATTCATAACTTCCAATTTTTCAAGTACTTCAAGCAGCACGGTAGCATAGTGGTTAGCACAGTTGCTTCACAGCTCCAGGGTCCCAAATTTAATTCTGTCTTGGGTCACTGTCTGTGTGGAGTCTGCCCGTTCTCCGCATGTCTGTGTGAGTTCCCTCTGGATGTTCCGGTTTCCTCCCACAGTGCAAAGATGAGCAAGTTAGGTGGATTGACCATAGTGTCCAAAAAGGTTAAGTGGGGTTACTGGGTTAAGGGGATAGGGCGGAGGTGTGGGCTTGAGTTGGGTGCTCTTTCCATGGGCAGATGCAGACTCGATGGGCCGAATGGCCTCCTTCTGCACTGTTAATTCTATGATTCTATGATTCAGTTGTTTTCTTATTGTCTGTTACCGACTTTGATACACCAGTAATATTTTGGATCAGTTCTTTGCTCAATTCGATCTCAATTGAACGATGCATTTTTATTCACAGGAACAACTTTCAATTTGAGACACTCAATATCATCCACCTTCTTCTTCATTTCCTCCAGTTTGCTTTGAAGTTCACAAATCTCATTGTTCTTTTACGATGATGTTCTAACAGTTCTGTCGTATTTCTTTTCAATTCTACATTAAACCAATTATTCTGATTTACTAGAACTTCATGGGCGCGATTCTCCGACCCCCCACTGGGTCGGAGAATCGCCGGGTGCCGGCGTGAATCTCGCCCCCGCCATGTCCCGAATTCTCCGCCACTGGAGATTCGGCGGGGGGCGGGAATCGCGCTGCGTCGGTTGGCGGAAATCGCGCCGGTCGGTGGGCCCACCCCCGGCGATTCTCCGGTCCGCGATGGGCCGAAGTCCCGCCGCTGCCAACCCATGCCAGCCGGCGTGGATCGAACCACTTTCCGAACGGCGGGACAAGGCGGCGCGGGCAGGTTCCGGGGTCCTGGGGGGGGCGTGGGGTGATCTGGCCCCGGGGGTGTCCCCACGGTGGCCTGGCCCGCGGTCGGGGCCCACCGATCCGCGGGCGGGCCTGTGCTGTGGGGGCACTCTTTTCCTTCCGCCTTCACCATGGTCTTCGCTATGGCGGAGGCGGAAGAGACCCCCTCCACTGCGCATGCGCGGGGATGCCGTGAGCGGCCGCTGACGCTCCCGCGCATGTGTCACACGGCAAAGTCATTTCACGCCAGCTGGCGAGGCGGAAATCAGTCCGGCGCGGGCCTAGCCCCTCAAGGTGGGGGCTCGGCCCCCCAAGTTGTGGAGAATTCCGCACCTTTGGGGCGGCGTGATGCCGGACTGATTCGCGCCGTTTTTGGCGCCGGTTGGCGGACATCGCGCCGATTGCGGAGAACCCCGCCCACTATTCCTAATCAAGTCATTTTCCACGATACTTCAAAAATTCTTCTGATGCTAGAAGCTTACCAAGTTTTAACTGTATCAACCTTTGTTAAATTTGCCTTGTCACGTTTATACTTTAGACAGTTCAAATCCTCAATCAGTTCTTTCACTTTTCCTGATTAATTTTCCCTTGTTCTTATCAGTTCTTATTTTTCATTAACCAACTTCTCTTTCATAGGTGAAAGTTGATTTACTGTGTTTCCTTAGGTCACCTGTTATCCGCAAAAAGTATCTAATTTTTCTCCATAGTAGTTTTCAAAAGTTTATTAAGATCACCACGATCAACTGCCTGTTGCAAGACAGTTGTCATCACATTACTGCCTCCACAAGTCAAATCATTACCTAGGGTGAAACCTATTTGTTATAACCTGCCTGTTTACCATTGGCTGGGGACTAATGACAATCCCACAATCCTGTGGGAGTATGAGCTTCCCCAATGAGGGGGGCGGAGAAATCATTAGCAGACTCCCTGTATAAATAAAGCTGGCCAGTTTGGAACTAGCAGGAAGGAGTAAGCTGCGGCTGGCGGCGGCGGCGGCGGCGGCGGCGGCGGCGGCGGCGGCGGCGGCGGCGGCGGCGGCGGCGGCGGCGGCGGCGGCGGCGGCGGCGGCGGCGGCCCTCACAAAACTGGTGATGATGGATAAAGTGAACAGCTGTCTACACTGCTGAAGCCACCTCCCTGGATTTTTGTTGGATACAGGTTGGAAGTTGTTTTCTATTATACCATGCCTCTGTACGGACGTTTGGATGTTTTTGATGCTGCGCTGGAAAGCTGGAACCAGTACGCACAATGGATGCGTTCTATTTCTGGGCAAACAATATCACTGAAAATGAGCGCCAAGTGGTCATATTGCTCACCGCCTGCAGCCTGCCTTAGGCGCATCCCCTTCTGTCTGAAAATGTCCCCCCGCACTCCTGCGGTACCTTGGGCGAGACGACGTCCGGATCGACGCCAGTGGCCGTCGGACATTCCTCCCCGAAGGGAGCCTTCTCTAGAACCAATGGATGAGGAGCCATGTCCGTGTCAGACTTGTAGGCGCCGACCCCGTCGCGGACACCGGTCCTGGGGGTGCCAGAGGCGCTGTTCCAATCGAAACTGGGACCAACCCAGGGGCTGTACCTTCCATGTGGATGAACCTGTGGCGACTACTCCCGAGGATGTGGAGACGGAGGACAACTGCCTGCAGCTACATTGTGTGGCCCCCATTAAGGTGACAGTATGGGTCAAACCCGCTTGAGTTGGACACTGGCGCAGCGGTCTCCGTGATCGCCCAGAGGACATTCGACCGCATCAAGCAGTGTATACAGACCCTTACATTAACCGACACACAGGCCAGGTTGGCCACCTACACCGGGGAACCATTGGACATGCAGGAACTACGATGACCCCTGATGTTTATGGATGCCAGGAGGGGCGTTTCCCATTTATCGTGGTGCGTGGCCATTGGCCCAGCTTGTTGGGTTGGGACTGGTTGCGCCATTTGCGGTTGCAGTGGCAGCACATCCTCCAAACAGTTTCTGGAGGGTTGACTGAGGTGCTAGGACGATACCCAGAGGTATTCCAGCCTGGTTTGTCACTATCGTCCCTGCTTCCACCACCTCCTCCGGTAGCGAGTTCCAGGCACCCACTACCCTCTGTGTAAAAAAAACTTGCCTCGTACATCTACTCTAAACCTTGCCCCTCTCACCTTAAACCTATGCCCCCTAATAATTGACCCCTCTACCCTGGGGAAAAGCCTCTGACTATCCACTCTGTCTATGCCCCTCATAATTTTGTAGACTTCTATCAGGTCGCCCCTCAACCTCTGTCGTTCCAGTGAGAACTAACCGAGTTTATTCAACTGCTCCTCATAGCTAATGCCCTTCATACCAGGCAACATTCTGGTAAATCTCTTCTGCACCCTCTCTAAAGCCTCCACATCCTTCTGGTAGTGTGGTGACCAGAATTGAACATGACTCCAAGTGTGGCCTAACTAAGGTACTATACAGCTGCAATATGACTTGCCAATTCTTATACTCAATGCCCGGCCAATGAAGGCAAGCATGCCGTATGCCTTCTTGACTACCTTCTCCACCTGTGTTGTCCATTTCAGTGACCTGTGGGCCTGTACACCTAGATCTCTCTGACTTTCAATACTCTTGAGGGTTCTACCATTCACTGTATACTCCCTACCTGCATTAGACCTTCCAAAATGCATTACCTCACATTTGTCCGGATTAAACTCCATCTGCCATCTCTCCGCCCAAGTCTCCAAACAATCTAAATCCTGCTGTATCCTCTGACAGCCCTCATCGCTATCCGCAATTCCACTAACCTTTGTGTCGTCTGCAAACTCACTAATCAGACCAGTTACATTTTCCTCCATCATTTATATATACTACAAAGAGCAAAGGTCCCAGCACTGATCCCTGTGGAACACCACTGGTCACAGCCCTCCAATTAGAAAAGCATCCTTCCATTGCTACTCTCTGCCTTCTATGACCTAGCTAGTTCTGTATCCACCTTGCCAGCTCACCCCTGATCCCGTGTGACTTCACCTTTTGTACTAGTCTACCATGAGGGACCTTGTCAAAGGCCTTACTGAAGTCCATATAGACAACATCCACTGCCCTACCTGCATCAATCATCTTTGTGACCTCCTCGAAAAACTCTATCAAGTTAGTGAGACACGACCTCCCCTTCACAAAACCATGCTGCCTCTCTCTAATACGTCCATTTGCTTCCAAATGGGAGCAGTTCCTGTCTCAAAGAATTCTCTCCAGTAATTTCCCTACCACTGAAGTAAGGCTCACTGGCCTGTAGTTCCCTGGATTATCCTTGCTACCCTTCTTAAACAGAGGAACAACATTGGCTATTCTCCAGTCCTCCAGGACATCACCTGAAGACCGTGAGGATCCAAAGATTTCTGTCAAGGCCTCAGCAATTTCCTCTCCAGCCTCCTTCAGTATTCTGGGGTAGATCCCATCAGGTCCTGGGGACTTATCTACCTTAATATTTTTTAAGACGCCCAACACCTTGTCTTTTTGGATCTCAATGTGACCCAGGCTATCTACACACCCTTCTGCAGACTCGCCATCTATCAATTCCTTCTCTTTGGTGAATACTGATGCAAAGTATTCATTTAGTATCTCGCCCATTTCCTCTGGCTCCACACAGAGATTCTCTTGCCTATCCTTCAGTGGGCCAACCCTTTCCGTGTCTACCTCTTGCGTTTTATGTACGTGTAAGAAGCCTTGTGATTTTCCTTAACCCTATTTGCCAATGACTTTTCGTGACCCCTCCTAGCCCTCCTGACTCCTTGCTTAAGTTCCTTCCTACTTTCATTATATTCCACACAGGCTTCGTCTGTTCCCAGCCTTTTAGCCCTGACAAATGCCTCCTTTTTCTTTTTGATGAGGCCTACAATATCTCTTGTTATCCAAAGTTCCTGAAAATTGCCGTATTTATCCTTCTTCCTCACAGGAACATGCCGGTCCTGAATTCCTCTCAACTTCACACCCGCCTTAGTATGGTTTTCCCGGACATTGGTGCAAAAGTACACCGCACACAAGAACGACAGGGAGAGGGTTTTTCTCGGCATCGGCCAATTCGGCAGTTTGCACCCAGTGACCCAGTGTTCGTTCGCAATTTTTCTGGGGGTGCCCAGTGGCTCCCTGGCGTACTCTTTCGCCAAACGGGCCCTATATCTTAACAGGTGCAAACCCAGGGTCGTCTCCAGCGCAAACATGGAGACCACGTTCGGTCCAGAAGACTATCCCTTCCAAAGATTCCCTGTCCCCGGAGCTCATTTCTACAGCCGCAGAGACCAGAGACAATGGAAAGTAGTCCTCACAATCTTCCTCTGGTGCCTCACTCAAAGCCTGCGCAGGTCGTTACAGAATGGCGCGGAGATAGAGCCGTCGAGATGACAGAGGCAGCAGACTCTGACTCCGAGATGGAGACGCAGGACCCATCAGAGGGGGAATCCTCAGGCCCACGGGCCGTGGATGTACAACCGTTGCGCCGTTCATCACGGAAGCGCCGGTCTCCGTCTCGTTACACGCCGCCCGATCCAGCGCCTCGTGCAAATGGTGTCCGGCCTGCGGCAAAACGAGTCCGACGCCCTCCTTCGCCAGGGTCTTCGGTGGATTCCTTGGACTTCGGGGAGTGGGGAGGGATGTTATAACCTGCCTGCTTACCATTGGCTGGGGACTAATGACAATCCTGTGGGAGTATGAGCTTCCCCAATGAGGGGGGTGGAGAAATCATTAGCAAACTCCCTGTATAAATAAAGCTGGCCAGTTTGGAACTAGCAGGAAGGAGTAAGCAGCAAGTGAGATTGCTGCTGTTGTGTGTATATATATATGTTATTGTAAATAAATGTTATTTCTTAGTATCCTTGAAACTCGTGCTGGATTCTTCGTGGCCCTCACAAAACTATTACTCCAATAGGCAATTTAGGAATAATTTGCACCGCAATAGTACCACTTATAAAATTACTTCTTAACTTAACACAAGAAACAGGTTAATCTCTTCCATTAATATCCCTTACTAATACTTTTTCCTTCATAAAACTTCCTGGAATACAAATTGTACCATCAGCTACTCTCAATGATTGATCTGCTCCTGTATCTCGTAACATTTTAATTTTTTTTACTTGTTCTATTAGATGAGTAAGGGAAAACTTCTCCCGTTGAAACAAAGCATCCAAAACCTCCAAAAGCCTCACTTCCTTACCAGTACTCAAATAATTCTATGTACTGCCTTGAGATCTATCCCCTTTCTCATTGATTCTCATAGAGCATGTTTCACCTGTAAATCTGCTGCAGTTTTAACAACCATTTATTTTTCAGATGCATCCTTTCCTACTACTGCAACTGTTCTTCCATTTAATTTCCAACAATCTGCCCTAATGTGTCCTACTTTGTTACAATGGAAGCACTCCGGGATCGGAATGCCACTTCCACCCTCGGCACCTTCCTTTTTGAACTGAGGTGAATTTTCCTGATCATACCCACCTGCTCCATCTCTTTCTTGACTATTTTTTTTTTCTCCTTCCCACTTCCTACCCTTATGTTCACAAGAATGACTGAAAAAAGGTTTGGTTCTATGGGCCACTTCATAAGCATGAGCTAACTCTGTTGCCTCTCTAGTAGCTTTAACATTTTGTTCCTCAACATGCATCCGAATAACCAAAGGAAGTGAATCTTTAAATTATTCTAAAATAATCACCTCTCTAAGGCCTTCATATGTTCTCCTCATCTTTAACACGCATATCCAACAATGTAAATTATTTTGCATCACCCTCTCAAATTTAATGAGTTTGAACAGTCAGTTTTGTTGCATTTCAAAATTTCTGCCAGGAACCAATTCATACACATTAAGGAGAGCTTTCTTTGCTATATCAGAATCTACAACACTTCTTCTGACAATAATGCAGACACCTCATTAGTTCTACCTACCAGTCTACTTTGTTAAAGCAATGTCCACATTTTGTTTGGCCATTTCATCTATCTAGCTACTTTTTTAAAAAGAAATAAAGAACACATCCACAACCTTTTCCTCAAGTTTTAGAAGAGCTTGTATACGTTTAAATATTTTCCCACTATGTTCATGTCTAGAACTACTTGCTTCCTCAACCTGCTCTGGTGTCTTTTTTTTTCACTACCAGCATTTTAAGTTGAAATTCTCTCTCTCTCTCTTGCTGTCTTTCTGCCATTGATAACTTTTCCATTTCCAATTTCCTTTGAAAAGCTCTCTCTTATTCCTGCATTTCAACTTCCTTCCGTTTTATTTCTTTCTCTTCATCTTTTCCATTCATTGAACCTGCGTCCCTGGCGCTGTGAGGCAGCAGCGCCAACCACTGTGCCAATTGTTTCAATTATAATTTAATTTTAATCCATTCAATTTCCTCACTCTTCAAAATACTTTATTTGGCAACCCTTACAATTTTAAATGTTTCACTGTGCTTTCAATAATCTCATCTTTTCTGACCCCTACAGGTAATCCCAACTGCAATCTGTCTGCCAATTCATGACACTATTCATGACACTATCTGTAAACCAGTCAGTGTTACATCTTCGGTCTTTAGCGAAGTCTTAGGAATTTCCAATGCCATTGTGGATTCTGACCTGCACATTATACCCCACAGTACCTCCAATTTCTTTGTCCTGTACCTCAGTACTCCACTTACTCTTTCGTAAAGGAGTCGCAGATCCCACCATGTGTTCGCGGACATCTTTAACCTATCCCTACTCTGCTCCAAGGTCCCCATCTGCTTCAAGAAGATCATACCGGTGCCAAAGAAGAACCAGGCAACGTGCCTCAATGACTATTGTCCAGTGGCCCTGAATTCAGTTGTAATGAACTGCTTTGAGAGGTTGGTCATGAAGCGCATCACCTCCATACTCCCAGAACGCCTTGATCCACTGCAATTCGCATACCGCCACAACCGATCCGCAATAGATGCCATCTCCCTGGCCCTACACATCCCTAGAGCATCTCGACAACAAGGACTCCTACATCAGACTCCTATTTATTGACTACAGCTCCGCCTTCAACACCATATTCCCAGCCAAGGTCATATCAAAGCTTCAAATCCTAGGACTTGGCTCCCCACTCTGCAACTGGATCCTACATTTTCTGACCAACAGACCACAATCAGTAAGAATGAACAACATCTCCTCCACAATAGTCCTCAACACCGGCGCCCCGCAAGGCTGCGTACTTAGCCCCCTACTCTACTCCCTATACCCACACGACTGCGTGGCAAAATTTGGTTCCAACTCCAACAGGTTTGCTGATGATATGTCTATAGTGGACTGGATCTCCAAAGACGATGAGTCAGAATACAGGAGGGAGATAGAGAACCTAGTGGAGTGGTTCAGCGACAACAATCTATCCTTCAATGCCAGCAAAGCTAAAGAGCTGGTCATTGACTTCAGGAAGCAAAGTACTGTATACACCCCTGTCAGCATCAATGGGGCCGAGGTGGAGATGGTTAGCAGCTTCAAATTCCTAGGGGTACACATCTCCAAAAATCTGTCCTGGTCCACCCACGGCGACGCTACCACCAAGAAAGCACAACTGCGCCTATACTTCCTCACTAAACTAAGGAAATTCGGCATGTCCACATTAGCTCTTACCAACTTTTACAGATGCACCATAGAAAACATCCTATCTGGCTGTATCACAGCCTGGTATGGCAACTGCTTGGCCCAGGACCGCAAGAAACTTCCGAGAGTCGTGAACACAGCCCAGTCCATCACACGTACCTGCCTCCCATTCATTGACTCCATCTACACCTCCCGCGGCCTGGGGATAGTGGGCAGCATAATCAAAGATCGCACTCACCCAGCTTACTCATTCTTCCAACTGCTTCCGTCGGGCAGGAGATACAAAAGTCTGCGAACACGCACGAACAGACTCAAAAGCAGCTTCTTCCCTGGTGTTACTAGACTCTTAAACGACCTTCTTATGAACTGACCTGATTAACACTACACCCCTGTATGCTTTACCTAATGCCGGTATTATGTAGTTACATTCTGTACCTTGTGTTGGCCTATTATGTATTTTCTTTTCTTTTCATGTACTTAATAATCTGTTGAGCTGCTCACAGAAAAATACTTTTCATTGTACCTCGGTACATGTGACAATAAACAAAATCCAATCCAAATCCAAGAATCCTTTCTCCATGTTTTGACATCCCTCAGGAGCCCCCACATTTTTGTTGTGATCCAAGTTGATGTTTTAACTGGACGGTAAGATCCCAGGATGGAATCCTGACTCAAAAGACCAAAAATGTATTTTAATCTGATAAAATGTGGAGGATCAGAGTCACAGGACTGCTAATTAGTTTTAACAGCAAAGACAAATGCATTTATTAACATGAAGAGTTGGATTATTAAACAATACTCCTTAATTATCCCTTATCTTAACAAATACACACATTATACAATTAACACGGATTACAAAGTATAGCTTAAGTTATAATTATCTTATTAAATATACAAAGTCTATTTTAAGCATACCAGATGACTGTGGGGAAATACACTCTCCACTCTGAATGGCAAGTTAATGTTCATGGATATCTCCTTAGAATACACCCCACCCCCGAGAAGATTGTCGTGCGTGGGTTTCCTCCGGGTGCTCCGATTTCCTCCCACAGTCCAAAGATGTGCAGGGTAGGTGGATTGGCCATGATAAATTGCCCCTAGTGTCCAAAATTGCCCTTAGTGTTGGGTGGGGTTGCTGGGTTATAGGGATAGGGTGGAGGTGTTGACCTTGGGTAGGGTGCTCTTTCCAAGAGCCGGTGCAGACTCGATGGGCCGAATGGCCTCCTTCTGCACTGTAAATTCTATGATATGAGAATTTCCAAACTCCGCTCCAAAAAACACACTTTGACATTTTCTCTCAAAAGTATGCTTTCTCTTAGCAGTTTGCATTTTGAAATCCAGACCAAGTTCCCAAATGAACTTTTAAACAAATCTTCTGCTCCACCTTTAACAGGGAATCCAGTCCAGGATTTCACATCAACCCCATTAGAATTTCTTGGACTTGACTGTTGTGCAAAATGCTCACAATTGCTTTAACCCTCGATGCTAGACTGTATTAAAATGAGATGTTTTGTGGTACAGTGGTGGCACAGCTGTCTCACAGCAGCAGGGACCAGGGTTCAATTCTGGCATCGACTAACTGTGTGGAGTTCGGACATTCTCGCTACATCTGTGTGAGTTTCCTCTGGGTTTTCTCTCATAGACCAAAGATGTGCAGGTTAGGTGGATTGGCCATGATAAATTGCTCCTTAGTGTCCAAAGATGTGCAGGTTGGGTGGATTTATGGGAATAGTGCAGGGGACTGGCCTTAGGTGGGGTGCTCTTTCGGCGTCCTTCTGTACTGTAGGGATTCTATGGTCGACCTCTAAAGTCTGATGTCCCACTTTAAATCTAATTATTGAAATTGTGTTTTTAAATTCAGAACACTTTGTTTATTCTTCCTTGAATTCTTCTGAACAACACCTCAGTCTCTTAAATTCAGGTGTCTTAAACTTTTATTCTGTCCCAATTCAGTGGTTTTCTGGACTGTAAATCACACTTTAGGAATCTTGCCTCTTTGCAGATCCTGTACTGTCCAATCTTTCTTCTGACTTAGTTGAGAGATGCTCCTCCCCGAGATCCTTTCTCCAACTGCCCACCTATTCAGCTAAAACTAAAACTTAAAAAGCTTCTGTACCTTACAAGGCCCCAGTTATTAAGAAACAGCCACATGCTTATTCCTGTTATTCATTGTGCTGTAGCCCTCTCTAAGTACAATAGAAATACAGTGGGAACGTAACCAACCCTCAAACATACAAACACCTTGGTCCAGCATGAATCTAATTACAGGTTTTACCCTTCCAGGCACAGAAATATTAAATCAAATCAACTTAAAACTATACCACATTACTAATGTTTACCAATACGAAAATAAATCCCTTCAAATTACCTTTGTTTTCCTAAGAATTGCCCAAGCTGTCAATCCATTACATTGTCTGTCCTCTACCATGCACTCCAAACTCACGTATTAAAGCCTTGCCAGTCATTTGCATTTACTACAAAACATGGAATGCATCTACTATAAAAAAGTAAAAGGTGTATAATCAGTAGGAGTGGTGAGCAGCCCTGGTATTTAAAAATCATGGTGATCAGTCTTACACAACCATAGAAATGTTTGCAATATTGTTTTCACAATAATGTGAGTTGTGCACAAGTTATATCAACCTGTAATTTCAATGGCTGATCAAGTATATATTGAACTGTTTAAAAAGGACATTGTAAAAGCAAGAAAAGACACTAACTTAAGATGGCTGGTACAAGTCATTTGACATCACATTAACCATTTTCTGGAGCATTCCAATATGAATTACAATTCAAACATGCCACAACATCCTTCTAGGGAATTCCACACCTTCTGATGTTGAGAACTACTTCAAAAGGATTTTCTGGCAACTCTAGTCAACCTCATTTTGCATTTCTATAAGGCAATCCTCACAAACGGACACAGACATTTTACAAGTACAATGGTCACATGGAAAGGTGTTTTTCTTATCTCATCAAGATAAATATTGAATCATTCAAAAGCTCAAGGTTGGAATAGTATTGGCTATGGGACAATAGCCACAATCAATTCAGTCACCACTTAAATCACGGATTCCCAAACATTTCCAGCCATGCAACCCTTTTGACCTCCCTTGAGGACTGAAGGAACCCCTGAGAAACCTCTTTATCATCTTGAGCAATTAAACCACAAACAAATTATTATTGTGCAATAGGTACAAACATACCCAAAACACATTTAAAGTTGTTGCTGTCTTATACGTATACATTAAGTATAATTTTTTTAATGTTCTGTTTTTCCACAAATACTTCCAAGTCTTTCTTTTTCTCATTTTTAATGGGAATATCTACCCACACCCAACCTTAGCCACTCTCACCCTCACCCACTCACCCTCACCCACTCTCAAACTAACTCAATCTCACCCACTCATGCACTCACCAACTCTCGCCATCAACCTCACTCGACCTCACCAACCCTCAAACACTCACCCTCATGGAGTCTCTCCTTCACCTATTCTCACCCTCAGTCAGCCTCACCCTCACAAACCCACTTTCCCTCTCTCGCCCTCATCCAATATCACCCTCCTTCACCCATTCTAACCCTCACCCACATTCACCATCATCCATTTTCACCCACTCACATCCTCAAACAATATCATCCACTCTCACTCTCCCCCTCAGCCACTCTCACCATGACCCACCCACTCTCACCCTGATTTATCCACTCTCATCCTCACCCGCTGTCACCCTCAGCTTCACCCACTCACCCTCATGCACTCCCAAACTCACCCACCCTCAACCTCACCCACCATCAACCTCACCCATCACCCACTCTAACCCTCACCCACAGCCTCATCTGCTCTCATGCTCACCCATTCTCACCCTCACCCTCTCTCTCACCCTCACCCACTCTCAACCTTACCTTCCCTCACCTAGGATCCATATCCAAGCTTGAGGCAGCCTGCTGGATGCCAAGTCATAGGAAAGGGTGAGTCACATTGGCTTGACAATCCCAGAGTCTCCTGCCCACTTGTCAGTAAATGGTTGCCCTCCTCTTTCCACAGCATCCAATATGGGTGCCAGGGCGCCCTCCGTGAACCTTGGAGCTGGCTTATTTGCTGTCATGCTGTTGATTGGACTGTGTGCAAGTGCTGTGGGCCGTTTATACCCCCTTGATTGAACTCCTCAGATGACCCTGGGGTGAACGAATCAGACGCCATGCGCCATGGGGCGCTGGGTTATTTCAATAAAAAATATTTTTCCCCAAAGCATCTGACAATTCTGGTCTAGATGGGCTGAGGTTTTTGTGCCAAAAATGACACTTAGCCAATATTTTGGGAAGATTCCGCCCCAAGAATCTTTCATCGAAAATAACCTCAGGTGCAAATATCATCAACCTCAGCAAATGATGGATTGAGATTTAAAAATAAATGGTCTCCTTCAGCTGCAGTTTTATATGAGCCTCGACTCCTGGAATCTCCAGCATGGAAACAAATCAGTGAACGCTCAATTTCTTACCTTTCAGCATCGTACTTTAACTCGGTTAACAACGTAACTACCCACCAGAATGACGTGTAAATTTTACATGCTTGTGTGTGTGTGAATGTGGGTTGCAAAGGTCAAGATACGGGTTTGCCTGAGTGGGTTTTTACCTCAATAAAAATGAATCTCTTGTTTTAAACTCGAGAAAAGCCAGTCAAACTGCAAATGGTAAAGCGCAGAGTGAGTAAATGCTTTCATCCTTACAAACTCACAAAAAACCCCGTTGCATTCCGTCTTGGAGTGATATGATATAGGAGCAATTTTTACTCCTCCTTACGTGGCTATAACATTCTCAATTTAACGATGCAATGTTAATGGAATATCCTTCTGGCTAGTGTCAATGTCTTGCCAGTTTTTGATCGACACACCAATAATATTTGAAATGTCAGGCGTTAAGTTTACTCGCCTAACGCGTTTGTGTAAGAAATAACTAATAAATCCATTAATATTTTTAGCTCTGGCAGAGAATGCTGACAATGTCACTGCTAGCACTGATGAATCACTTTAGTATAAACAGAATCATCTACATTCAAACCCAGCTGATTCCAATCCTTTCTGTTTCAGTAAGCGTGGAACATCAAGGGAGCTAACCCATCTTTCAGAATTACCAGCAATGTTTCTACAGTAATACTGCAGTTCTCGATTTGACAATAATAGCTGCTTTGAGAGTAATACCAATCAGAAGTACTGGGTTTTTCTACCCTGTTCAGGTCCATTGTCAAGTTCAGCACATGCTGACTAAAGGTCAAATATAGCCAGGCAATGTGTAGCCTTGCATTTACCCAGCATACATCAGAAAATTGAATTGCACCATAATCTTCCAATATGGTAGTGTGTGAGATCCTACTTGGCTACCCACAAGTGTTGGTGCAGAACGCTATTCACCAGGAAGCTGGTGAAGTTTCTTCAATTAAAGGGAGGCATGTGGCGCAGTGGTTAGTACTGGGACTGCGGCGCTGAGGACCCAGGTTCGAATTCCGGCCCTGGGTCACTGTCCATGTGGAGTTTGCACATTCTCCCCATGTTTGCGTGAGTTTCACCCCCACAACCCAAAGATGTGCAATGTAGGCCACGCTAAATTGCCCCATAATTAGAAAAAAAAATAATTGGGTACTCTAATTTTATTTTTAAAAGTTTCTTCAATTATTAACAAGTGAATGGTATTTGTCAGCTTTTTTCTAACATTAAAAATTGAAAGAAGGTCCAAGAAATTACATTTGGCATAGCTATATCTGAATTTTAAAATTAAAAATTAGCGGCGTGATTTAACTAAAGGGAACCAAGTCCCAAAGCGAGTGCGTTTAGCCACGTGGTTTCCGGCGCCTGCTATCTAACATGCCCCCAGTTAGATAAGGGGCCTCAGCGGGGAACGCGCAGCCCAGGCTGCACAGAGCCCTGTTTTCTGCACCAAGGAACTCCGTTCGCTAGAACTCCTCAGTGTAGTGAGAGATCGGGCACCAATTTTAAATGGCGTTCCGATCTCTGGAGCCCCTGACGCAACCCATGATCCCTCCCGAAGACCCAACTCAATTTGAGGGGTCCCTCACACACCCCCAACACCCACAAAGGGAACCGCTTGCCCGATCACCGCCGTGCAAAAAATGCCAGCTTGGCACCCTGGCAGTGCCCCTAACAGCTGGAAGTGCCACCTGGGCACCTTGGCAGTGCCAGGCTGGCACACAGGTGGCACTGCCATGGTGCCAGACTGGCAGTACCAGGGTGCCAGTCTGGAGCTGCCAAGGTACCTGGGTGGCACCAGCAGTGTCCGGTTCCACCCTGCTAAGAGGGAAAGAACCTTGGGGCCCCTGGTCCCCTGGGAGACCCCCACATGTGCCGTTCCGTCTCGTCCCCACTTGTGGTGATGAGCACTGAACGGCGTTTGCCCAAGATCTCCGATGCGAAGGGGTTAGATACCAATCATTCGGGTACCTCAGGAACCTGCACATTAAAATGAGATGAGCTGCCTCGCTCTCATATGCAGATTGGCCAAAAGGTGACCCTGCCCACAATAGGCGGGATTCACATCGCAAAGTCTTGCGAGACCGCATTAGATCTCGTAAGGCATTGTGAGCCGAGTAGTTCCCGGGAGCGGGTTCTCCCGGCTTCTATCGGGCACATTGCGCCGTGGCGAACTGCTTTTCAGGCGCAATATTCGATTGCGCCCTATAGCTTTGGATGAAGCACGGCCTCTTGTTATTCCTGATTTGTTGTTCAAATCATCCTTTTTATTGATAAGGTAAGTGCATGATTAAGTATAAGACATAGAACATAGAACATAGAACGATACAGCGCAGTACAGGCCCTTCGGCCCACGATGTTGCACCGAAACAAAAGCCATCTAACGTACACTATGCCATTATCATCCATATGTTTATCCAATAAACTTTTAAATGCCCTCAATGTTGGCGAGTTCACTACTGTAGCAGGTAGGGCATTCCACGGCCTCACTACTCTTTGCATAAAGAACCTACCTCTGACCTCTGTCCTATATCTATTACCCCTCAGTTTAAAGCTATGTCCCCTCGTGCCAGCCATTTCCATCCGCGGGAGAAGGCTCTCACTGTCCACCCTATCCAACCCCCTGATCATTTTGTATGCCTCTATTAAGTCTCCTCTTAACCTTCTTCTCTCCAACGAAAACAACCTCAAGTCCATCAGCCTTTCCTCATAAGATTTTCCCTCCATACCAGGCAACATCCTGGTAAATCTCCTCTGCACCCGCTCCAAAGCCTCCACGTCCTTCCTATAATGCGGTGACCAGAACTGTACGCAATACTCCAAATGCGGCCGTACCAGAGTTCTGTACAGCTGCAACATGACCTCCTGACTCCGGAACTCAATCCCTCTACCAATAAAGGCCAACACTCCATAGGCCTTCTTCACAACCCTATCAACCTGGGTGGCAACTTTCAGGGATCTATGTACATGGACACCTAGATCCCTCTGCTCATCCACACTTCCAAGAACTTTACCATTAGCCAAATATTCCGCATTCCTGTTATTCCTTCCAAAGTGAATCACCTCACACTTCTCTACATTAAACTCCATTTGCCACCTCTCAGCCCAGCTCTGCAGCTTATCTATATCCCTCTGTAACCTGCTACATCCTTCCACACTATCGACAACACCACCGACTTTAGTATCGTCTGCAAATTTACTCACCCACCCTTCTGCGCCTTCCTCTCGGTCATTGATAAAAATGACAAACATCCAGAAGATTGAAGACTAAACATAATTTAAAAAGTAGGCTGGAAATAATGCTTAAAACAGTCATATCAATGCAATAATATATATTTTCATAAATAATTCAACAAAGGAAATTTGCTGAACTGTGACAATTTCTTCATCATATTTCTGTTGGTAGTGTAATTCCTTCTCACCTAGAACTATTATCAAATTGTCCATGCTGATGAAAATATAGTTAGAATATCCAGATGTATCGGGATTGAAATTGGTCAATGCCAGCATTGCAAAGACAATAGAGAGTCAGTTGGCCTTTAACAACCATGACTGTTGTTCTTTTACACTGAGGTAGTTAGACATCATCAATTATATATTAATTGTGCTTAATTGTATGCAGGAGGTTGGCATTAACTGGAGAATCACGTGTGTCCCTATCCAAAGGAACAGACTGAAACTATGGTTGTTTAGTTGCGGAGCTGCATATTTCTAATGTCTAGCTGTGTAAATAAATGCTTATAAAGGTGGGCTCCAGTTCTATCCTTCACCACCTAGTTTTCTGAAATCTAGTAAGCTGCTTATTCACTATCAGTCTTTCTCTCTGTACTGGTGTTGGCCAATTTCACCCCAATATTTGCAAAGAAAGAGAGACAAATTGTTATTTCACATTACATGCCCATTCAGTTAGTTCTGCTCTTGTCTCCCATCTTAATCTTTCATAATTCAAATGTCCATTTACTTTTCCTGCCACTCAGCAAATCTGTCAGATTGAAAAATAAATATACGGGCCGTTGGGATTCTCTTTCCCCGTCGGCAGTGCACCCCTACCTGTGGGTTTCCTGGCGACATGGGGTGGCTTCAATGGGAAGTCTCATTGACAAGTGGCGGGAAGAGAAAATCCCACTACCAGTCAATGACACGCTGTAGAAAAACATGCAGCTGGGGGACCGGTGAATCCAGCCCATGATTGCTTGATTGTTCGAACTATCCGAAAACGTTTATTACGACAGTTTCTGCAGGCCCTTCTCCTGCTTGATACTCCGAACTTGTGACTGCCAAGTTAATTGTGACCTTTTGCACAGTCTGAAATCCAATTCCTACAAATCCCAAATCCCATTGTTGTAAACTCATCTGTTGACTTGTTCAGCTTAGCAGGCATCTGAAAAATGGTATTGAACTGATACATTGGTACAAAATGATGGACTAAATCTTTCAAAGAGTTTGCTTGAGGTATAAAGATTCAATATTTATTGCTGTAACCAATGCAAAACATATAATTCCTCATTATAAGGAGCTCACCTTCAAGGAATGAATTTTGATATCAGTTCAAAACCTAAATGAGGGCCGGGTATTTTAACTCCCAAGTCTCTGAAATGCTGCCAGCTAACCTTCCACCTTTTTATGGCTGGAAATCACCCAGGAAGCATCCTAAATCACCAAGGGAAGGTAACCCCACGGGGTCAGCTCCCATTCTTCCTGCCTGCCTTCTCCTGGACAGCTTCTGATGCTGATTCATTTTCTGCTGGTATAGCCCTGGACTGGGTTTATGTTTCCGAAGAACTGAAATGTTGGCCTGGATTTTTTGGTCTCACTGTGACGGGACACACCAAGGGGAATGGGACAATGCGGCCAAGACCGGACGATCCCGGCGATGGGTGGGGCTGGAAAATCCCACCCACTAACTCTGCTTCTCTCTCTATAGCTGCTGCCAGATGTACTGAGTTTTTCCAGCACTTTCTATTTTTAATTCAAATTCCCAAATTGTTCGGGTGAGAATTGAACTCATATTTCCTGGACTAGTCATCAGTGTATTAAGATAGACATTGAGGAGCTTTGTGGACTTCTGTTGGTCATGTTGAGGAAGTCAATAATACAGGTGGTTCAGATAGACACAGGAGTCAGACAAAAATAATTCACATATGTAACAATTGTACCTAGCAACCACACACACACTTAAACTTACCACAACCAAAAAAATGAATGATCATTAGTGGAATGGCTATATATCTGTTTGAAACAAAAGCCTAATAGGTCATAGCCACTAAAGATATCAAAGGGGTCAGTCCTGCGAAATAATATTTTTGCTTTTGAGAAGTAGCTATTCCATATTATCAAAGGAACATCATACAACATGTTGTATGTAGATTTCCAGAAAGCCTTGTGTTAGGTGCCCATGAAAGGCCTCATTATAAACTAAAGTTATTGGTTAACAAGATAAGTTATAGATGTAGGCCTATAAATGATGAACAGGGAGGAAGCAGGGGGTACTTGTAAGGAAGATTTTATCAAGATGACATTTAATGTGGTGCCCCAGCTCATAGATGAGTACCTCTCTTGTTCCTGATTTGTATACATGGCCTACTTAACTTTGCAAATCACATATAATTCAGAAAAGGCAGCTCAGATTTTACAAAACAAACTCAGCAGCTTTGGCCTGATCAATAATAAATGAAGTTCAATTGATATACGTACAAAGATTTACATATTAAAGTAAAAGTATATGTCTGATAGTTGATTGATATGATCACCACTTCAGCAGTACCTAAAAGCATAACATAACAAAGACACAGGATACTGTCACATCAGTTTTTAAAAAAAATCATTTACAGGATGTGGGCGTCGCTGTCTAGGCCAGCATTTATTGCCCATCCTTAGTTACACTTCAGAAGGTCTTGGTGAGCTGCCTTATTGAACCGCTAAAGTCCCTGAGATGTAGGTGCATCCACAACGCTGCCAGGAAGGGAATTATAGGATTTTGACCCAGTGTCAGTGAAGGAATGGTGATATATTTCCAAGTCAGGGTGGTGAGTGACTTGGAGGGAGACTCCAGGTGGTGATGCTCCCAGTATCTACTGCTCTTGGCCTTCTAGATGGTAATAGTCGTGGGTTTGGAAGGTGCTGTCTAAGGAATCTTGGTGAGTTACTGCAGTGCATCTTGTAGATGGTACACACGACTGTCACTGTTCATTGGTGGTGGAGCGAGTGAATGTCTATGGAAGGGGGAGCAATCAAGTGGGCTGCTTTGTCCTGTCGAGCTTCTTGAGTGTTGTTGGAATTGCACTCATACAGGCAAGTGTGGCGTATTCCATTACACTCCTGACTTGTGCCTTGTAGATAGTGAACAGGCATTGGGGGGTCAGTAGGTGAGTTACTCGCAGCAGGGCTTCTAGGCTTTGACTGCTCTTGTAACCACAGTATTTGTATGGCTAGTCCAGTTCAATTTCTGATCAATGGTAACCCCAAGGATATGGATAGTAGGGGATTCAACGATGGCAATGCCATTGAACATCAAAGGGCGATGTTTTGATCTCCTCTTGCTGGAGATGGCCATTGACTGGCACTTGCGTGGTGAGAATGTAGCTTGCCACTTGTCAACCCAAGCCTGGATATTGTCCAGGTCTTGCTGCATTTGGACATTAACCTTTCAGTATCTGACGAGTTGCGAGTGATGCTGAACATTGTGCAGTAATCTGTGAATATCTCACTTCTGACCTTATGATGGAAGGCAGGTCATTGATGAAGCAGCTGAAGATGGTTGGGACTAGGACACTACCCTGAAGAACTCCTGCAGTGAAATCCTGAAGCTGAGATGATTGACCTCTAATCATCACAACCATCTTCCTTTCTGCCAGTTATGATTCTAACCAATGGAGAGATTTTCCCTTGATTTCTATTGATTCCAGTTCAGCTAGGGCTTCTTGGTGTCATACTCAGTCAAATGCTGCCTAGATTTCAAGGGCAGTCACTCTGACCTCACCTCTAGCGTTCAATCCTTTTGTCCATGTTTGATCCAAGGCTGTAATGAGGTCAGGAGCTGAGTGACCCTGGGAGAACTCAAACTAAGGAGCTGTGGGCAGGTTATTGCTGAGTATGCGCAGCTTGATCTCATTGTTTATGACCCCATCCATAATTTTGGTGATGGTCGAGGGTAGAAGGATGGGACAGTAATTGGCCGGGTTGGAGTTGCCCTGTTTTTTATGTACAGGACATAACTGGGCAATTATTCACATTGCCGGATATATGCCAGTGTTGTAGCTGTACTGGAATAGCTTGGCTAGGGCACCGGAAAGTTCTGGAGAACAAGTCTTCAGGACTATTGCCGGAATATTGTGAGGGCCCATAGCCTTTGCAGTATCCAGTGTCTTCAGCCATTTCTTGCCATCACGTGGAGTGAATCAAATTGACGGAAGCCTGACATCTCTGTTGCTGGGGATCTCTGGAGGAGACTGAGATGGATCATCCACTCAGCACCTCTGGCTGAAGATTAGTGCAAATGCCTCAGCCTAGTCTTTTTCAGAGACGTGCTGGACTCGTCTATCATTACAGATGGGGATTTTTGTGGCGCCGCATCCTCCAGTGAGTTGTTTAATTGTCCACCACCATTCACAGCTGCATTAGATGGATTAGATGCAGAGCTTAGATCTGATCTGTTGGTTGTGGAATGACTTAGCTCTGTCTATTACTTGCTACTTATGCTGTTTGGCATGCAAGTAATCCTGTGTTGTAGCACCACCTCATGTTTTAGTATGCATGATGCCTGACATCTCCTCCTGCACTCTTCATTGAACCAGGGTTAATCTCCTGGCTTGGTGGTAGTGGTAGAGTGGTCCATGAGGTTACAGATTGTGGTTGAATACAGTTCTGCTGCTGCAGATGGCCCACAGTGCCTCATGGTTGGCCAATTTTGAGTTGCTAGATCTGCTGACAGTCTATCCTATTTAGCATGGTGGTAGTGCCACACAACACGATGGAGGGTATCCTCAATGTGAAGACGGGACTATGTCTCCACAAGGACTGTGCAGTGGTCACTTCTACCGATATTGTCATGGACAGATGCATTTGCAGCAGGCAGGTTGGTGAGGATGAGGTCAAGTATGTTTTTCCGTCTTGTTGGTTCCCTCATCATCTGCTGCAGTCCCAGTTTGGCAGCCATGTCATTGGCATGGTCAGTAATGGTGCTACGAGGCCGCTCTTGTTGATGGACTTTGAAGATCACACCCAGAATACTTTCAGCACCATTGCCAACCAGTGCTTCCTCCAAGTGGTGTTCAAAATGGAGGAGTACTGATTCATCAGCTGAGAGAGGATGGTACATGATAATCAGCAGGAAGTTTCTTTGCCCATGTTTTACCTCATGCCGTGAGACATCATGGGGTCCAGAGTCGATGTTGAGGACTCCCAGGGCAACTCACTCCAAGCTGTATACCACTGAGCTGCCACCTCTGCTGGGTCTGTCCTACCAGTAAGACTAAGCATACCCAGGCATACTGTTGATATTTTTTGGAACATTATCTGTAAGTTATGATTCTGTGACTATGACGATGTCAGGCTGTTTCTCGACTAGTCGATGACTGTGATATTGGCACAACTTCCCAGATGTTAGTAAGGTGGACATTTTGTAGGGTCTACAGGGACGGGTTTACCACTGCCTTTTCCGGAGCCTAGGTCAATGCTGGTTTCATTCCTTTGCATTTTTTTTGTACCGGTTGAATACAACTGAGTGGCTTGCTCGGCCATTTCAGGGCACATTTAAGAGTCAACCACATTACAGTGGGTCTGGAGTCACATGTAAGCCAGACCAGGTAAGGACAGCAGATTTTCTTTCCTAAAGGACATTAGTGAACCAGTTGGATTTTTATGACACCCGACAATGGTTTCATGGGCATCATAAGACGTTTGATACTGGATGTCATATTGAGTTTAAATTCCACCATCTACCTAGGTAGGAGTCTCTGGATTACTAGGCCAGTGACACTATCACAGTGCCACCGCGTCCCCAACGCATGGGGACATAAGTTCAGATGTTGAAATTCTTCATTGCTCTGGTCAGGCCTTTATAAGTGATACAAAGGAAAAGAATAAAGCTATTTTCCAGTGATAAATGGATGTGTTTTGAGAAATAACTGGTATATTGTTCTCTTCTGCAACTAAGTAAGTTTGCCTCATAGAGGATTTTATAGAAATATACTTCATATGATAGAGAATAAAAGCAGAATAATACTAAGGCAGCAGGATACATTAGGATATTAGGACAAGAAGGGATAGGTTCAAGGTTGCGTAGAACTAGTTTAAAATGGACATCAAGAATACTTCTTTACCCAAGTAGTAATCAACAGCAGATGTTGGATGCCATAAATGCCAGTTAAGGGACTCACTTAAGAAACCGCTGGGTATTGGGTTGGAAGACAGTGTAATTAATTTTGTAGGAGGATAAAATGAAATAGACAGAACATATCTTGTAATTTCTGGTCTTGTGAAAAATCTAGTATTATTACTTAATTATAAAAATTAAAAATAAAACAATTCCTAAATGTGGAACTGAATAAAATAGAAAATGCTTTTTTCATCCTGTGATTTTTTTGTTATCTTACTCTTTTAGTATTGTTTGTTACCAAAAGAAGATGCTACAATTGCTCATGTTAAGGACATATTAACACAGTTCATCTCCCACAGATACAATCTTTTAAATGCAACACCCGTGTGAAAAATTATTCGCTCAAAATTTACCATTAGGAACAGGTACATTACGGTATTATCGAGAACTTATTTCAATTATTACATTTGATAAAAGTATTTCTTCGATACTGATAATGGGCATAAAATTCTACAACAGCAGTGCAAAATTTATTACATCTTCACTGGTTCAATCTCTTCAACCTCGTCCCAAAAGAAAAGATTTGCAGTGCAGCCTTGAAAGTCTTTAAAGCACTTCCCTGCTGATATTTGCTTTGGGAGTTTGGGCGATCGATCTTAATGTCTGTAATCTTCTCCAGATCCCCAATCAGGAATTTCATGGCTCTGGGGCTCTTGCTCAGTAACCTGATTTCCACGGCTAAAAACCTTCAGTTGGAGCTCTGCAATGTCATTTCTAATGTCTGCCAACATCAGAAGCAAAAAGTCAAAGGAGCCC
Source organism: Scyliorhinus torazame (assembly GCF_047496885.1). NCBI lineage: Eukaryota > Metazoa > Chordata > Chondrichthyes > Carcharhiniformes > Scyliorhinidae > Scyliorhinus > Scyliorhinus torazame. The sequence goes on along the minus strand of NC_092709.1, from coordinate 282,896,958 downwards.
GGTGGACCCTGCAATCAACAGTTTCAAAATTAGTCTTGAATTTCAATCTAATTGCTGTTTGAATTTCCATCAGTCTGCAGTTTACAAACACTTGTAGAATAGTTGGTTCAATTGTTTTGCTTCTCTGTGTACGATCTACCCAAATGGGGACAGTCCCATAGCGTGAGATTAGCGGGTGTTTCCCGGTGCTCGGAGCGTTGTGAAACACCCCACTATCTAATGCCCGCCTGGGTAGATCGGGAGCCTCAGCAGGCAACTTCCTGACGAGGCTGTACTTAGCCTTGTTTTCTGCAATGAGGAGCTCCGCTCGCCAGAACTGCTCAGTGCAGTGAGAGATCAGGACGGCATTTTTAAATGGCATCCTGATCTCTCGAGCCCCCGATGCAACCTCCGAACCCCCGATGCAACCTCCGAACCCAAAGCCCCAACTCACTACAGGGAGGACCCCAGATCCCCACGCCCCCCACACCCAAGAAGGGCACACCCCGGCCCGATCACTGCTGTGCAGAAAATGCCAGCTTGGCACCTTTGCAATGCCTGCCTAGCACCCTGGCAGTGCCCCTGCCAACCGGCAGTTCCACCTGGGCAACTTTGCAGTGTCTGGCTGGAACCCAGATGGCACAGTTAGGGTGCAAGACTGACACTTTCTGGGTGCCCAGGTGGCACCAGCAGTGCCAGGGTACCACACCACCCAGAGGGCATGCACCTGGTGGCCTCCAATCACCTGGGAGAACCCCATGAGTGCCGTACCGTCTGGTCCCCATTTGTGGAGACTACCACTGAACGGCACCTGCCTGAGGTCTCCAAAGCGAGGGAGTTAGATCCCACGATTGGTTAGATCTCAGGAACATAAATTAGAGTGAGACTAGCTGTCTGACTCTAATATGTAGCTTTGCCAGATAGTGATCCCATCCACAATGGGCGGGATTCACATTGTGACATCACGCAAGATCGCGTTGTGTTTCATATGTTGTGTTTCATTAAGGAGAGCGGGTAGATCCCAGAAGTGGGATCTTACGGCATCTACCGTCGCGTTGCGCTGCTTTTCGGGTGCAAACGCAGCCGGTAGATCCCACCCACTATTTCCAAGAACACAACAAAGCATGAGAAATGAGAAAAGGACCATCAACCTGTAACAATTTTGAATTTATTTTACTTTTTGTTACTTAATACTTGGTTTAATTTACTTATCCTTCATGTTTCAGCTTACTGTCTTGGAGCGAAGGAAGATCTAGGGATTTTCAGGAAATTGTAGCCTTGTTAGTAACACCCACATTTCAAAAATGAATTAAAAAAGGAAAAATTGCAAGTGAAGGGTGATGAAATAAATGCAACTGTGCTGCCTCGTGGATATTGGTGGTAAGTTTTTAAAGCAATTTATCACAACAAGGGACAAATGGCTGATCTCATCTCAGCCTCATCTCCACCTTCCTGTCCCCTCCCCATAAACCTTCATCCCGCTACTAATGAAATGAAATGAAAATCGCTTATTGTCACAAGTAGGCTTCAAATTAAGTTACTGTGAAAAGCCCCTAGTCACCTCATTCTGGCGCCTGTTCGGGGAGGCTGGTATGGGAATTGAGCCGTGCTGCTGGCCTGCCTAGGTCTGCTTTAAAAGCCAGCTCTTTAGCTCTGTGCTAAACCAGCCCAGATAGGTGAAAAACCTATCTATCCCCTCCATAAATATGGTTAGTGCTCTGGCACTCACTGCACTCTGGTGGGCATACTTCATACAGTTCCTCTTTCCTTGCCCAAATGTTGGGTGGGTAGGGGTGTGCCCAGTAAACATTTTGCACATTAAGTGACCACGAACTGAACAATAGTACTTCAGGCTATGGTCATTTCCTTCCGTCTCTCTGCTGTATCCTTGTTGAGACCCTGTGTGAAAGATAAATCCAATGGGCATGAGGTCTCAAACTGATTATCCAAATGGAGCAGATTCCAGTAACTTGGGCACAGTTGGTACTTTTGGCTTTGGAAGCAGGAGCCTCACCTTCCCACAATGCCGATGGTAATTTAAATGTCATGGAAAAACTAAGCTAGTGGATTTACTTATTTTCTTGTCTGTTAACATTGTATTGAATGAAGTCCATGTACGGGTCAAACGGGGCGGGATTCTCCTTTTGCAGGATTAAGTCCAAACGCCGGCAGGAAAACCGGCGTGAACAACCCCGGCGTCAACAGCCCCCGAAAGTGCGGAATTCTCCACAATTTCAGGGGCTAGGCGGACACTGGAGGGGTTGGCACCATGCCAGCTGGCACCGAAGGGACTGTGCAAATCCACGCATGCGGCAAAGGGCCGGCGTGATCCTGCGCATGCGCGGAACTGCCACCGTATTCTGCCGCATGCGCAGGGGGTTGTCTTCTCCACGCCGGCCATGGCAAAGCCCTACAGGGGCCGTTGCGGGAGAAGGAGTGCTCCCACGGCACAGGCCTGCTGCAGATTGGTGGGCCCTGATCGCGGGCCAGGACACCGTGCCCCCCCCCACCCTCCCCGGGGTCAGATCCCCCCGTGCCCCCCCCCCCAACCTCCCCCCCCCCCAAGGACCGCACCATCCGACTTACCTGCCAGGTCCCGCCTTGCGGGACCATATCTCATCCACGCCGGCGGGACTGGCCAAAAACGGACGGCTGCTCGGCCCATCGGGGCCCGGAGAATTGCCGGGGGGCCGCTGCCAATGGCCCCCGACCGGCGTGGCGTGAACCCCGCCCGAAAACTGACGCCAGAGAATATGGCTGCCGGCTTCGGAGCCCCCCCGTGGAATCTCCAACCTGGCAGTGGGTCGGAGAATCCCGCTGATCCACTCTCATACAAAAAGAGTGTGCTCCCTATTAAGAGGTCCTGAGGTGGCTCTCATAACTACATGTGGAAACTAAGATACATTTTGATGGCACTGATAGTAATGCAGGGTAGTGACATTGTATATTTGGAAAAAAAAAGACGTTTTCAAAGTACATGTTGGGTAAGTTCAGTCCTTTACTTCTTTCGGCAACAAATCAAATCAAGCTTGTAATGGGTTCCTGTCAGGTTTGGGGCTGCAAGGCTGTAGTCCCATCTCCTCTGATTACATGTCCTCATCTGGGTATGTTGGAACATTAAACAATGTACCTTTTATAATTATATACATTACTGAAATTGTGCACAATTTTATGAGAAACTTAAAAAATTATTCCTGTTATGCATGTCCTTTTAATATGTGCCTTATTAAGGTTGCACAGAGCCATGCAACTTAAATATGTTGTACTTACAGGGGATCCCCTTGGTCCTGGAGCACCTCTCTCACCCTGTTATGGGACAGAACAATGATTATTAGTGTCTCTGGTTTTCTATTAACCAAAATAATTCTGACATTATTAAATGGAAAGGACAGATCGCAGAACAGCAGAATTCAGATCTGTTCAATTCTGCCCCCCTCCCCCTCCTTTCTCACAAGCAGTGGATCAGTTTGGAGTACAATTCCAGAAGTGACAGGAGCTCGCCATCATCTCCCCAAGTGGCTATTGCTTGTTGAGGTGGGGGAAGGATTTGTCTGATAGTGGGTCATTTGTGAAACTGAACCCCAACTCACCGTGAATGCTTCCCCCTCTGGTTTAAAATTGATTTAGGGTCAGGTGTGTAACATGTTCTGGAGTTTTGATACTGAAATGAGGTGCCTTTCCTCAGACTTTGAGAAACATTTAAATTTAACAGCTGTGGGCTGTGTTTCCTAAGAATTGCGCAATCCAGCGAGTAATTGCATTTTCAGCACTGCTTGTGGGCCAGGAGCAGGCCATTGGCACGGTGCACAGTTGCTGGCACGACTGCCTCACAGTGCCAGGGTCTTGGTTCAATTCCGGCCTTGGGGGACTGTCTGTGTGAAGTTTGTACGATCTCCCCGTGCCTGTGTGGGTTTTCCCCGGATGCTCCGGTTTCCTCCCACAGTTCAAAGACATGCAGGTTAGGTGGATTGGCCATGGTAAATTTCCCCTTAGTCTCCAAAAGGTTAGGTGATGTTACAGGGATGGAGCAAGGGCATGGGCCTAGGTAGGATGCTGCTTCGGAGGGTCGCTGCAGGCTCATTGGGCCGAATGGCCTCCTTCTACACTGTAGGGATGCTGTGATTCTATGAACTGGTCCTTCAAGCGAATCTTCTGCTGTGATCACTCCTTTCCCACAAGTTCCCCTCCAAGTCACTCATCATCTTTCCTGATTTGGAACTACGCTGCCACTCTGCCCCAACCTCACCCTTCCTTCCCTGCCCTCAGCTGCCTCCTTCTCCTGCTGCATTCCCAACTGCACTAGCCAGTTGGTCTCTCATTGTGCTTGGCGGATGGGCAGAAAATGTGAGCAAAAAAAACTGTTGTGAGTTCCTTCTGTTAAATTCAGCGGGATCTCTGTGTTTTCAACACTTCCAAGTTCCATGTTCACAAACACATGTCCCTGTTTCTTCACCTCTTCCAGGAAAGTATTGGGCTTTGCATGTAAACCTCTACCTTAGACTTAGCTGGTTCCTCAGCATGTTGGGACTGCGTTTAGCTCCAGCAGTGGCTACCATGGCCTGCTGGGACTACAGAACCTAATAATCTTTATATTGTCACAAGTAGGCTGACATTAACACTGCAATGAAGTTATTGTGAAAACCCCTCTGGTCATCCAATTGGCCAGCAGTTCATTAAGGCAAGGCTTCCTCCCGAGAATGGGGGGGGGGGAGAATCTCTCCGTGAAGCAATTAACATTGATCCAAGTATTAAATTGTTTGTGGGGCAGGTGTCAGGATCATTAGTGGGTTCCCCTCCACCTCCAGTTTTTTGGCTGGCATAGGGTGAACTGCAGTGCCTGATAAAAATCCACCCTGATGAGTTTGAACCATTTTCTGGTCTTCAAATAGCAAAACCCTTTCAATTCATATACATACTATTCTGTTTTTTCATGCCTAAGGGGGAAACCTCACAACTATTCAGCACCACTTTCAAAGTTTAATTGAATGTGAAATACTTTTGAGATTTCTCTGGGAGATTTGAGGATACACTATAGGCCATGAATCTGTGGTCCTCTTTTTACTCTTCTGCCACCTCTCTAGCAGGATTCCCATGGGAAGGGCTTAAGTTAGATTGGAGAATGATTGTTAAAAGTCAGAGCACCCATCAGATAACTTTGAATATTTCATTATCAAAGAGGTAGTAGAAATTACGGCAGCACGGTGGCGCAGTGGTTAGCACAGCTGCTTCATGGAGCCGAGGACCCAGGTCCGAAACCGACCCAGGTCACTGTACATGTGGAGCTTGCACATTCTCCCGTGTCTGCGTGGGTCTCACCCCCACAACCCAAAGATGTGCAGGATAGGTGGATTGGCCACGCTAAATTGTCCCTTAATAGGACAAAATAATTGGGTACTCTAAATATATTAAAAAGAGGGCAGAAGTGCCAAAAAGGCCTCCACACATATAGAACCTTAAGTGCTGAGCACCATAAGGGAGGATTTATTGTTACCACAGAGATGGACCCTTTTTCAGTGTATATGACATTTGAGAGGTAACTTTATAAAATCATGCTCGAGTGCAGCATCTTGCCTGACGGGAATGCACAGTTAGGCATACACTTCCTATGATTCTCCGGCCATATATTGTGATTATTAAAGAAAGAAATGACTAGCATTTACAGTGCCTGCCACTGCCTCAAGATGTTTGAAAACTCGTTTTGATAACTGGGGCGAAATTCTCCCCCAACGGCGCGATGTCCGCCGACTGGCGCCAAAGACGGCGCCAATCAGACGGGCATCGCGCCGGCCCAAAGGTGCGGAATGCTCCGCATCTTTGGCGGCCTAGCCCCAACATTGAGGGGCTAGGCCGACGCCGGAGGGATTTCCGCCCCGCCAGCTGGTGGAAATGGCGTTTGTTGCCCCGCCAGCTGGCGCGGTAATGCGGCGCATGCACGGGAGCGTCAGCGGCCGCTGTCAGTTTCCCGGCGCATGCGCAGTGGGGAGAGTCTCTTCCGCCTCCGCCATGGTGGAGGCCGTAGCGGAGGCGGAAGGGAAAGAGTGCCCCCACGGCACAGGCCCGCCCGCGGATCGGTGGGCCCCGATCGCGGGCCAGGCCACCGTGGGGGAACCCCCCGGGGTCAGATCGCCCCGCGCCCCCCCACCCCCCCAGGACCCCGGAGCCCGCCCACGCCGCCTGGTCCCGCCGGTAAATACCAGGTTTGATTTACGCCGGCGGGACAGGCAATTTCTGGGCGGGACTTCGGCCCATCTGGGCCGGAGAATTGAACGTGGGGCCCCGCCAACCGGCGCAGCCCAATTCCCACCCCCGCCCAATCTCCGGTACCGGAGACTTCGGCGGGGGCGGGGGCCGGATTCACGGCGGCCAACGGCCATTCTCCGACCCGGCGGGGGGTCGGAGAATGACGTCCCTGATGTTTAGTGACTTTTGTAACATAAGAAATGAGGGAGCCATTAACCTTCAACCAGCATTTAGCTTTTATTATTCCTTCATGGGATGTAGGTGTGGTAAACCACTGTGTTCTGATATTAGAGGTTGTACGATAGAACCTGCACTACAGGTTCACCTGTGGCCCCTGCATGCTAGCTCCGCCCAGGAGGCGGGTTATAAATATGTGTGGCCTTCAGCTCGCAGCCATTTCGCCAGCTGCTGTGGGAGGCCACACATCTGATACTAATAAAGCCTCAGTTTGGATTCAACTTCGTCTCCAGTCAAATTGATCGTGCCTCAATTTATTAGTATCAGATTCAGAAGATGGACCTCCGGATTAAACCAGATCGCCTGCAGCTGGATCCACACGCAAGCGACGCCAGAAAGGATTTTCAGCACTGGCTAGCTTATTTTGAAGCGTATATCAACGCGGTGCCAACCCCTGTTCCAGAGCCTCAGAAGATCCAAATCTTGTACTCCAGACTCAGCTCCAAAGTCTTCCCGCTGATCCAGGATGCGCCCAATTATGCTGATGCCATGATTCGACTCAAAGAAAATTATGAACAGAAGACGAACAAGCTCTTCGCCAGACACACGCTCGCAATGCGTAGTCAACTACCTGGTGAGTCAATCGAGGACTTCTGGAGGGCCCTGATCCCACTAGTTCGGGACTGTGACTGCCAGGACGTTACAGCTAAGGAGCACTCAGGTCTCCTTATGAGGGACGCTTTTGTAACTGGGATTGGGTCCGATGTTATCAGGCAGTGGCTCCTAGAAGGGGCCACACTCGACCTCGCAGAGACTACAACACTAGCGCTCTCCATGACGGTCGCCCTGCGCAATGTCCAGTCCTACGCCCCCAACCACGCGGCCCACTCCTCCTACGCTTCATGGGCCCCACATGCAGCCGCCCCACCAGGGGGCGCTGCCCACCCAATACGCCTGCGCTACGCGCCAGCCAGTGATCTCTGGGGGGCCCCGATGCTATTTTTGGGACCAGCAAAAACACCCCACCAACGCTGCCCGGTCGCACTGCCCTTTGTAAGGCCTGCGGGAAGAAGGGCCACTTCGCCGCGGTGTGCCAGGCCCGCTCAGCGGTCACAGTCGCCCCCACCCCCCCCGGTCACGGACAATGGGCGCCGCCATCCTCCTCTCCTCCCCAGGCCATGTGCGACCAATAAGCACTGCCATCTTCTCCCCCGCACAACACGTGCATTTCATGGGCGCCGCCATCTTGCTCCACCCCCGCAACGTGCGTTCCGTGGGCGCCGCCATTTTGTAATCCCCAGGATCTCCGGGCGCTGCCATCTTGTCCACCCCGCAGCACATGGACACCAACGGCGTTCCAGGACCTCAACTCAACGGCCGCCTCACTACCCGACGATCAACCACGGCTCGCCTCCATGGCAATCGACCAGTCCCGACCACATAATCTGACCAGCGCATCAACCAGCGTGAAAGTCAACGGCCATGTGACCTCCTGCCTCCTGGACTCCGGGAGCACCGAGAGCTTTGTACATCCAAATACGGTAAGGTGCTGCCCCCTTAAGGTACACCCTACCAATCAAAGTATCTCCCTGGCCTCCGGATCCCATCGCGTAGCGATCCAGGGGTACTGCACGGTCGCGCTCACAGTCCAAGGCGTAGAGTTCCACGGCTTTCGCCTCTATGTCCTCCATAACCTCTGCGCTGCACTTATCCTCGGCCTGGACTTCCAGTGCAACCTCCAGAGCCTGACCCTTAAATTCGGCGGACCCTTACAACCGCTCACTGTGTGCGGCCTCGCGACCCTAAAGGTTGATCCTCCTTCCCTCTTTGCCAATCTAACTCCAGATTGCAAACCCGTCGCCACCAGGAGCAGGCGGTACAGCACCCAGGATAAGGCCTTCATCAGGTCCGAGGTCCAGCGGTTGCTTCGGGAGGGCGTCATAGACGCCAGCAACAGCCCCTGTAGAGCTCAAGTGTTAGTGGTTAAATCTGGGGAGAAAAACCGAATGGTCGTGGACTACAGCCAGACCATCAACAGGTACACGCAGCTCGACACGTACCCCCTCCCACGCATATCTGACATGGTTAACCAGATTGCACAGTACCGGGTCTTCTCAACGGTGGACCGGAAATCCACTTACCATCAGCTCCCCATCCGTAAATCGGACCAGCCATACACCGCCTTCGAGGCAGACGGCCGGCTATATCACTTCCTTAGAGTCCCCTTCGGCGTCACCAATGGGGTTCCGGTCTTCCAAAGTGAGATGGACCGAATGGTCGACTGGTACGGCTTGCGGGCCACGTTTCCGTACCTAGACAATGTGACCATCTGCGGCCATGATCAGCAGGACCACGACGCCAACCTCGCTAAATTTCTCCACACCGCTACGCTCCTCAACCTCACGTATAACAAGGAGAAGTGCGTGTTCCGCGCAAACCGCTTAGCCATCCTCGGCTACGTGGTCCAGAACGGAGTTCTGGGGCCTGATCCCGACCGCATGCGCCCCCTCATGGAACTCCCCTTTCCCCACTGCCCCAAGGCCCTCAAACGTGCCTGGGATTCTTCTCATATTACGCGCAGTGGATCCCAAACTATGCGGACAAGGCCCGCCCACTCATACAGTCCACTCATTTCCCCCTGACGGCCGAGGCCCAACAGGCTTTCGCCCGGATCAGAGCTGATATTGCCAAAGCTAGAATGCACGCTATAGACGAAATACTTCCTTTCCAAGTAGAAAGCGACACATCGGACGTCACCCTTGCCGCCACCCTCAACCAGGCAGGCAGGCCCGTGGCATTCTTTTCCCGCACCCTCCATGCCTCCGAAATTCGGCACTCATCAGTCGAAAAAGAGGCCCAGGCTATCGTTGAGGCTGTGCGACATTGGAGGCACTACCTGGCCGGCAGGAGATTCACTCTCCTCACCGACCAACGGTCGGTAGCCTTCATGTTCAACAACACACAGCGGGGCAAGATCAAAAATGATAAAATCTTGTGGTGGAGAATTGAGATCTCCACCTATAACTACGAGATTAAGTATCGCCCTGGCAAACTCAACGAGCCCACAGACGCCCTATCCCGAGGTACATGTGCCAGCGCACAAGTAGACCGACACCGGACCCTGCACGACAGCCTTTGTCACCCAGGGTTCACTCGGTTGTACCATTTCATTAAGGCACAAAATTTGACTTCTCATTCGAGGAAGTAAGGACAATCACCAAGGACTGCCAGGTCTGTGCGGAGTGCAAGCCGCACATCCGGGGTATCGCTCCTAACTTGGCTCACAGCTCCGGGAACCGTGCTTCTCTGTAAACATGTGCGGCTCCACAAGGCGGATCCGTTGGTGGAAAGGCTCCACGCAAACCCATAGTACGCCTACGTGGCGTTCCCCGACGGCTGCCAGGATACCGTCTCCCACAGGGACCTGGCACCAGCAGGTTCCACCCCCACACCACCCTCGTCACCCCCGGCGCCAACCTCCCCTCCCCCGCCTCCCCCATCACCCCCCCCCCCCCCCCCCCCCCCCCAGAACCGTCTATCCTCCCCCCGTTGATGAAGAGGATTTTGGCACGCTCCCGGAGTCAACTTCGACCACGACAGCATCAACATTGCCGCCACCACTTCGTCGATCTCAAAGGACCATCAAGGCGCCGGACCGGCTGAACCTCTGACCGGCCTGCCGGATGACCAGAGACATTTATTTACTGCTCTGTAATTATTAAAAATTGCTAATTGTATATAGTTATCCACCACCCCCGCCGGACTCAATTTTAACAGGGGGTGAATGTGGTAAACCACTGTGTTCTGATATTAGAGGTGGTACAGTCGAACCTGCACTACAGGTTCACCTGTGGCCCCTGCATGCTAGCTCCGCCCAGGAGGCGGGTTATAAATATGTGTGGCCTCCAGCTCGCAGCCATTTCGCCAGCTGCTGTGGGAGGCCACACATCTGATACTAATAAAGCCTCAGTTTGGATTCAACTTCGTCTCCAGTCAATTTGATCGTGCCTCAGTAGGTATCGTTGGCAATGCCAGCATTTATTGCCCTTGAGAAAGTGGCAGTGAACCACCATGCTGATCTACTGTAATCCAAGCAATGTAAGTACATCTATGATGCTGTAAGGAAGGGAGTTCCAGGATCTGAACCCAGTGACAGTGAAGGAGTGGCGGTATAGTTCCAAGTCAGGGTGGTGAGTGCCTTGGAGGGGAACATGCAGGCTGTGATATTCCCATGTATCTGCTGCGCTTGTCTGTTTAAGTGGGAGAGGTCGAAGGTTTGGAAGGTGCTGTTCAAGGAGCCTTGGTGAGTTTCTTGAAGATGGTACACATTGCTGTCACTGTGCACCAATGGTCGAGGGAGTGAATGTTAAAGGTGGTGGATGGGGTGCCAATCAAGTGAGCTACTTTGTCCTGTGTGGTGTTGAACTTTGTAAGTGTTGTTGGAGCTGCACTCATCCAGGCAAGCGGAGAGTATTCCATCACACTCCTGAATTGTGCCTTGTGACATGCTTTGTGGAGTGTGGAGGTGAGTTATTTTCTGCAAATTCCCAGCCTCTGATCTGCTTCAGTATTAATATGGCTAATCCAGTTCAGTTTCTGGAATGGTAACCCCCAGGATGTTGATGGTGGGGGATTCAGCGATGGCAATGTCATTGAATGTCAAGGTAAAATGGTTTCATTCTCTCTGGTTGGAGATGATTATTGCCTGGCACTTTTGTGGCCTGAATGCTACTTGCCACTTGGCAGTCCAAGCCTGGTATCATCCTGGTCTTGCTGCATATAGACATGGACTATTTCATTGGCATTTGCCAATGATGAAATCATCGAATTTACAGTGCAGAATGAGGCCATGAGGCCCATAGAGTCTGCACTTACCCTTAGAAAGAGCATCCTAATTAAACCCACGCCTCCACCTTATCCCCGTAACCCAGTAACCCTACCTAACCTTCTGGACACTAATGGGCAGTTTAGCATGGCCAATCCACCTAACCTGCATATACTTGGGCAGTGGGAAGAAACCTGAGCACCTGGACGAAACCCAATGTGACACGGGGAGAAAGTGCAAACTCCACACAGATAGTCACCCACGGCCGGAATTGAACCAGGGAACCTGGAGCTGTGAGGCAGCAGTGCTACCCATTGTGCCGCCCACGTGTAGTTCTTTTAAGTCATTTAGGCATTGATATTGTGTTGTCTGATAATATCCTATTTTACTATTGTAAGATATGTGGGTTGCTATGCCTACCTTGGCACCATCTCTTCCAGAAGCACCTGGCAGTCCCTAAAATAGATGCGATAATCGGTAGAATTTCATTATCATCATAGAAGTTATGAACACCAGAGAATTAAACCATACCAGTAGAATGCAAATCCACAATTCTTGGCATTTATAAGAGAGAAAGTGGAATCTATTTGATACAATTTGAGACCTTCTTTGCCTCCATAGTTTGTAAAATACCCAGTTATAACAATTCCTTGCACATCCACTTTTGCATCAACTTCTCCTGATTTTCCTTGTCAGGGCTAATTTATCCCCGTGCGTAATTTCAAAAGTTACAAGGTGCCATTTGGTAGTACAGAACTTAATTATTGCTGAGAAAAGAGACATGTCGAAGCTTCTCGTTTTGCATTCATCAGGGCACTTTGTAAGAATACCAGTATGAGGAGAAAATAACAATTAATATGTCTGAGAAGAGAATGCTGATTTGTTGTCAAGTGGACTTTGATAGAAGTGTTGCATTGAGAATGGATCTGGTGATGCTGACTGACAGATAACTGCCAAATATTGTTTGAAATTTAAACCAAATTTGACCCTGTTTGGTCATGGCATTGCCCTGCCGACTGAATCAGCGAATGGCTGGCACTTATTTTGCTTGGCTGAAACAAGCACAATGCGTGTACATGTCCTTTTTGTCTGCAAAGAACAGGCCCCTGTATATTAATACATGTCGCTCCAGTACACACAAATGAGCCACACTGCGAGCCCGGCTGACAATCTTAAATTGGTTGTCAGTATAATTCATGATACACTGAGGATTATTAAGCAAATGTTATCCAATTGTGAGATCACACCTGAAGTTGAACACTGTATTTTGAGTTTAGCAGGCATGGTCTGGTTGGGTACGGTCTGTCCCTTGTCCATTGCGAACACTGGTTAGAACATGCTGTTTGATACTATCCACCAGTCTTTTGGATGTGTGGCTTAAATACCTAGCATCACACTGGCACTGAAATTAATATATCACATTACACACTTGTGTTAAAGGCAGACGTCTTTTTCGCTTGATGGCAGCACCTTGTTAGTGGTGAATACCACTTGTATTGCTACTGCATAGTAGCAGTGTGAAACAACTAGCATCACCCGTTGCTCAATTATTTGAGATAACGTTCCCTTCAGGGTAATCTGATGTAGACTGGGCGGGGGGGGTCCGACCCCGGGGGGGGGGGGGGGGGGTCCGACCCCGGGGGAGCCTCCGCTGTGAAATGGCCCGCAATCGGGGCCTACCGATCAGGCCTCTCGGGCTGGGGGCCTCTTTTGTTCCACGCCGGTCTCTGTAGCCCTACGCCATGTTGCGTCGGGGCTAGGGCGGAGAAGGGAGCTACCATGCATGTGCGGCAATCGCACATGTCCCACTGCGCATGCGCGCGTTGGCGCCACTCCCACTGCGCATGCGCAGACCCGCGGCGCCCATCTGACGCCGGGATCGGTAGCTGGAGCGGCGTGGGTCGCTTCAGTGCCATGCTGGTCCCCTGTAGGGGTCAGAATCGCTGCTCCTGAGGCCATGTTGACGGCCTCGAGAAACGCGACGGCGTTTACAACGGCGGCAACACTTACCCTCAGGATCAGAGAATCCCGCCCATGTTGTCAGTAAAACTGAACTAAACTGCTTGAGTTGCCAAGTTCATAAGTTCAATGAATACTGATTCATGCTGTGATGGCAAGTCTAGATCATCATGCAAACTGTCCTGCTGAGTGCAAGATAAAAAGCTTCGAGAGGTCTCTTTTTTCAGCAATAATCAAATTACGAATTGACAAATCAAGAGCCTCCTCCAAGTGGTCACTCTTCTTTTGTGAGCTAAGCCTATGGTAGTGGGTAGCCTATTTCATTATGAAGGATGATCTTGTCATCATTCAACATTTATGCGTGTATGTTTTTCAGCAAGAGTCAATGGGCTCTGCCTTGTCTGATTTTATTTTATTTTTCTGTGCTAGGCTGGATTAAGAACTCCTGGAGGCCCTGAGCACCAAGAACGTTTGGAAACCATCTCCACTCCCCACTATGATCCATCTGATCCATTAAAACACAACCTGTTAGGAAGATACACAAGAGAACAAGCCTGTGGGATGTTTAAATGCTGAATTGACATTCAATCAAGTTATCTCAAAGCGAAACAAGTTAAATGGCTGTATGCAATTTTACTGAGTTTTACTGGAATCTCTATATTTGGTCAAGGGCTCTGGGCAGCCCATAATTTACCGAATTGAATGAATTTTACTTCACACTTTACCATGATAGGACTTGCACTCAGACCTGTTAATGATGTGACATAACTCCACATCACAGTACAGCCACTGATTTCTAATTGATTCCATCGTTCCCAGCAAGATTGAAAGTTATCTCAATATTATTTGATACGCTGTGTTGCTTGTCAGCTAATTATGTGCAACATTTGAGGAAAACTTTGTGTTTCAGCAAAAAAAGGTACTGACCACTGCCCCTCTTCTTCCCTGTTTAATGTGAGATAAATCAGGCGAAGGGCCAATTGGTCCCATCATTCCTCTGGGTCCTGATGATCCTGGGGGTCCTGGCTGGCCCTTTGGACCAGGGCTTCCCTTCGGACCCAGCAAGCCTGTACAATATCAATTAAAACAATGAACAGGTTGGATAACTTTGGAAAAACATTTCAAGACGTTTGTTAAAGGTCTTGTGACATAACTCAAGGTGTTGTGTTAAATAATGGATGATAAAGAGAGCAGTAATATGACAAGTTTTCTTTTTGCATCAGGTGCCAAATGCAGAACAATGTGCAGTTTTTGCTCCTAATTATGGGAAGGATAATATTGACCGGCAAGATGAGAAAGACAGAAACCAAGATGTTGATGATTATTAGGAATTTGTCATTGGCGGTTGTCACTGGTTGGGTGGAGCCTGAAAAGTAGTGGCAAACAGGGCAGTATGGTAGCATAGTGGTTAGCACAGTTGCTTCACAGCTCCAGGGTCCCAGGTTCGATTCCCGGCTTGGGTCACTGTCTGTGTGGAGTCTGCACGTTCTCCCCGTGTCTGCTTGGGTTTCCTCCTGGTGCTCTGGTTTCCTCCCACAGTCCAAAGGTGTGCAGGTTAGGTGGATTGGCCATGCTAAATTGCCCTTAGTATTCAAAAGGGTTGGGTTGGGTGTGGTTACTGAGTTACGGGGAGGGTGGAGGTGTGGGCTTGGGTAATGTGCTCTTTCCAAGGGCCGGTGTAGTTTCGATGGGCTGAATGACCTCCTTCAGCACTGTAAATTCTATGATTAAATGTCCTGAATTCAATTCAAAAATGATGTATTTTTGAGATGGAGATAGGGCATACGAAAATCCCACAGAAATCAGAGTGGTCAGTGCACTAAAATCTATTGTACATTAAAAAGAGTGAAAATTCTCATGATTCTAAAGAGATGGTGCCTGCAGATAATGTCCTGAATGTAATGATACATGACAAAATGAGAATAATAGCGCAACACCTAATGTAAGTGACACATATCAAACAACACTCAGAAATGCCATGTACCGTGTCAAAGAAGTAATTGTGATCAGTGCTGCCTAAGATATATGCTGGTCAGAAAAACAACATTTCCAAGTAGAAAAATATTCAAAGTTTGCTGAATTAACAAAAGTCATTTGGGTTCTATCATGGTCGGAGGACAGGTAGTATTGAGGAAGCAGGAGGGCTGCAGAAGGATTTGGTCAGGCTAGGAGAGTGAGCAAAAATAGGCAGATGGAATACGATGTGGAAAGAAATGACGTTATGCACTTTGGTAGGAAGAATAGAGGCATAGACTATTTTCTAAATGGGAAAAGGCTTAGGAAATCAGAAGTACAAAGGGACTTGAGAGTCCTTGGCCAGGATTCCCCCCCAACCGGTGGGCGGGCTGTACCGGCGCCAAAGAGTGGCGTGAACCACTGCGGCGTCGGGCCGCCCGGAAGGTGCGGAATCCTCCATACTTCTGGGGGCTAGGCCAGCGCTGGAGTGGTTGGCGCTGCGCCAACCGGCGCTGAAGGGCCTCCGCCGGCCGGCGTGAGTTGGCGCATGCACGGGAGCGCCAGCGTGTTCTGGCACATGCGCAGAACCGCTGGCGTGATCCCTGCGCATGTGCAGGGGGTTTCTTCTCCGCGCCGGCCATGGCGGAGCTTTACACAGGCCGGTGCGGAGGGAAAGAGTGCCCTCACGGCACAGGCCCGCCCGCAGATCGGTGGGCCACGATAGCGGGCCAGACCACCGTGCCTCCCCCCCTCAGGGCCGGATCCCCCCGTGCCCCCCTGAGGACTCCGCAGGTCGCCCATGGAGCCAGGTCCCGCCGGTCCCGGGACCGGCCTAAAACAGGTGGCCGCTCGGTCCATCGGGGCCCGGAGAATCGCCGGCGGGGGCCACCGGCGCGACGTGATCCCTGCTCCCGCTAAAAAACTGCCGCCGGAGAATTCGGCAGCCGGCGTCGGAACAGCGGGGTGGGATTCACGCCGCCCGCCCCCGGCAATTCTCCGGCCCGGCGGGGGGTCAGAGAATCCCGCCCCTTGTTCATGATTCGCTTAAGGTTAACATGCAGGTTCAGTCGGCAGTTGGGAAGGCAATTGCAATGTTAGCATTCATATCGAGAGGGCTAGAATACAAGAGCAGGGATGTACTTCTGAGGCTGTAGAAGGCTCTGGTCAAACCTCATTTGGAATACTGTGAGCAGTTTTGAGCCCCCTATCTAAGAAAGGATGTGTGGGCCTTGGAAAGGATCTAGAGGAGGTTCACAAGAATGATCTCTGGAATGAAGAGCTTGTCATATGAGGAGCGGTTGAGGAATCTAGGTCTGTACTCTTTGGAGTCTAGAAGAATAAGGGGGGGGATCTTATTGAAACTTACAGGATACTGAGAGGCTTAGATAGAATGGGCGTGGAGAGGATGTTTCCACGAGTAGGAAAAGCTAGGAAAACTAGGAAAAACTAGGAAAAACTAGAACCAGAGAGCCTCAGACTGAAGATTTAAAACTGAGATGAAGAGAATCTGCAAACCCTACAAAGATAGTGACCCGGGACCGGGATCGAATCCGGGTCCTCGGCGCTGTGAGGCAGCAGTGCTAACCACTGTGCCACCGTGCCGACCTCCCACATCCATTCCTAATAGACAATGGAACCCACTTGCAGGCGAATAAATATCGTGCCTATACCACATAGAACAGAGAACAACTTATGAAGGATATTTCTTACCTGAAGGCCCTGGCGGTCCATGTAGTCTAAAATTGTAACTGTTAGATGCAAATAACTTGTTGCTGTTTGATCTCTGCTTATGAATGTCAGCAATATTGTCAGGCAGTAAAGTGAGCTGAAGAAAATTAAATTTCAAGGTTACATTAATTAATACATGATTCTGTTATTAAAACCGAATCCATGAAGCTGCTGTGATATAATAGCGCATTAGCACTGAGGGTAATTATGTAATTCCTACTGCCTGGTTAAACTCAGATCAGTTAACTCAACAGCAGGCTACAAATCGAATCGGGCATCCTCAGGAACGCTATGACTCATCAACGTAAAGGGTGTTATGTAGACAGGGGAAACTCAGTTGTGCAGTGATGCTTTGAAATCTTCTGTCGTTTTCCCAGGGACAGAGGTCGCTAGTACACCTGCTCATCATAATTCAATTACATTCAGCAGCCAGCTTCCGGCAGTCCCTGGTGCTACCTGCTCCAGGGAATTTGATGTAAGTCTGCCGTGCTGCTGGAAAACACAGGGGTGGATTCTCCGGTCCCCCAGCCCTGTGTTTCTCGGCGGTGGCGTGCCGTTTGCTGGCAGTGTGATCCTGTACTCCCACCGCTTGTCAATGCGCTTTCCCATTGCATCCACCCCACACTGCCGGGTAACCCGTTGGCAGGGGTGCGCTGCCGGCGGGAGAAGTGAATTGCAACCGGAAAATTACGGCCAGAGTTAAAATTGTTTTTCATTCACTTTTTCAATTAAAAAAAACTATTTGACAAGTTCTCAACATTTTTAACATGAACACATCTAGTTGACTCTGGTACTGAGAGCCAAAACAGTATTACAATTATGCTGGTCGTAACATTTTTATTGTTACTGAATAATGTTATCTATGTAACAATATACCTTACATCCTGTAATATTTACTATGGCACTAAGCACGTTGAAGAAAAAACACTTTCATTTCATTGTGATCTCTTTACCTTCTGTTTTAGCTGTAGTACTGCCTGTTTAATCTGTTGGAAATCCTCGCAGGTTGTGGAACAGGTGCCAGCCTTTATCACAGTTTCAGGTTTTATATACTGGCCTGCTACAATCAAAAAGCCAAAACATCTTGGTAAATGAAGAAAGCAATTTATTTTCCCTTATCGGCTTTAACCATATTTAATTTTGAGACTGATAATTGTTGCAGCTAAACTCCTGTCTCTCGACTGACCAGTTTTATGTGTTTTCAGTTCTTATATGTGATGCCAATAAGGGAACAATAATAGAAACAAAAGATTAGTC
Source organism: Scyliorhinus torazame (assembly GCF_047496885.1). Taxonomy (NCBI): domain Eukaryota; kingdom Metazoa; phylum Chordata; class Chondrichthyes; order Carcharhiniformes; family Scyliorhinidae; genus Scyliorhinus; species Scyliorhinus torazame. The sequence continues at coordinate 282,878,837 of NC_092709.1, read as the reverse complement.
TAGGAGATCAGAAAATGGCATAAGCAGAAACATTATCAACATCTACTGTCTGAGAAAACGGGAGCAGTGATTACAATCTGAAATTGTTCAACTCAGTGATGCAAATTGCCTAATCAAAAGATGGGGTATTGTGGACCCACGCCAGCTGGCGGAGTCCCTTCGGCCCCGGCTGGCGTGGCGCCAAAGGCCTTCCACGCCGGCCAGCGGGGCACCAACCACTCCGGGGTGGGCCTAGCCCCTTCCGCACCTTTGGGGCGGCCCGACGCCGGAGTGGTTGACACCACTCCGTCCCGCCCCCCCCCCGCCCCACCGGGTACGGGAGAATTCCGCCCATTAATCAGCAAATCTAGTATCCTAAATTTAAAATAGTAAATCAGTGTTTGCACCTTGGTTGGTTGAAGGGAAGAGTAAGAAGGCGGGTGTTGCATCACCAGCGTTGACACCAGTAGGTGCTACACGATAGTGAGTGGATGTTGAGGGTGATTGAGGTGTGCACCAGGGTGTCATGGAGGGAACAGTCCATTCTGAATGCTGGAAGCTGAAGGGAGAGGAAAATGTGTCTGGTGGGGTCATTGTGCTGGAAGTAGCAGAAATGGCAGAGTCCATTTAAAGTTTAGGCTGGTGTGGTGGAGGTTGAGGAGAAGGAAGACCCTTCAATAGATCTGTGAGGGAGGGGAAAGGGTAAGAGTAGAAGTGCCGAAGATGTGACAGATGAGGTCAAGGCCTTGTCGACCATGGGGGAGGGGAATCCTCAGTTGAGGATTCCTTTCTCCCTCATGTACTTAGCGAGCTTTCCCCTAAATGCATCTGTGCTAATTGTCTCAACTATTCCATGTGAAATCCACATTCTAACCACTCTCTGGGCAAATATGTTTCTCCTGTATTAATAACATTTTTTTAAACAATGGCCGGCATGGTGGAGTTAGAGGCCGTTAGAGTGGTTAGCACTGCTGCCTCACAGCGTCAGGAACCCGGTTCAATTCTGGTCTTGGATCACTGTCTTTTTGGAGTTTGAACTTTCTCCCCATCTCTGCGTGGGGTTCCTCCGGGTCCTCCGGTTTCCTCCCACAGTCGTTAGATGTGCAGGTTAGGTGGATTGGCCAAGCTAAATTGCCCCTTAGTGTCCAAAAAGATGTGTAGGTTAGATTAAGGGGTTAATGGTCTAGGGCAGGTGAGTGAGCTTGAGTGAAATACTCTTTCAGAGGGTCAGTGCAGACTCGATGAACCTAATATCCTCCTTCTGCACTGTAGCGATTCCAGGATTCCATTCTAAGACAATAACTATTGTCAAGTTCATGATATGGAGAAAGCTAAAAAGAAAGATGGAGAGAATTTGGTGACTATTTATCAAATTACAAACTTCGGCTTGGGGATGAGATGTTCAGATGTACCAGGTATTATGGAGAGCCAAAGGTTGTGGCAAACACAAGAAATATCTACCACAAATATGGAAAAGATGCTTCATGGTGTCAGTTTCGTTGATGCACAAATGTGGGGAGTTGAGAGCAAAGTTTAACTTTTCCAATTAGTATGCCAATTGTGATCCACCATTTTAATGAGTTACTATCACCATTAAGAATGCAAAACTCAGACATATATGTCAACTGTTTAAAGCCTGCTAAACGGCAGGTTTAGCGGGATTTTTGTCTGTGCCTGCAGCGCCAAGGAAGACCCCGCTTTAAACAGCACCATTTTTTTGGCCTCGGCGAGGAACTCCCCATTGAGGCCGCTCTTTAAGTCATTTCCTGCACTGCGTGCTCAGCTCATCAGTGCAGGAAGATTACTCATGGATCGAGGTGCCATTTTTAAAGGCAGCCCCGATCTTTCAACCCCTCCCTCAGCCACACCATGGCTTTAGGACCCCCACTACCACTTCACCCAACCTACCTCTTCCAGGGTCCTCAAGCCCCTTCTTCCCCACCTTTTATGGGCAAGACCCTCTGGGCCCGAACCCTGGCATAGGCAACCTAGCACCTGGGCAACTTTGCACTAGCAGTGCCACCTGTGCCAGGGTGGCACTTCCAGGGTTCCTTGGTGGCAGTGCGAAGGTTCCAGGATGGCAGTGCCAAGGTGCCCAGGTGCCAGGGTAACACCCTGCCCTGTACCAGACCACTCGGGGGCCTCAAGTCCCCAGCGATACATCCCGAGGTGCCACCTCAACTGGTGCATGACTTTGTGAACCAGTACCAAACGACGCTCATTTGAGGCCTCGCTGTGAGACTGGTGAAGCCCGGGCTCCAGGTGTTTTGGCGAGTACATATTTCAATGAGGTTAATATCTGATTTAAATATGCACACCTGGACCTCGCCCAACGAGTGCGAGGTGTAGATCGCGCCATGGGATTCTGTTGAATCTAATATACTAATAATAATCTTTATTGTCACAAATGGCTTACATTAGCACTGCAATGAAGTTACTGTGAAAAGCCCCTAGTCGCCACATTCTGGTACCTGTTCGGGTACACGGAGGGAGAATTCAAAATGTCCAAATGACCTAATGAGTCCGGGACTTTTGGGACTTCTGGAAGGAAACCGGAGCACCCGGAGGAAACCCACGCAGACACAGGGAGAACGTGCAGACTCCGCACATTCAGTGATCCAAGCCGGGAATCGAACCTGGAACCCTGGCGCTTTGAAGCAATAATGCTAACCACTGTGCTACCGTGCTGCCCACGACTTTTGAGCGTCATGACTCTCGATGCAGGCCTCTCGCAAGATTCAATGGCCTCATCCCGACACCAAGTCGGGCAGGACGAGGTTGCTGAATTGCACCCTGGATCTAAAATGGACACAGTTGAAGAATATGGGTCTTCCATTTAAGATGGAGATGAGGAGAATTGTTTTTCTCTGAGGGGGTCGTTGATCTGTGAAATTCTCTTCCCCAGAGAGGAGGCTGGGTCATTGAATATCTTTTAAGGCTGAGTTAAGCAGATTCTTGGTTGACAAGGGAGTCAATGTTTATTGCCGCACCCACCCCCCCCCCCCCACCTCCCCCCCACCCCCCAAGAAAGTGGAGTTGGGGCCACAATCAGATCAGTCATGATCAGATCCACAGGCTTGAGAGGCCATTGGCTTACGGCTGCTCCGTATTACAATCTTTAAAATTAAAATGTGTCTCAATTTCAATTGCTAATGCAGCCAAGAACACAGAAGTCATATGTCTGCACCGCATCCAACAACAATAGAAGCTGTGAGTAATGTTGCCATTTTCCATGATGAATTGTAAACAGGACGGCGCTTTGTGCGCTTGGTTAATTATAATTTATAAAAGTTGGTGCTCTTGGATAAAATCATGTGAAAACAATATACACGTGTATATATAGAGCATACTTATGTGTCTTTTCGAAAAATGCCAAGCTCGGGATTCCACATGATATGCAGTTGTACAAAAAAAAAACAAGAATGGTTTGAAATTGTAGAAAAACATTCCCAACTTTATTACGACAGGAACATTCCAGGCAGAAACTGAGAGCATCACAGAGACAACCTCTTTGTTTTGCTCTGTAATCTCTGGTGAGGACGTATATTTCAATCTTTATAGCCTTCAGCATTCCTTAGGCATAGCACAGAAAGTAAACTCTGGCATGGGGGGGTCACACTCCCCGGTGTAACACAAATCTTCTGTCCTCCTTTGAAGCTGGGATTTTCCAGTGTCGCTGAGAGTGAATGGAGGTTTGACTGGAACGCCAAATTTTCCGTTCTAGCTTGCAACAGGTCCCACCACTGGCGAGATGGGAGACTCCACCCGATGGGTTTTCCTTCAATCATCTTGAATTCACAGAATGGTAACAGCACGAAAGGATGCAGTTCAGTCCTTCGTTTAAAAAATGTTTTTTTCATGAATTTTGGTATCACTGGCAAGGCCATTATTTGTTGCCCATCCTTGAACTGAATAGTTTGCTGGGCCATTTCAGAGGGCAATTAATGATGGCAACAATTATTGAAAGTAGCTTTCAAATCCAGATATTTAAAAAAATAATTGGATTTAAAATCCAGGAGCTGTAATGGTGGGTTTGAACCCATGTCCCGGGGCACTAGATTAAGCCCCTGGAATGCTAGCCCAGTGACATTATCACTACACAACTGTCTCATTCTCTACAAAGCAAATTAGCTTGTCTCAATCCCCCACCTTTTCCTTGTCGGCTCACAATATTTATTTCTCTTCAGATGCTTATTAAATATATGTTTCAAAGCCACAGTTGAACCTGTCTCCATCACACTCTCTGGCACTGCATCCAGATCCTACCAGAGCTTGGGTACAACAGATGTCATCGGCATAGATGGAGTTGCTCGTTGTGGTTGTTGGCAAGTCATTTTTAAAAATTCATTCTTGGGACGTGGGTGTCGTTGACTGGTCCAATATGTGTTGCCCATCCCTAATTGTCCTTGAACTGAGTGGCTTGCTCAGCCGGTTCAGTGGCGGGCACTTAAGAGTCAACTGCATCGTTGTGTGGGTCTGGAGTCACATGTGGGTAAGGACAACCGATTTCCAGGGGGGCCCGGTGGCGCAGTGGTTAGCCCTGCTGCCTCACGGCGCCAAGGACCCGGGTTCGATCCCGGCCCCGGGTCACTGTCCACGTGGAGTTTGCACATTCTCCCCATGTCTGCGTGGGTGTCACCCCCACAACCCAAAAGATATGCAGGGTAGGTGGATTGGGCACGCTAAATTTCACCTTAATTGGAAAAAATATTTTGAGTACTCTAAATTTATTTACAAAACAAGGATGGTGGATTTCCTTCTCTGAAGGACATTAGTGAACCAGATGGGTTTTTACAACAATCAACAATTTTTTCCATGGTCATCATTAGACTTTTAATCCCAGATTTCCGCTGAATTCAAACTTCACCATCTGCCATGGTGGGATTCGAATCTGGGTCCCCAGAGCATTACCCTGGGTCTCTGGATTACTAGTCTAGTGATAATACCACTACACCACCACCTCCTCCTACAACAATCAGCCTGCTACATTCTGGAGGAATATGCCATTGGATTTAAGGGGTGTCATTCTCCGCCGGCGGGAGTCTCCGTTTTGCCGGCGCCCGGGGGTTTCCCGACGGCATGGGGCTGCCCCACAATGGGGAACCCCATTGACCGGCCGGTGTTGCGGAGACTCCCGCCGGCCGGTCGGAGCAGAAATGTGGCGGGGCGGGTAGGAGAATTTCGCCCCAGATTCTGAACTCTGGACTCAGGCAAAACCATAGCTCCTTTTTTATCGTGGTCCTGACTTACCTCTTTATTTCCCTTTGCATTATATTAATCAGTGTTGGGGCTAGCACTGAGCCCTGCGATATTCCATTGGCCTGTCTTCTCCATGCATTTCGTCCTTGTCAAAGGTGGACTCTGAATCATCTGTTGTGAAGGAGTTTTTCAGTAGCTGTCCTGACCGAGGTTGGAAGCACTCTGGACAGTTTTGGCAGCAGGCCAATGTGCCACATTGTATCAAGGGCAGTTGGGAGGTCCAATGGTGCAATGCTGTCTTCAAGTTTGTCCCAGGCACAGGACAGGAAGAAAGGTATCCATGCATCTCCGTCAGCCTGGCTACTTCATTTAATTATTTTTTTGTTTTCCAGAATGGTTCCAGCTGATCACATGTTTGCTCCAGCCAGTTATGGATAAAGATAGCTGTTTGTGACCTCTAATCTTTAATGTGCTGCTAATGGGCTCACCGTTACCTGCTCTAAAACACAATAAGTTTCAACCTGGGGCCTTGTTAGCTGAACAGCCCTACCAACTGCCCATCAACAGGGGTGGTGTGGAGATGGGCAGGTGAGTAGGTGGCCAGGGCGGTGCTCGAGGTGCGAAGCACAGATGCTGTTGCCCGTTCTGATTGTAGAATCCTGGCAGTGTGGTTGATTTCTATACACAGATCACAAAATCACAGAATAATACAGCACAGAAGAGGACCTTCGGCCCAGCAAGTCTACATGAAAAACACCTGACCTGCCGAACTACTCCCATTTGCCAGCACTTGGCCCATAGCCTTGAATGTTATGATGTGCCAAGTGCTCATCCAAGTACATTTTAAAGGATGTGAGGCAACCCGCTTCTACCACCCTCACAGGCAGTGCATTCCAGACTGTCACCACCCTCTGGGTAAAAAAGCTTTTCCTCAAATCCCCCCTAAACCTTCTGCCCCCTCACCTTGAACTTGTGTCCTCTCTTAATTGACCCTTCAACTAAATGGAACAGCTGCTCCCTATCCACCCTGTCCATGCAGGGTAGGTAGGGCAGCACGGTAGCCTTGTGGATAGCACGATTGCTTCACAGCTCCAGGGTCCCAGGTTCGATTCCGGTCTGGGTCACTGTCTGTGCGGAGTCTGCACATCCTCCCCGTGTGTGCGTGGGTTTCCTCCGGGTGCTCCGGTTTCCTCCCACAGTCCAAAGATGTGCAGGTGAGGTGGATTGGCCATGACAAATTGCCCTTAGTGTTGGGTGGGGTTATGGGGATAGGGTGGCGGTGTTGACCTTGGGTAGGGTGCTCTTTCCAAGAGCCGGTGCAGACTCAATGGGCTGAATGGCCTCCTTCTGCACTGTAAATTCTATGAAATGCCCCTCATAATCATGTACACCTCAATCAGGTCACCCCTCAGTCTTCTCTGCTCCAGTGAAATCTGCTCCAGATGTAACCTCCTCCCTTCCATTTATGTCTTCTGTGTAAGGCATTTAGAATTGTTGCAACATCCATCGAATGTAATTTCAAAGTAATTTGCCAGCCTAGAGGCATGCTTGTGAGCTGTAAAATCAAAATAGACAGTTGAGTGATTCATAATCATCATTATGGGGTGACACGGTTAGCACTGCTGAATCACAGTGCCAGAGACCCGGGTTCAATTCTGGTCTCGGGTGACTGTGTGACGTTTGCCTTTTTTCCCTGTGTCTGCGTGGGTTTCCTCCATGTGCTCCGGTTTTCTCCCATGGTCCAAACATGTACAGGTTAGGTCGATTGGCCATGATAAAGTTTCCCCTTAGATCCCAGTGATGCACAGGCTAGGCGGGGTTATGGGGGTAGGGTACTCTTTGAGGGGGTTGGTGCAGATCGATGGGCCAAATGGCCTCCTTCTGCAGTGTACACATTCTGACCAGAAAACACTGTCACATGGCTGAAACTTGAACATTCTGCATTCTTTTAATTATACAGTTTTTAGATTTTATCTTCATTTATTGTCAGAAGTGAAGCAGAACCCCAGGCGAGTAACGTGCCATTGTCTACCATTTACCATCTAACAGGTAGAGAGAGCTCTGTCCAGGTTTAAAATCTCCTGGCCCTCATCTACACTGTGAACGACTGGAACATTGGAACTTTTGTAGCTATGCCATCAAAACTAATTTGATTCTTCTTTCCTTCTCCCATCATGGAAGTCCTCGCTTCGTGAAAGATGGATCCCCCTGCAATAGTCAGCATGCTACACTCTGGACGAATCTGCCATTGGATTTTAGATTCTGAATTTTGGACTCACGTGAAACCCTGGGCATGATTCTCCGGCCTCGTTGCACTCACGCTCGAGCGAAGCGAGGCCGGTGAGTAGCGGGAGAGGCTGAAAACGAGAACCGCACCAGGCAGTTTGTGATGCGACCGGCCCGCTCCCGTAGGCAAAATCGGAATCTCGCTGTAGCGTGGTGAGAAACCAATTATCACCACTTAAGCCCTATTTCCATACAATTAATGGGAGCCACCCCATATCCACCGGCCTCCTGTCATTCATCGGCCTCCCCTGCAAGTGCTCACGCTGGCGCCGATTAGTACTCCTTTTGAAACATGTGAACCTGGCGGAAGGGCTTCTGCGGGGTGCTGAGGAGGTGAGTAGCCATCTTTGTTCACAGGCAAAGACCCCAGTCCTTGACGGTGGGGGTCGGGGATCCTCGGCTGGTGGGGGGGAGGAACCCTCCGCAGGGATGGGCCGCCATGGGAGGGTGAGGGGAAGCAGCTGGGGGAGGGGCATTCATGCATGGCATCATCGTGCCAACCCCTGGATCGTGTGTATCAATTCCGGGGACAACCCTTGTCCCTTCCCCCCTGCCCCACTGACCATCCATAATCCCCACTGACTGCCGATACCTCTGGCAGTGTGGCTGAAGGTATTGCTAATAAGGAATTGGCAATCATGGTTAAGTGAGCACTTCACACAACCTAAGTAGTTGCCCGTGGGTTGGCGGGCCATGTAGCATGTGGGAGTCAGTGCCTAGCATCCTAATCAGACCGTGATGCCTGGACATTGTGTCTCAACACTGAGGGAAGCAACACGACGCACGCAGCAGCCAACATCAAAACACCCAGGGGATGGGGCACAGCTCCGGGGACATGTCCATGGCCGGAGGGTGGGTGAGTGCTACAGGGAGGGAACCAGTGCCCAGTCCAGGTGACATTATGAGCGAGTGTCCGGGGTATAGGGTCTGGGATCCGGTGAGGGGAGCCCGCTGCGGCCAGTAGTGCATGGGCAGGTCGTTCCAGGTGAGGGGGGTTGATTGATTGATTGATTTATTGTCACATGTACTGAAGTACAGAGAAAAGTATTTTTCTGCAGCCAAGGAAACATACACAGTGTGTACACAGTAGGCAACAAAAAATAGTAGATAGTTACAGTGAATGCGAGAAAGTACACAGAACATTGACAAATAAATAATTAGTTACAGTATGGAACAAGTGCAAAATAACAATGAAAATATGACATAAGTAGGAGCAGCATAGAGCACGTGAATAGTGTCTTATAGGGAACAGATCAGTTCGAGGGAGAGTCGTTGAGGAGTCTGGTAACTGTGGGGAAGAAGCTGTTCCTAAGTCTGGATGTGCGGGTCTTCAGACTTATAGAATCATAGAATCATAGAATTTACAGTGCAGAAGGAGGCCACCTGGCCCATCGAGTCTGCACCTGGCCCATCGAGCCTGGAAAGAGAACCCTACCTAAGCCCACACCTTCACCCTACCCTGGTAACTCAGTAACCCCACCCAACCTTTTGTTTGTACAGTAAGGGCAATTTTTATCATGGCCAATCCACCTAACCTGCTCACCTTTGGACTTTGGACGGAAACCGAAGCACCCGGAAGAAACTCACGCAGACAGGGGGAGACCATGCAGACTCCGCACAGATAGTGACCCAAGCCAGGGATCGAACCTGGGACCCTGGAACTATGAAGCAACTGTGATAACCACTGTGCTACCCTGCTGCGCTTCTGTAACTCTGCCTGATGGAAGGGTCTGGAAGAGGGCAAAGCCTGGAAGGGGGGGATCAATGGGGGAATGGAGGGTCCCGGGGTGGGAGCCACCATTGTTTGCCAGTCTAACACCCCCTCACATGTGTTACAGATATTTAACGCTATGGCAGGGATTTTGGACTCAGAACACGCCTGTAGTGGTGCTGCTGCTAGACCGGGTGGCCAGACGCCGGAGACGGCAGCAGCTGCAGCGTCTGCAGATGCTCGAGGTGGCAGACCATGTGCCAGACCCCGTCCCACACCCTGAGGACCCAGCCACCCATCAGGCCAGGGAGGGACCCTGACGGGGAGTCCCGCGATGCTCCAGGGTGTGCAGGCATCGCTGGTCATTCGAACAGAAGACAGACACTGCGTGACACAGGAAATTCCGCTTCAGCAAGCAGATAGTGCGGCATTTGTGCCATGTCCTCGCTGACTTGGTACCACATGGAGGAGGATAACTGCTCCCGGTGGCCATAAAGGTCACCGCAGCCCTGAACGTTTAGGCCTCAGGATCATTCCAGGGCTAGGGCGGGGACCTGTGTGGTATCCCGCAGGTCACAGTCCACAGGTGCATCCAACAGCTCACGGACCCACCCTGCCCCGGCCGCGCGGGCGTAACTGCAGGGCCCTGGCAGCAGCCAGAGCTGTGACACGCACGCTGGGGCCCTGCTGGCCCCCTTGAAGACGGAGAATCATCCTGAACTTTCTAGGAAAAAGTCCAGAGTGATTCTCACCCGTTTTCCGGCGGGCGTGGGGACTTAATCCCCAGAAGGGAGAATCCCACACATTATCTCCACTTTTAGTGTATGCATGCTTGCTGGTGCTTGCTCCTCGTTCAAGTGTTCAGTTGGGTGGTGCTCTTTTTGGAAACCTTAGGTTGATTTATGGATTCCCATTTGCCTGTGAAAAGAATGTATACATGTTTTTGAATAAGTCCATGTGAGTTCTGCATTGTCAACAAAAGTCAGGTTAGGCACCTGTGAGGAACGAGTATGTAAAATTGCAGTGTAATAAATAATGAAATTAATAATTAAAATGGTACATACCAGTCTCGCAGCACGGGCGGGATTCTTTGATCCTGAGGCTAAGTGTTGACGCCCGTCATTAACGCCGTCGCGTTTTACGACGCCATCAACAGGCCCCCAGGATCAGTGATCCTGCACCCTACAGGGGGCCAGCACGGCACTGGAGTGACGCACGCAGCTCTAGCTGCCGATACCGGTGTCAAACGGGCGCTGCGGGTCTGCGCATCGGCCTATCTCGGCACCCATTTGGCCCAACGCGTGCGGGAATCACCAGGGGAGGGTGTAGCCACCTGAGTTGGCCACTTCCCGACTTAAAATGGAGAACCGCAAAGGCTGAAGAGAAATTCAGCCAACACAGGCAAAAACTAGCAGGCGCAAGTTACTGTGTATTAGACTCTGCAAAAACACAGACAGCATCGATACAAGCAGCCATCTGCATAGTAATGTAGCAGCCATCTGCATAGTAATGAGCGATCCCCGGTAACAATCGAAACATTTAAGGTAAACAAAGCCAAGCCAGACATAAAAGAGGTTAACGGACACTTAAAGACCGCCCTACGATCAGGGAACAGCTCCAGTATTGGAGAAATCGAACCAAACGATTGGAACAAAGTCCAATCACTTGAAACCAGGTACGGGATCCGCCCCGAAAGGCGGCGGGAAGCCCCTGGGGACTATAAAGTAAAATACCCAAGTTCAAATCGTCCTTCTTGACAGGGTCAGTCAGCAACGCGAAGCAACCCTTGGCAGTGACCTGTCCGGCGGCCTCCAAATAAGTAAGTCTCAAGTCAATGCTCGCTACGAGATAGGCGCTCCTAGCTACCAGTCTATACCAGCTTTTGAATCCTGCAGTTTCAGAACCCGAACGAAAGGCCATTTGTTCCCCTGACCTGATGGGCCAGTCCGAAGCTAAGTATAGGCCTGTTATAGAAATAGCCTAGAAAGTAAATCGCATGAGTAGCGATTTACTGTGTATAATAAATGTGTATTGATTTGAATCTTACTAATTGGTGTGTTGATTTATTGATCATTACTTGAACCTGAACCTCGTGGCGGTACCATAAAGATAACTGGCGACTCTAGAGCAAAGGTTATAAAACAGAGCCAATTGAACCAACCAAATGTTAGCACCAGGGGCGTGTAAAGCGGCCCCGACCGGCGCCAATGGCGGGGATTCTCCGGTGACGGACCGGCGTCGGAGTTGCGTCCCGTGAATCTCCCTCCGGCAATTCTCCGACCCGGCCCGGGGTTGAAGAATCCCGCCCCACATCCCTGCAATCTCCACAGTCCAGAGCCTACCAGATTCTATCAGCTACCACTTCCATACACAATGAGCTTTTCACATAATCCGTTCCATATCTTGTGCTACTTCTTTCAGTTATAAATATGTTTCCTTTTAAACAAAGAGCATGGGGCAGAGTGATTTTGCTTAATATTTCCTTTTTGCGGTACATTTGCCTTTCTATTATGGTATGCATCCAGCAATTTGCAAAACACCACGAAGGAGTGATTTTTCATCCACAGTTAACACAGTCGCTGTATCCTTAGTCCCCTTTAGGGGAGGCGATGGCATAATGGTATTGTCACTGGACAAGTAACCCAGATATCCAGGGTAATGCTCTGCAGGTGGTGGAATTTAAACTCAATAAAATATCTGGAATTAAAAGTCTAATGATGACCATGAAGCCATTGTTGATTGCCGTAAAAATCCACCTGGTTCATTAATGTCCTTTAGGGAAGGAAATCTGCTGTCCTTACATGGTATGGCCTACATGTGACTCCAGACCCACATAATGTGGTTGACTCTTAAAATGCCACTTGGCTGAGGGCAATTAAGAATGGCCTTGCCTGCGATGCCCACTTCCCATGAAAGAACAAAGAAGAAAAAGGTGGGAGAGCTCTGTCCCTTAATTAGTAAGCACAAAAGGCTACTGGATATTTTTTGGCATGATTTGGCATTAAAAATCTTGAACTTGTGGGCCTTGCTTTAACATATAACATAGAACATAGAACGATACAGCGCAGTACAGGCCCTTCGGCCCACGATGTTGCACCGAAACAAAAGCCATCTAACCTACACTATGCCATTATCATCCATATGCTTATCCAATAAACTTTTAAATGCCCTCAATGTTGGCGAGTTCACTACTGTTGCAGGTAGGGCATTCCACGGCCTCACCACTCTTTGCGTAAGGAACCTACCTCTGACCTCTGTCCTATATCTATTACCCCTCAGTTTAAAGCTATGTCCCCTCGTGCCAGCCATTTCCATCCGCGGGAGAAGGCTCTCACTGTCCACCCTATCTAACCCCCTGATAATTTTGTATGCCTCTATTAAGTCTCCTCTTAACCTTCTTCTCTCCAACGAAAACAACCTCAAGTCCATCAGCCTTTCCTCATAAGATTTTCCCTCCATACCAGGCAACATCATGGTAAATCTCCTCTGCACCCGCTCCAAAGCCTCCACGTCCTTCCTAAGATGCGGTGACCAGAACTGTACGCAATACTCCAAATGCGGCCGTACCAGAATTTTGTACAGCTGCAACATGACCTCCTGACTCCGGAACTCAATCCCTCTACCAATAAAGGCCAACACTCCGTAGGCCTTCTTCACAACCCTATCAACCTGGGTGGCAACTTTCAGGGATCTATGTACATGGACACCTAGATCCCTCTGCTCATCCACACTTCCAAGGACTTTACCATTAGCCAAATATTCCGCATTCCTGTTATTCCTTCCAAAGTGAATCACCTCACACTTCTCTACATTAAACTCCATTTGCCACGTCTCAGCCCAGTTCTGCAGCTTATCTATGTCCCTCTGTAACCTGCTACATCCTTCCACACTGTCGACAACACCACCGACTTTAGTGTCGTCTGCAAATTTACTCACCCACCCTTCTGCGCCTTCCTCTAGGTCATTGATAAAAATGACAAACAGCAACGGCCCCAGAACAGATCCTTGTGGTACGCCACTTGTAACTGAACTCCATTCTGAACATTTCCCATCAACCACCACCCTCTGTCTTCTTTCAGCTAGCCAATTTCTGATCCACTTCTCTAAATCACCCTCAATCCCCAGCCTCCGTATTTTCTGCAATAGCCTACCGTGGGGAACCTTATCAAACGCTTTGCTGAAATCCATATACACCACATCAACTGCTCTACCCTCATCTACCTGTTCAGTCACCTTCTCAAAGAACTCGATAAGGTTTGTGAGGCATGACCTACCCTTCACAAAGCCATGCTGACTATCCCTGATCATATTATTCCTATCTAGATGATTATAAATCTTGTCTCTTATAATCCCCTCCAAGACTTTACCCACTACAGACATGAGGCTCACCGGTCTATAGTTGCCAGATTTGTCTCTGCTCCCCTTTTTGAACAAAGGGACCACATTTGCTATCCTCCAGTCCTCTGGCACTATTCCTGTAGCCAATGATGACATAAAAATCAAAGCCAAAGGTCCAGCAATCTCTTCCCTGGCCTCCCAGAGAATCCTAGGATAAATCCCATCAGGCCCCGGGGACTTATCTATTTTTAGCCTGTCCAGAATTGCCAACACATCTTCCCTACGTACCTCAATGCCATCTATTCTAATAGCCTGGGTCTCAGCATTCTCCTCCACAACATTATCTTTTTCCTGAGTGAATACTGACGAAAAATATTCATTTAGTATCTCGCCTATCTCTTCAGACTCCACACACAACTTCCCATCCCTGTCCTTGACTGGTCCTACTCTTACCCTAGTCATTCGCTTATTCCTGACATACCTATAGAAAGCTTTTGGGTTTTCCTTGATCCTACCTGCCAAATACTTCTCACGTCCCCTCCTTGCTCGTCTTAGCTCTCTCTTTAGATCCTTCCTCGCTACCTTGTAACTATCCATCGCCCCAACTGAAACTTCACACCTCATCTTCACATAGGCCTCCTTCTTCCTCTTAACAAGAGATTCCACTTCTTTGGTAAACCACGGTTCCTTCGCTCGACGCCTTCCTCCCTGCCTGACCGGTACGTACTTATCGAGAACACACAGTAGCTGATCCTTGAACAAGCTCCACTTATCCAGTGTGCCCAACACTTGCAGCCTACTTCTCCAACCTATCCCCCCCAAGTCACGTCTAATGGCATCATAATTGCCCTTCCCCCAGCTATAACTCTTGCTCTGCGGTGTATACTTATCCCTTTCCATCACTAACGTAAACGTCACCGAATTGTGGTCACTGTCCCCAAAGTGCTCTCCTACCTCCAAATCCAACACCTGGCCAGGTTCATTACCCAAAACCAAATCCAACGTGGCCTCGCCTCTTGTTGGCCTGTCAACATATTGTGTCAGGAAACCCTCCTGCACACACTGTACAAAAAACGACCCATCTAATGTACTCGAACTATATCTTTTCCAGTCAATATTTGGAAAGTTAAAGTCTCCCATAATAACTACCCTGTTACTTTCGCTCTTATCCAGGATCACCCTCGCCATCCTTTCCTCTACATCCCTAGAACTATTTGGACGCCTATAGAAAACTCCCAACAGGGTGACCTTTCCTTTCCTGTTTCTAACTTCAGCCCATACTACCTCGGAAGATGAGTCCCCATCTAGCATCCTCTCCGCCACCGTAATACTGCTCTTGACTAGCAGCGCCACACCTCCCCCTCTTTTGCCTCCTTCTCTGAGCTTACTAAAACACCTAAACCCCTGCAACATCCATTCCTGTCCCTGCTCTATCCATGTCTCCGAAATAGTGGATAAATGCCTTCTACCACGTGCTACTGAGCCATAGGGATGTTCCAGATTTACTCCGGAGCCCATGCTACTTAAGCTTATCTCAGCCAAGGAGAAAATGGAAGCAATAAATTTGGTCTTGGTGCTCCTAAAATTGAGAGGGTGTTATTCCCATTCCTGCCCTTGTTTGATATGTAATGTCTTTTGCTGGAAAGAACATGTGTGGAGAATAGTATCAGGCTCAGTGACAATGCCTCCCACAGACAAATTACCAGGATTCACCACGTCAGCTCCACTATGAAGGAGAAACATATTCACAGGTGTTGGAGGGTAATTGACAACTATGTAAGTGTGTTCCAGTATAAGTCAATGTCTTCAGCGGAGAAAGAGAAAATCGGAGGGAGGAAAAACAAAAAGGTACATTCTATTCTGATGAAGTATTGAATGCATGACTCAAATTCTCCTTCAGTTGTTAATATTGGGCCAAAAGACAACTCCAGCCTAATTATTATGCAGATAAGCTGAATGGTCACTTACCATTCTAACTTCCTGTGAGTTCCTTGGTTGGTTCTGAAAGAGAAATGTATAATTGTGTCACCCTAGTTTATAAAAACTCAGGGGGACAATTTTCAAATGTTCCTTCATTTCATTGTAATATTTTTGCTCATAAATTTAGTGTCTGTCGAGGAAAGGCTGGAAGTTCAGGTATGGCACCCACAGCTTCTTTTAAGGTGTTACATGGGTTGTATACAAACTAAAACTCCATATTCTGCTCTAAAATGTACCTTGACCTTATTAAAACATAATTATTTCAGAAGTCCTTTGACTGCAGTTAATGAGATACTCAATTCCATGATGTGGCACAACTAGAAATTAGAAGGAAATCAAACCAGCAGGCTGATGAAACTTGGACCTTAAATTGAGATTGGATTCAAATCTGGGCTCTGAGTTAAAAGGAGAATGTGTCTCTTGTTGTCTAGCACTCTTTATTACAGAATTGTTGTCATTTAACTGTGACCGAAGGACTTTTGAGGAAAGCATGGATCCTATCATTTTGTCAAATTATTTACACAAATGTTTTCACCAAATAAGAGCTCACAAAGTGGCTATGAATTAATTTAGGTGAGTAATCTTCTGTTAAATGTGAAGTGAATCAATGCAAGCTACTGGAACATTGAGGGATCAACATGAATTGAAAATTTACCTCCCTAAGAGGACTTCAGTGTTGCTTTTGGCAAAGTTTCATGAGCTCCTTTACAGCATCAAGCAACTGACATTTAACAACATTCACAAGGGGCTATACTGTTACAGCAATTTTAAAGCAATATTATTTGCATTTCAATCCCCTGCTCCTGAAAAAGAGCCGCAATCTTGCATTTTCCCATCTCATGAATAGTTGTTTGAGTTGCAAACAAGTCATAAAACACCAATTTGCAAATAACCTGTGATTTGAAAATGGTCATGTAACCATACATTAATCTTCTAAAATTGTTTACCTCCGCTTAAGAATAGTTATGTTAATTGTTATGCATGGTTTCTGATACAAACTGGATTCTTTGTCGGGACACAAGTGAAAGAAATAGTCTAGAATAGGAAGTAACCTTTCAGCTTATCCTCATTAAATAAATAAGGTGGAGTTGACCGTCAACTTGATACTTTTACTATGAAGGTAAAATAATCTAATTGTAAACCATTTTAGTTCTTTATACTCATTCGGCCAGAACTCACCACTTTCACTTTTGCTGCATGTCTTCCCATCCTCTTTGAGATAGAAGCCTTCCTTGCACGCACATTGGTAACTCCCTGGTGTGTTGAGACAGATGTGAGAACACGCAGTTCCATTGCTTTTGGCACATTCATCAATATCTGTCAAAACAACATTTAATATATAACGTGAGTTAATGAGCTGAAGAAAATTGTTGAAAAATGAAATTGCTTTTAAATGAGTTTTTCCAGCTTCCTTTATGGATTAGCTGTTTAAGATAGCAGAAGGTGAACCAGACAAACCGGATAATTTCCCAAATTAACTTTGGCTGACTAACAAAATCTGAGGGCAAAAGAAACCCCCTGAACTGCAGGGCCAAGACGTTTACCTACAAGGCCTGCATCCTCAGCATATTGCTGTATGGCAGAGATGCCTGGACAACCAGTAACTACCAAGAGCATTATAAGCTCAATAATTTACATCTCCAGTGTCTACGACACACCCTTGGCATCAGGTGGAAAGACAAGTCACCTATGAAGCAGCCCTTTCTTCTGCATCTTATTTGTGAATGAAGGCCCAACTGGAATCGTAGCCCCCACCCAATTGTCCATGCCACCAGCTGGATATCACGTTAGCCCACATCGCGCCTGGACCAACATGGCATGGAGATGTCAGGACTTAGCTGAAGAAGGCCTGGAGCAGCCCTTGGAGATTGGCATGGAAGATGGAGGCCTCCAGTGACCGCACCCTGGAACGCAGCATGCTGCAGTGGGTGGGTGGAGCATCTACCAGCTGAATCTTCTGGATGCAGCAGCTTCCCGGAGGTGGATGTTCTATCTTTAGGATCTTTCAGAATGTGGAAACGTTCCTTCAGTGGTGGATCAGTTGGTGTCCAGACACCTTTTAAATATAGGGTTCAGATGCGAAAAATGGTGTGCAAGCCATCTAAGCTGTCTCACCACACAAAATGTCAGGAAATCTCCAAATGCATAATTAATGAGGCCATATCATGTGATACGGCGTAAATTCCCACCTGCCTCCCTGGTGGAAAATGTTCCTTGCTCCCACCCCACCATAGAACTTAATCTCAGAATGGAAAAGTCCACCCAATATAAAATTCCTCATATTATGATCACTTGTCCCCAGTGGCTCCTTTACTACAAAGTTATTAATTAAAGCTGCCTGATTGCACAACGTCAGATTTAAAAGAGCCCGATCCTTCTTCGGATACTAAGCAAACTGATCTAGAAAATTATCTTGAATATATTCTATTAACATATCCTCCATACAATTTCTGCAAATATAGTTTCCCAGGATTTGACCAGATTTACGATCCAAGGACACAAGATTGTGCTTCTACGTTAAAACATGTTTAGGCCGATCTGATTCTGGTTTTTCCCATAAAAATAGAAGAAGGATTCTGTTTGCGGAAATCTTCACTCAGCAAGTATTTTTAGAAGATTTATGATGGCTTGCAAGATAGGCTGCTACGTATCTCGTAAATGTCTCTCTCATGCATTCACCACCAACTGATCTTAAATTACAAAAAAACAATTCAGACAGTAACAGTGAGGCTGAAGTAGTTTGCAAACTTCTTTTTGGGGGTATGTAAGTGTTGGTATAGCATTGGGTATCAGTGTGTTCATTGGGTAGATTGTAGATTGGCTCGGCCAGTATTTTTATTGCTCACTACGAATCAACCGTTGAGAAGGTTGTAGTGAACTGTCTTCTTGAATTGTTCCAGTCCCTGCAGTGTAGGTACACCCACAGCACTGTTAGGGAGAGAGTTCCACAATTTTGACCCAGCAGCAGTGAAGGAACGGCAATATATTTTGAAGTCTGGATAGGATGTGACTTGGGGGGGAAACGTTTAGGTGCTGGCATTCCCATGCAGCTGTGCCTTTGTCTTTGGATTTGGAAGGTATTGTTGAAGGAAAATGCTGTGATGTTTGTAAGGAGTGATGGGTAATAATTGGCGTGAATTAAATGGTTCAAGTGTTCATACTGACCAATACAATATGGTTTCTCTCTGTTTCTGTGCTTCACACGGTCAAAGTAGTATCCCAGGTAACATGTGCATAGCACTCTGCCAAAGTTGTCAGTGCACTGTTGTTCACACGGTGCTCCTGAGCATACATCATAGTCTGGAATGGGAACAATAAGAGGAGAGTTATTGCTGAATGAATGACAAAGGCGCAGAGAAGACTCAGAGATTAAAGATTCAAACTGGAAAAGGATCGTAGGTGGATATCCCAGACTCAGATTTGAGACACTTGTCAAATATAATAAATTATTTTTCTGTGGACACTGGGTGGAATCTTTGACTAAGTGTCAACTCAGGTGGCAAAAGTGGTGTGTAGCCCGCCAGCTCCATTGCCAGCTTTCCCCACCATACTTTTGACACTTGGTCAAAGACATCTTGGAGGCAGGTACTAAGATGTCAAGCTGGTAGGGCAGGCTCTGAATGAGGCTGCCCCTCCAGGAATGTCAGCCTTCAAGAGATTGGTTTAAACCTCCACGATTTGCCCCCCACCCCAAAGGAAACCACCTGCCCTCATGGATATCCCCATCGGAAGCATCCCTCTCTGGTACCTTGGTATTGTCCTGTACCGCCCGGGCATGACCTGCTTCCCCTAGGTGCTGTTCTTACATGTGGGTGCCAGCGGGGCGATAGGGGGAGGAATCCATAGGTGTGGCAATAATACAGTGGGGAAGCCCACTAATGATATTAAAATGTATGGTAATGGGGTAATGGCGACTCCCATTACGTCACTGTGGAGTGTGTAGTCAATCAGAATGGGAAATCCCAGCACCGTAAAAGCAGTTTGAGGAATCCTATTGGATTCTCTGCCCCGACACCATTCCTGTCCATCAAAAATGGGCGGAATATCCCAGCCACTAAAAACAACAAATCCAAGTTTGTAAATAGCATTGTTATAACCCTGCATGAGTCTTACGGTGTAGGAATGATTAACTACCTTGTGGACCTTGCAGAATACGAGCTCCCTTGATAAGGGGTTGGGGAACAACTGACAACATCTGGCTATGTAGAAATAGAGTTAGTCAGTAAGGCACTGACTAGTGAAGACCCAGTAGGGAGCTACTGGAGCTTTATATACCCTCCAGTAATTTTAAAATAAAGTATGTTAATCGTTTTTACAAACTTGGTGTGGACTTTTTGTGACCTTATAAAAAGTCTCATTAGAGGAAAAGAAAATAATGAGGAGGAATGCAACCAACCTGAGAAGAATTTTGAAATTAAACTAATTGAAACCAAGCACAGTTCAATCTAGAAAAATGCAAACTGTTTGTCTCAAACAACAAACCAATGTAAGCAGCAGAAGGCTTAATGTCTAATAACTCTGCGGAACTTGTTTCAGTTCTGGGGTGAATTTTCACAATTACCCCTTGGCCAAAACTGAGCACGAATGGACCAGCTGCCCATCTTCCATCCTGCCTTATTCTCAGTACAGTGATGCACAGTTGTTCCATTGGCATGTTGTTTCACCAATGATTTTTAAAAAAGAGACCAATGAAGCTTGTTCCAATAGATAGATAAGTCCCCGGGGCCTGATGGGATTTATCCTAGGATTCTCTGGGAAGCCAGGGAAGAGATTGCTGAGCCTTTGGCTTTGATTTTTATGTCATCATTGGCTACAGGAATAGTGCCAGAGGACTGGAGGATAGCAAATGTGGTCCCTTTGTTCAAGAAGGGGAGTAGAGACAACCCCGGCAACTATAGACCGGTGAGCCTCACGTCTGTTGTGGGTAAAGTCTTGGAGGGGATTATAAGAGACAAGATTTATAATCATCTAGATAGGAATAATATGATTAGGGATAGTCAGCATGGCTTTGTGAAGGGGAGGTCATGCCTCACAAACCTTATCGAGTTCTTTGAGAAGGTGACTAAACAGGTAGACGAGGGTAGAGCAGTTGATGTGGTGTATATGGATTTCAGTAAAGCGTTTGATAAGGTTCCCCACGGTAGGTTATTGCAGAAAATACGGAGGCTGGGGATTGAGGGTGATTTAGAGATGTGGATCAGAAATTGGCTAGCTGAAAGAAGACAGAGGGTGGTGGTTGATGGGAAATGTTCAGAATGGAGTTCAGTTACAAGTGGCGTACCACAAGGATCTGTTCTGGGGCCGTTGCTGTTTGTCATTTTTATCAATGACCTAGAGGAGGGCGCAGAAGGGTGGGTGAGTAAATTTGCAGACGACACTAAAGTCGGTGGTGTTGTCGACAGTGCGGAAGGATGTTGAAGGTTACAGAGGGACATAGATAAGCTGCAGAGCTGGGCTGAGAGGTGGCAAATGGAGTTTAATGTAGAGAAGTGTGAGGTGATTCACTTTGGAAGGAATAACAGGATGCGGAATATTTGGAGAATGGTAAAATTCTTGGAAGTGTGGATGAGCAGAGGGATCTCGGTGTCCATGTACATAGATCCCTGAAAGTTGCCACCCAGGTTGATAGGGGTGTGAAGAAGGCCTATGGTGTGTTGGCCTTTATTGGTAGAGGGATTGAGTTCCGGAGTCATGAGGTCATGTTGCAGCTGTATAAAACTCTGGTACGGCCGCATTTGGAGTATTGCGTACAGTTCTGGTCACCGCATTATAGGAAGGACGTGGAAGCTTTGGAACAGGTGCAGAGGAGATTTACCATGATGTTGCCTGGTATGGAGGGAAAATCTTATGAGGAAAGGCTGATGGACTTGAGGTTGTTTTCGTTAGAGAGAAGAAGGTTAAGAGGAGACTTAATAGAGGCATACAAAATGATCAGAGGGTTACATAGGGTGGACAGTGAGAGCCTTCTCCCGCGGATGTAAATGGCTAGCATGAGGGGACATAGCCTTAAACTGAGGGGTAATAGATATAGGACAGAGGTCAGAGGTAGGTTCTTTACGCAAAGAGTGGTGAAGCCGTGGAATGCCTTACCTGCAATAGTAGTGAACTCACCAACATTGAGGGCATTTAAAAGTTTATTGGATAAGCATATGGATGATAATGGCATAGTGTAGGTTAGATGGCTTTTGTGTCGGTGCAACATCGTGGGCCGAAGGGCCTGTACTGCGCTGTATCGTTCTATGTTCTATGTTCTAAAATGCAATGGCATTGGTTTTATGAGGCCAGGAATTTATTTTGCTTCTATAACAAGTCTTCTCATCTACCGCTGCTCCCTCCAATTCCTTCTTCTGAGCTTCCTACCCATCTTTGTGTCTCAGATCCTGTTGCCTGTGTGTTTGCTGTTCCTTACACTCCATGATTGACTTTTCATTTCTCTTGCATGCTAGGTCCAGTTTGGCTCTGTGATGAAGACACTGGTAGTCCTGCTCTCCTGCCTAGAACAGTGGTCACAGCTCTCCACTATTAACCAAATAAACTGTCCCTCATAACAACTTTAATCTGTCATCAAGAACTTAAGAGTGTGTGCCTCTACTCTTGATCCTCTACCCAGCCAAAGTTTGCCCTTTGCTAAAATTCCTTTGAAACTTGAAATGAAAATGGCTTATTGTCACAAGTAGGCTTCAAATTAAATTACTGTGAAAAGCCCCTAGTCGCCACATTCCGGCGCCTGTCCGGGGAGGCTGGTACAGGAATTGAACCGTGCTGCTGGCCTGCCTTGGTCTGCTTTAAAAGCCACCTATTTAGCCCAGTGTGCTAAACCAGCCCCTTCAAAGACTTCAAAGACAAATCAACAGTGCAATGGCATATGAGACCTATTACATTACTTTTTATAGGAATAGTTATACAGAGCACTAATGAGACTACATCTGGACTACTGTGTACAGTATTGGTCACCCTATTGGCTCAGTGACAAGAAACAAAGTGTAATAGTTGATGGATGCTTTTGCGAATGGAAAGCAGTTTCCAGTGGTGTTCCACAGGGCCCATCTCGGGGCCCTTGTTTTTTTATTGTATATATTAATGATTAGACCTAAATGTGGAAGGCATGATTGGGAAATTTGCAGATGCCAATTGCAGATGATATTAATATGCACATAGACTGGAAGAATCAAATTGGCAAGAGTAGCCTGGAGGCTGAGTTCATTGAATGTATCAGAGGTTGTTCTTTGGAACAGTATGTTGGGGAACGGACCAGGGGCAGGCTACCCTGGATTTGGCATTGTGCAATGAGGAGGGGTTAATTAATGACCCCATAGTTAAGGATCCTCTCGGGAGTACCATAGAACTATAGAATTTACAGTGCAGAAGGAGGCCATTCAGCCGATCGAGTCTACACCAGCCCTTGGAAAGAGCACCCTACTTAAGCCCCACTCCTCCACCCTATCCACCTTTATCCCTGTAACCCAACCTAACCTTTTTGGACACTAAGGGCAATTTAGAATGGCTAATCCACCTAACCTGCACATCTTTGTACTGTTGGAGGAAACCGGAGCACCCGGAAGAAACACACGGGGAGGAAGTGCAGACTCCACACAGACAATGACCCAAGCCGGAAATCAAACCTGGGACCCTGGAATTGTGAAGCAACTGTGCTAACCACTATGCTACCGTGCTGCCCACATAGTGGGCATAGTATGAGTAGTGACCATAGTATGGAAAAATTTAAAATTCAGTTTGACCGGGGGGGGTGGGCCGAGTAGAGTGGGCAGGAAGGCTAAAAGGTAGGACAGCTGTCTAAGGAGATACTCAATTCCTCACAACTCAACAACTAAAGTATATTCCAGTGAGGAAGAAAGATGGTAAGAGGGGTAAAAAACATACATGGCTAAACAAGGAGATTAAGGACAATATAAAGGCAAAAACTAAGGTATATAATATTGCAAAGGCCAGTGGCAGGCTGGAAGATTGGGAAACTAACAAAGAGTTACTACAAAAGTATTAAAAATAGCTAAGGCAAATTATGAAAGGAAACTAGTGCAAAATATCAAAAGGATAGCATAACATAAATGTAAGTACAAAATCTAAGTACATAAGAGGGAAGCGAGTCTCTAAAATGAATGTGAGTCCCTTGGGAACCAGAGAGTTAATCGTCGGAAATGGCAAAGATGCTAAATCAATACTTTGTCTCAGTTTTCACAGTGGAGGACACTAGTACCATCCCTATAGGAACGGGTAATTCCGAGGAAATAGAAAGGGAGGAACTTAGAACAATCAACATCAACAGCGAAACGGTACTCAACACTCTCTTGGGACTGAGGGCAGACAAGTCCCCAGCGCCTGATGGCCTACATCCTGGAGTGTTAAAGGAAGTGGCAACGGGGATATTGGATCGATTGGTTATGATATTCCAAAATTCCAGTGACACGGGAAAGGTTCCAGTGGATTGTAAAAATGCTAATGTAATGCATTAGAAGAGAGGGAGGCAGAATGTGGGAAATTACAGACCAGTTAGTTTAACATCTGTTGTTGAGAAACTGTTAGAATCCATTATTAAGGAAGTAATATTAGGACATTTGGAAAGTCAAAACGCAATACATCAGACTCAGCATGGTTTTATGAAGAGTAAATCATGTTTGACTAATTTGCTAGAGTTTTTCGAAGATGAAACAAGCAAAGTGGATAATGGGATTTCTGTAAATGTAATGTATCTGGACTTCTGGAAGGCATTTGATAAGATGCTGCACAGAAGGCTAATTCCCAAGGTTAGATCACATGGGGTTCGGGGTAATTTATTAGCCTGGATAGAAGACTGACTGACGGACAGAAGACAGGATAAATGGGTCTTTCATTGGATGGCAAGATGTAACTAACAGGGTGCCACAAGATTTGCACCTTAGACCACAGCTATTTACAATCTATATAAACGACTTGGATACAGGGATAGAAGGTTCTATAGCCACATCTGCAGACAACACAAAAATAGGTGAGACAGTAAGTTGCAATGAGGAAATAAGAACTTTACAAATGGATATAAATAGGTTAGGAGAGTGGGCCAAAATGTGGCAGGTGAAGTTTAATGTGGATAAGTGTGAGGTCATGCAGTTTGGTCGAAAAAGTGGGAAGGCAACATATTATCGAAATCCTAAAATCCTGCATTCATCACAGCGGCTAGTTTCCATTTTCTATTTTTTGGCCAGCACACACACTGGGTTGAATAGCCTCTTTCTGCACCATTATTTGCCTTTGGTTCTATAAGGAGTTCTTGCTTGGTTCATGACTACTTGCACTTGAACTGATGGTGTAGTTTGTTTCTAATGTCCTTTATTTCTATAGATCTTCAGGGATTCTGACGTATCTGTGGTTGATTTTATGTTAGTCGACAGTGTGCCTTAAGCCAACAGGCAGACTTAGCTAAAGTTGTAGCTCTGTGATAGCATTTTAGCCTGTAAGCAGTAAACAAACATGTTTTGTTGAACAATTTTATGTTCAGAGCTAATGCACAGCTTGTAATTTCTGTAAATATAGACTATGAAATTACAGTGGTGGATTAACTACTTGCATAAATGAGTTTCGAACACCCCCACATCAATGATCTGCACAGCTGAATCGACAGAATTTCAGTGGTCTGTTCATTAACAAATTAATTGGAAGATCATTAGTGCAAATCTGGTGGGAAACTGGAAGTAACTTGTTGAGAGAACAGCCAATTCTGATTTAAAACAAGAGCAACAGGAAAGTAGGAAAACACTTAATCATTCCATTGATATTAAGGGGCTCACCCACTATGAGGGGCAGGTCATAAAGCTGATGGAGGTGCACTCTCCTTTTTGCCATGGGAGATGGTACCGTTAGGGACTTACTTCTGCCACCAGGTTAGTGATTTCGAGACTACACGTCCTTGTCAAGTACCACAAAGCCACAAAGTTCCAACCCTTTCTCAATCTCCTTAATTCAAAAGTAATAATGTTCACTCATTCATCGCTTGTACTGTCTGACCCTATAAATTCTCCCATCAACAGTGATCGATAATGATGAAGGGGAGGAAGGTGATGGTGATACAGAGGTGGGGCAGAACATCTTCCTTGATTATGTGGGTGGCAAGGGTAAGGAGGATAATGGCAAAGCAGAAGAAGGTCTATCACTGGTGAATAGCTGCAATAAAATACTTCCCCATGTTCGTCTGCCACAGCACTCACAATCTCAACCCATGCATCTGTTACTGTCTACTTTCACCATGACATGCTGGACTAATGATCCAGAGACATGAGCTTAATTCCAACCATGTCAGCTTGGAGTTTAAATTCTGCTAATTAAATAAATCTGCCACTATATTCAAATTAAACAAATCAATACATATCACATACCACTCATGAATAAAGTTAACAACCAGGTTTCTACTTGCTTTTACCTGCGTAGAATCTTTGGAGTGAGAAACTTTCAAGACAAAACTGGATAATTTTTATTCAGATAAGCGTTCTAGGAGCAACTGCCTTTTCAGACAGACCTGGCTCCTCCAGTTAACTACATCACCTGTACCCAATGCAGAAATAATTCTTTTGTCTCTTCTGACAAGATGTCCCTTAACTTGTTTAGCCAGGACCAAACACAATACCCCATATAAACTATTGATGCCCTAGGGGACCTTCAAATGTAAACAATATTCCATTATATAACTATCTGTAAACAAGTAAATGGCTCTCAAAATCTATTTTACCTCATGATTACCTCACTTTTACAACACCTTAATCTCAGCTCCAGCAGTCATACTGTCTGTATGTGTCTTAACCCAGGTTTTAAGACCATTACTGCAAAAATATAGAATGTAAAAAATAACAATATTTTACATTCATCACAGAATACACTGACATTTTTACAAATGACGCCATTGTTTTCTTCACAAAACCGCAGGTGTCACTTACCTTCTGGGATGCATTGACCAAGAACAAATTTATAACCTTGACAGCACTTTTTCCTGAAAAATAAAATAGATAGTTATTGTACAGGACAGGACCACACAAGTTAGTTTATTTTAAAGCAAAATCATGAAATATATCACATTTTTTTGTTCATTGAAAATCAAGATATTTTATTTTGCTCCCCTCATCGTTTTGATTGAATGCTCCTGCTGTGGAAGCTATATGTGCACTGAGTCTAATTTTCCGCACTTTAAGATTCATGGAAAATCATGCTCTCGTGCAATTCCTGATACTCCTGGCAGGTCAAGTTCAGCTCCAGGAACACAAAATTGGACAGTCTAATATTAGGTTGTCCCTGTGCTAAGGCCCAAAATTTTGGCAAGTTTGATTGTGACATAAGTTATGCATTGCAGTTTAAGTTTGGTAATGTGACTGACTCTTTAACACTCATGATGTGGAGATGCCGGCGATAGACTGGGGTCGGCACAGTCAGAAGTCTTACAACACCAGGTTAAAGTCCAACAGGTTTGTTTGGAGTCACTAGCTTTCGGAGCTCAGCTCCTTCATCAGGTGAGTGACACCTTTAACACTCAATCATTGTGTTTAAGGAGTTTAACAGCTAAAACCAAAGTCATCTGCCAAATCTGCCCTCATGCAACATGGTGAAGCTTGTTGCTGTATTAATGTGGTAACTGGTTTACTTGTTTTAGAGGAAGTTTATACATGGTTTTCACATATTGACAGATTCTATGAGTAATTCAGTTTGTACATGACTGCCAGTTCACCTTTTAAAAATAAGGCTGTAGTTTTCAAAATCCAAGTTCTCCTTTTCAAATATATTTTAATATATAAGCTTGTTCTGGCCAACAGGCTACATGTTCAGTGAGAAGTTGCTGCCTGAAAATCTAGTAGATGCAGCCAGAGAACTTCTGACCTCCGGATTCCTGCTGCAACAATATAAGTGCATTGGAGTGAGACTAGCAAATCTGGTTTGGCATATTTCTGGAGTGACAAACCATGACCTCCTGCCTTCAACAAATCTGCCCATAACAATCTTGTCATTGGGCACCCAGCACACCCATAAACATATTCTATCACCTTTTCGCACCAATCAGATAGCCAAAAGCCTCTTTATTAACCAATTATTGGTTGTCAGTCAAACAGCCTTTATTCCCCATGTCTGATTTTCTTTGTAAGTAGTGAACAAAATATTCAAAGAAAAATAACCCCCCCCCCCCCCCCAGTTTTCAATGCCCTTCAGATTTTTCTTCTAGTTTACTGCAGGAGTTTTCTGAAGGTTAATCTTTAATTCCCGGAGACACCGGGCCAAGCCTGGAAGGTTGTCAATCCTACTTGAACTAGTATTCATGCCCCCAGCATTGCAGGAGGTCGGCACCATTAGATATCCTAAGGTCAGGTAATTTCCATAATGTTCACAGGTCAAGATAAGGACCTGGAACAGAACCCAGCAACAGGAGATGATGGTGACTTACATTTGAGATAGAATGCAGCAAGAGTGCAACATTGTAATTTGAAGGGCTGTATTTAGTTAAAGGGATGAGCCGGCTCCTGCACAAGGTGGAGAAAGGCTACTGCAACAGAAGGGTGAAACCGAGTGTGTAACTTCTCGGATGTTGCTGTGGATGGGCTGGTCTCCCAAATTAGAGAATAGAGAGTGCCTTTGCTGAATTGCGGGGAAGAAACTGTCACATGCAGCAGTATGGACCATGTGGTACAAAGCTGGGAAACTGACTGGTTAAGTATAAAAGCATAATGGAACTCCTAAATATTGTGAATTCATGTGTAAGGGGTTAAGCCCCTCTTCATCTGTATACTTAAAAAAAAAATTTAGAATGCCCAATTATTTTTTTTCCAATTAAGGGGCAATTTAGCGTGGCCAATCCACCTACCCTGCACATCGTTTTGGGCTGTGGGGGTGATACCCATGCAGACACGGGGAGAATGTGCAAACTTCACACGGACAGTGACCCGAGGCCGAGATCAAACCCGGGTCCACGGCGAGTGAGGCAGCCGTGCAAACCACAGCGCCACCATGCTACCCTTCGTCTGTACAGTTAAGAATTTGAAAGTCTCTGTGATTTATATCAATATCAGGATTTATATTTGGTCAAACAATGCCATATCAGTGTAATCAACCCTCTAATTTGCCTCAGTCAACTGTCATAATATAACCATAGAATCCCTACAGTGCAGAAGGAGGCCATTCAGCCCATCGGGTCTGCACCGATCCTCTGAAATGGCACTCCACCCAAGTCCATTTCCCTGCCCTATTACTATAACCCTTTCACCTAACCTACACATCCCTGGATACTATGGGGCAATTTAGCATGGCTAATCCACCTAACCTGCACATCCCTGGATACTATGGGGCAATTTAGCATGGCTAATCCACCTAACCTGCACATCTTTGGACTGTGGGATGAAACCGGAGCACCCGGAGGAAACCCACACAGACACGAGGAGAAACTGCAAACTCCACCGGGAGTCACCCTGGCGCTGTGAGGCAGAAGTGCTAACCACTGTGCCACCCAATGTCTTCCGAATCTTCATACCGGCGAGATCTTCCAGTACCGCCAACGGTGCATCTCTGCCGTGTGTTTCTCGGCGGCATGAGATGGATACAATGGGAAATCCTATTGATAGCGGCAGGACCAGAAGATCCTACCACCGGCCAATGGTGGGCTGGCTCCCAATGCTGAGAAACACGTCGCGGGGAGGCCAGAGAATCCGTCCCCTAGTCTGCTCCCAAGGTGTTGATTTGTAGTCATGTAGCACCTTTCACCACCCTGGGTCATCCAAAAGTAATTTTACAGTCAATGAAGTACAAGTATAGTCATTTTTGTAATGTCGGTGATGTAACTGACAATTCATGCAGAGCAAGATCCCATGAACAGCAATGAGATATTGAGCAGATAAAGTGTTTTAGTGATGTTGGATGAGGGCTAAATATTGATTCAAAACACCAAGTGTTCCCTGCTTATTTCAGAAATAGTACCATTGAATATTTTATGACAATTAATTCTTAAAATCTTTGATATCCCTTTCCACCACCTGTCTGGGAGCATTTTTCAATTGCATAAGTTGAGTTACCCTGGTAAATTGGATGCAAGTGATTTGTTTTAAAGGAGTGCTCAACCAATTGTCTGATCTAGCAAAAGCCTCTTGGTGCACTCTGGAGTGACTGTGGGACGTAAATGTTGAGAGCTAGGCTCACTTTATCCGGCATCATCAGAAGTGTTGTTAATCTTGGTTGCAGATCTGGCCGCAACAGTGAGCAAAGACAGACCCATTAAATCATCATGTCTGAAGTGCAACATCCTGAGAGCTCTTGAGCTCCAGTTTAGGCATTTCTTGCAACATGCACCTGGGTCTATACATCATACTGAATGAGTAATGCTGGGGTGATCTGGATTCTATTAATGCTGCCTGATTAATCTGGATTCCTTTTCAGCTTCCTCTTATTTCTCTTACGCATTGTGGTCAGGAAGATAGAATACAATAAATAATTTATCAAAGTCAGAAGTCTTTAAATGCAAATGGTGCCCAAGTGTGCATGGTAATAGGTGACACATGGGATTAGAGTGTTTGCAGTGTTAAAGTGACCTGACTGTAAATGAATGGTTGTTTTTCTCTCACCATTATATGGTCAATCTTTGCCAATTGGAAGGAAAGCCGTGAGTAAATGTAATGGATGTGCTCAGTTGAACAATAAGCACCAGAGTCTCATTTCTGCTTTATCTTTGACACCTCACGTAGCGCACCCTATTCCACCTGAACTCAGCGTCACCATTTTCTTTCTGAAATGCTGTACATGACCTTGGGTTTTAACTCCATGATGCACGATTAATGACCACTAAAGCGAGGTTGTAGTCCAACTGATGGCT
This sequence comes from Scyliorhinus torazame, assembly GCF_047496885.1. Lineage (NCBI taxonomy): Eukaryota > Metazoa > Chordata > Chondrichthyes > Carcharhiniformes > Scyliorhinidae > Scyliorhinus > Scyliorhinus torazame. The sequence continues at coordinate 282,848,523 of NC_092709.1, read as the reverse complement.
TTAATAAGCTAGATGTTCCCCCCAGCAGCTCAGGTACAGAAAGAAGACTGCTGGGGAGGCATGGGCTCTTATACCCCGCCTTACAGGGCGGAGCTACCATATAGCTTGACCAATAGGAAACATACAATATCTACCAATGGTGTTCCAGCATTACCAGGTACCGTAATACCTCTACACCGACTACCACACTCCACACATGCAAATTAAAAATAAAATGGAATGAAAAGTACAACATAGAAAGATGTCATTCTATCCAACCAGCTTGCAGCAGCTCTTTCGAAGGTCAATCCAATTAATCTCATTCCCCTGCTTTTTCTGCGTATCCCTGAAATTACTTACTCCCTCAAATAATACTTCATTGTCTGCTAACTACTTTGAGACATTCGATGGTCATGGAAGCCATTAGATCAGCAGCAGCAACCTTGGGGGGGGCGGGTGGGGGGGGGGGGAGGTGGGGGTGGGGGGTGGAGGGGACGACCTGGGAGGGGGGGGGGGGGAGGGGATGACCTGGGAGGGGGGGGGGAGGGGGGAAGGGGGAACTGCCTGGGAGGGTGGATGAGCAGGAGATAACATGAAGGGTTGGGGAAACTGGCACGTACGGGTGAGGGCCAGTGTACAAAGCTGTGTAAATATATCATTTTGCCATGTATGTGTCTTGCTCTGCGCGATTTCTCATTTTTTTTTGTTACGAGGGGGGGGGGGGTTATTGTTTGTAAGGGAGAAAAATTGTGTTAAAAAACTTTAATAAATATATATAGATTTTTAAAAATGGAAGCCATGGAAGGTGCAAGTCTTTTCTTTATCAAACTGAGGGCCACTGCCTGTTCCAGTGTTTCACATATATTAAATTATTATTTAAATCAGTGCAGCAGGTATTCCTAATGTCCATCTCAATATTCATCCCTCTATCAACACCCTCAGCAGGAAATCTAAATTAATTAGTCATCCAGCACATTTAGCGAGCTGGGAAGGGGGAAGTTAGCTCAGTTGGCTAGATGGCCAGTATGTAGTGCAGAATAATACCAGAAGCCTTGAGTTTGATTCGCATTCCAGCTTATTTAGGCTTGGGATCTGCCTCCACAAATTCTTCTGTTCTTTGAAGCGTAAGTCAATTAGCTCTTAGCAATTTATGAAATCCTCATGTTTATTCTAATAAGTTGCTGTCTAAAGATAATCTTTAACCAACTGCTGAAAATAGCAATCAGCACTTCCAACAGAGGATTATCCTTAGAAAAAGATTCAGACAAGCTCCAGGGCGGCACGGTGGCACAATGGTTAGCAGTACTGCCTCACAGCGCCAGGAACCCCAATCAGATTCTGGTCCTGGGGATTGTCTGTGTGACGTTTGTACATTCTCCCCCTGTCTGCGTGGGTTTCCTCCGGGTGCTCCAGTTTCCTCCCACAGTCCAAAGATGTACAAGTTTAAGACAGAGATAGATAGGTTATTGATTAATAAGGGGATCAGGGATTATGGGGAAAAGCCAGGAGAATGGGGATGAGAAAAATATCAGCCATGATTGAATGGTGGAGCAGACTCAATGGGCCGAGTGGCCTAATTCTGCTTCTATGTCTTATGGTCTTATGGTCTAAGTTCGGTGGCTGACTAAACTGCCCCTTAGTATCCCAAGATGTGTGATTTAGGTAAATTAGCCAATATCAATGCGTGGGTTGTGGGGATAGTGTGGGGAAGTGGTGCAGACCTGATGGGTCAAATGACCTCCTTCTGCATTGCAGGGATTCTATGGGTATAACATGGCAGTATAAACATACAGTACAAAGTCAATTATTTTTTCCTAATATTTGAAAGCATCCTTGTAATTTTTAATATGTACACTGTCCAGTACTTTTCACAAAGCAATTATAAAAACGTTATTGTGTTCATTTATTTATTTTGATTGTACAAAAATAAACCTGAAGCCTGGGAAAATTATATTCAACTTGAATGTAAAGGAATATAATCCTAGGGCTTTGTATTGAAGATTCCTGTAAAGTGTTTCTGGCATGTAATCATCGGGAAACAGCATCAGCTTTCCTCTAAAACTGAATAGGATTCCATGAAAGTGAAGAACTGAGAATCAAAGGTAAATCAAATAAAACTACATTCCTTAGCTTGATTAATGTAGGATTTAAAAATAAAGTACCACTTTATTTAGAAATTACAAGATTGTTGAAACCTTTTCAGTCAGTCCCACCTGATCTGCATTGGTCAGGTTTCCGCTAATTTATGAACAAAGAGAAGTGGCTTGTTGTCGATCTTTCTCACTTTATTGAGTTAATTACTGCAGAATTTTAAACTGGAAATATACAGTGGAATTGCAGCACTGAAAGTCTGTTGCTAATAGCACTATCTCATAGATAATTGATCCAAATGCAAGAAGGAACCAGTGGGGCGAAATTCTCCGTTATCGGCGCAAAGTCCGCCGATCGGCGCAAAAAACGGCGCAAATCTGACTTGCGTCACGCCGGAAAAATCGTTGCAAAGTCTCCGGCCCGAAATGGGCTAGCAGGGACGTGACGGGATCCGCGCTTGCGCACTTGGTTCACGCCGTACAGCGTCATACACGCCGCACGGCGTGACAGCTCATAAGGACGCGCTACTCCCCCCCACCCGACCGGAACACCCGACTGGATGGCTGGCCGCCGCTCAGCCCCGAGGTTCCAGTCACGGGATATGGAGGCGCTCCTGGATGCAGTGGAGCAGAGGAGGGAGGCCCTGTATCCCGGGCACGGCCGCAGAGTTGCCCCACGCCACAGCCGGCGTCTGTGGAGGGAGGTGGCAGAGGCCGTCACCGCTGCGGCCCTGACACCACGGACAGGCACCCAGTGCCACAAGGTGAACGACCTCGTCAGAGCAGGCAGGGTGAGCCTCCCCCTCCCCGCCTGATATCCATATCCCCCTCCCCCATATCTCCCCCTCCGCCATATCCCCCCTCCCACATATCGGCCCTCCCCCATATCCCCCCTCCCCCATATCCCCCCCTCCCCATATCCCCCCTCCCCCATATCCCCCCTCCCCCATATCCCCAAGTGAATCCAGCCCTAACCTTAACCTCTGCAATACATGCGCAACCGATGGCGTGCATTCATATACCTGCCTAACACTGTTGCCTTTTACCCCTGCCACCCCCCCGCCCCCCCCACAGGATAAGCACGCACACAACAATAGGGAGCATGTGAGGACTGGAGGAGGCCCCGCTGATGAGAGGCCGCTGACCGAACATGAGGAAAGGGCCCTGGAACTGGCTGGCGGACCTGAGGACCGGGAGGTTGCTGATGCAGAGGTCAAGGGCGTACTAGCAAGTGAGCCACCGACAGCCCGTCCCCATATCCCCCCTCCCCTATATCCCCCTCCCCCATATCACCTGATCACTGGCTGCATGTCTAACCATGCATGCTTCATTGTGTATCGCAGGAGCAAACGTCCAGGCACCCATCCCCGCAGATGCAGACCGCCCGCACGATGCCCCTCGGAGGCCACGGGAGACGGAGAGACCCGGACCCTCCGGCATGCGACGCCCGCACGATGCCCCTCGGAGGCCACGGGAGACGGAGAGACCCGGACCCTCCGGCATGCGACGCCCGCAGGATGCCCCTCGCACACCACGGGAGACGGAGAGACCCGGACCCTCCGGCATGCGACGCCCGCAGGATGCCCCTTGCACACCACGGGAGACGGAGAGACCCGGACCCTCCGGCATGCGACGCCTGCAGCATGCCCGTCGCACACCACGGGAGACGGAGAGACCCAGACCCTCCGGCATGCGACGCCCGCAGGATGCACCTCGCACACCACGGGAGACGGAGAGACCCGGACCCTCCGGCATGCGACGCCCGCAGGATGCCCCTTGCACACCACGGGAGATGGAGAGACCTGGAGCAACAGGGAGACGACGCCCCCGTCACGTGCGGGTGCGACGACGCAGGCGTGTGCCACCCAGTGACGAGAGGGGCAGCCACAGGCCCCCATCACAGCCGAGCCAGGACACCACTACCCAGGACACCACTACCCAGGACACCCCTACCCGGGACACCCCTACCCGGGACACCACTACCAGGGACAGCACTACCCGGGACAGCACTACCCGGGACAGCACTACCCAGGATGACGAAATACCGGACAGTGACTCTGAGTGGATGGTTGGAGACGAACCCCCACCCCAAAGTGCTATGGACTCAGAGTGGGACGAAGAGCACGACACAACGCCACTGCTGTCACCAACACCCTCCACCATCGCAGAAACACTCACCTCGGTTGGGCACTTTAGTGATGAGGCGTCTGGTACACTCACTGGTGCGCACAACACAGCCGTCCCGGTACAGCAGGTGGAGGTAGGAGCAGCAGAGGGGCCGGGCGGTCGGAGGGCAGCCCAGCCCAAGCGAACATCTGCCGCCCAGATGGATCCCGGGTTCCTGGAGTTACCACACCCACACACAGATCCGATGCAACCACCGACCCGGAGACGAGCAAAGAGGGTGACGGCCGGCTTGCGGCGGCTGCAGTCGCAGGTGGAGGAGTCCACCCGCGTCCAGGAGCTGGGAGTGGTGCCGGTCATGCGTGCCACCCAGGCCGACACCGCACGGGTGGCGTCCGCGGTGGAGGCAATGGGTGCGACGGTGTCAGACATGGGGAACGGTTTGCGAGGCCTGGGGCTTTCCGTGCAGGCGGCGTCTGTGGCCCAGGACATGGCTGCCCTCTCACAGGAGGCCATGAGCCAGTGCCAGCGCCAGATGGCAGAGGCGCTCAACATCATGGCCCAGTCTCAGCAGGCCATAGCCCAGTCTCTGCAGGCCATGGCCCAGTCTCTGCAGGCCATGGCCCAGTCTCAGCAGGCCATCGCTGAGGGCATCGGCGCCAGTGGCCATGTGCGAGCTGGCGTCGCACAGTCACAGACAGGGTTTGCCAACCCCCTGGGCTCCATGGCTGCAAACCTGCAGACCCCTGTCGATACCAGCACGGGCCTCCAGGACTGGCAGCGGCAGATGTCGAGGGGGCGTCGGATGGCCAGTCCGTTCGCATCCCCCACCCATGTAGAGGCCTGGGGGCCATCGGGCACCCCGAGGGAGGAGGAGGTGGTGTGGTCCGTCCCGGCTCCCTCTGTAGGGGAGGTCCCGGAACACCGCAACACCTCGGACTCCCCCCCTTCCGTCCCAGGTGCATCGGGTGGGCAACGGGCAGGACAGGCAGGCAGCTCGCCATCCCAGTGTCAGAGGGCAGGATCACAGGACCAATGGGTGTGGGTGTGGCGCCAATTTTTCTGACGTGGAACTCCACAGATATTCCGTTGGCGCCAGCACTTAGCCTCAGAAATGGAGAATCCAGCCCATAATACCTGGGATAGATGGGTTCAAATCCTACCATGGCAGTTGGCGGAATTTTAATTTAATTTAAAAAAATCTTTGTCTGAATTCTACGTCTGTTGGGCTTGCACACTTGTTGGTCCAGGAAACGGGCACGCACACTCGACGAACCCAGAAACAAGTGTGAAACGCATTCCTGGCCACAGCCAACCATAGGGCCGTGATCTACTGGCCTCTTCATGCCTGACTTGGGATGCGATGAGGCCGTTAAATCTCGTCAGAAGCCTCTCATTAGATTTAACAACCTTGTTAAGCCTTGCAAGATTTAACGCAACCTCACGAAGCTTCGTGGTCTAGATCCAGCCCACAGTAGGCAGGATCCAGGTTTGCATATTCCAGTGTCCAGTCAGGCTCCATTCATTTGTTATCATCCTGGGGAAATATCTTGGGATTCCTGCAGACTATAAGGTGAAGTTTGTGGCATAACCGACACCGACACCGGGCAGCACGGTAGCATTGTTGATAGCACAAATGCTTCACAGCTCCAGGGTCCCAGGTTCGATTCCGGCTTGGGTCACTGTCTGTGCGGAGTCTGCACATCCTCCCCGTGTGTGCGTGGGTTTCCTCCGGGTGCTCCGGTTTCCCCACAGTCCAAAGATGTGCGGGTTAGGTGGATTGGCCATGCTAAATTGCCCATAGTGTCCAAAATTGCCCTTAGTGTTGGGTTGGGTTACTGGGTTATGGGGATAGGGTGGAGGTGTGGACCTTAGGTAGGGTGCTCTTTCCAAGAGCCGGTGCAGACTCGATGGGCCGAATGGCCTCCTTCTGCACTGTAAATTCTATGAAACTCTATGAAATCGGGAATGGCGATTGGGCGGAGAATAGCTCCGGACGCCGGTTTGATGCTGATTCGCACTGCTCCGCCCCCACCGAAACGGCGTCCTTGCACTGCGTGCTGTGGGTAGCTGCAACCGCGTTCGCATCTCATTATCGGGCCCACCCGCTCCGCCTCCGCTGGGCCGAATTCCCTATGCCGCAGTCCTCATGTGTTCTCAACAGTCATGAACCTGCCGCGGGAGCCGCGGAGAGCAAAAGAGGGCGTATGAACAGTGTCCAGTACCGCATACTTCGCCGACAGTCATGCCGATGGCCAAGGGGATTCTGTCAGGGCTGGAGGAAGTAGTTAGGTGTGGCCAGGAGGAGACATGTTTGGTCAGGGTGGACGGTACACGGTCCAGAAAAACAGGCGCCATCTTTTCAGCTGCGATCGATGTGTGTGTGCGGAGGGTGTATAGTGTACGTGTAGCTGCAGGCTGTCAGCTCTGCATTTGTCCATGACGTACCCGGCGAATCCCAAACCATTTTCGCGTGTTCTGCAGGTGTTCCACATAACGCCGGTGCTAGCTCCTCACCGGTAGCGGAATGGGTGTGGGTGTGGCGCCAATTTTTCTGACGTGGAACTCCACAGATATTCCGTTGGCGCCAGCACTTAGCCTCAGAAATGGAGAATCCAGCCCATAATACCTGGGATAGATGGGTTCAAATCCTACCATGGCAGTTGGCGGAATTTTAATTTAATTTAAAAAAATCTTTGTCTGAATTCTACGTCTGTTGGGCTTGCACACTTGTTGGTCCAGGAAACGGGCACGCACACTCGACGAACCCAGAAACAAGTGTGAAACGCATTCCTGGCCACAGCCAACCATAGGGCCGTGATCTACTGGCCTCTTCATGCCTGACTTGGGATGCGATGAGGCCGTTAAATCTCGTCAGAAGCCTCTCATTAGATTTAACAACCTTGTTAAGCCTTGCAAGATTTAACGCAACCTCACGAAGCTTCGTGGTCTAGATCCAGCCCACAGTAGGCAGGATCCAGGTTTGCATATTCCAGTGTCCAGTCAGGCTCACTTGAATATGTTTGCGTTGGAGTTACCCGAGGGGTGGGATCTAATGCCTACGCATTGGAGGCCCTAAGTGAGTGCCGTTTAGCACTGGTCTTCACCAATGTGGACCAGGTAACCCTGACCATTTTTTTTGGGGGGGGGATTCCCAGGAGGGGAGGGGGGGGGGGCATGGGGATTCCCAGTTGTTCAGGGGCTCCTGGGTGATTGGCTGTGGGCAGGGTAGTACCTTGGCCCCCTGCACACTGTCAGCCTGGCACACTGGCAGGTCCACCTGGACACCCTGACAGTAACACTCGGGTGCCACCCTGGCATTGCCAGGCTGGCAGTGCCAAGGTTCCCAGGTGGCATCTTGCCCATGGCGGGATCAGGCCCTGTCCTTATGAAGTGGTGTGTGGGGGCTCGAGGACCCCCTCATTGATACATTTGGGCATTCGGGTGTCTGGCGGCCGCAGTGGGGGTGTTCAAAGATCGGGGTGCCATCCTGCACTAGCGAGCTGAGCTTGTTAGTGCAGGCAATTGGACTAAGAGCGGCCTTGGCGGAATCCCATTTAATAATGGGGTCATTCTCGGCACTGCCAGTGCTGGGAAACACCCAGATAAATGTGCTCTACAGGGGACTCTGTTTCATTTCCATTAAATCATGCCCCAGAGTACAATTTCATGCCAGCTGGCGAATTAACAGGCAGCCAGCCTGAGCACTGCCGGAGCGCTGAGTAAAGGGATGGTGCAGGCTCGCGCTTTTATTGCGTTCTCTTGGGGACAGCCACTGCAAAGCTGTCTAGGGAGCTGCTGACCTGTGAATATTAAACCACGCCAGAAATACTATGTAAAATGTGTCCAGGAGCACATTCAAACACAAATCTCAGACCCCAGACACCTTTTTAAATTTAATTTCAGCCTGGACACTTCACCCCATCCTGGATCAAGGTTGAAACTAAAACGTAAAGGCTAGCTGGCTAATCAGCCCATCCGCAACCCGCTTGACTCACTTGCACACCTGCTGACCTAAATGCTGCACGAGGTGAGCAATGATGGCGGGACGGGCGCCCAACGTCTTTTTGTGCGATTTCACTGCTTCCAGGGTGTGCCTTCGTCTGAGCAATGTTAAATTCTGGCACTGCAATGTTAATAAAGCTAGTCTCAGTAATAGTGGCCATGAAACTATCGGAGGCGGAATATGGAGTTAAGGCCACAATTAGATCAGTCATGATCTTATTAAATGGTAGAGCAGTCTCGAGAGGGGCTGAATGGCCTACTCTTGCTCTTAATTTGTGTGTTTGCGTGTGACCAACTACTCAATCTCTAGGCTATCAGTCATTCATGGTTTTAATGCAATGCTGCTGCATTGAAAGTGGGAATTCCCGATTCCAAAAAAACTATCTGGTGAATTCTTGCCCAAAGTGGTACTCTATTCCGAGAGAAATAGAAATGTCAGGTCAGTTCGCAGAAGAGATCGAAATGACCATGGGTTACAAAAGTTGACATTTATTTTCTGAGCTAGACTCAGAGACGTGGACAAGAACCTCAAAATTAAGCATACAATATCCTAGGCATGGATTAATAGGAGCATAGAATATAAAAGCAAGGAGGTCATATTGAACTTGTATAAGGCACTAGTTAGACCTCGGCTGGAATATCGTATCCCGTTTTGGGTGCCGCACTTTAGGAAGTCTGTGATGTCATTGAAAACCGCGCAGGAACGATTCATGAGAATGGGTGCAGGGATAAGAAACATCAGTTATCAGGATAGATTGGGGTAGTTAGAATGTTTTTTTCTTGGCGAAAAGAAGCCTGAGAGGAGATTTGCTAGAGGTGTTCAAAATCATCAGGAGTCCGGACAGAGCAGAGAGGGAGAAACTGTCCCCACTTGTGCAAGAATTGAGAATGAAAGGGCACAGATTTTTAAAAATTAATTTACAGTACCCAATTCTTTTTTTTCCCAATTAAGGGGCAATTTAGCATGGCTGATCCACCTAGCCTGCACAGCTTTGGGTTGTGGGGAGAGACCCACGCAGACACGGGGAGAATGTGAAAACTCCACATGGGAAAGGGCACAAAGTTAAAGTAATTGGCAAAAGAAGCAAAAGCAACATGAGGGAAAAAAGATCATTTCAATGCTGTAAGGTCTGGAATGCATTGCCTGAGAGTATGGTGGAGGTAAGTTCAACTGAGGCACTCAAAAAGGAATTAGACTGTTATCTGAAAAGGAAGAATGTGCAGGGTTACGGAGAGAAGGCGGAGAATAGCACATTCACAGAGACATGGTGGGTCGAATGGCCTCCTTCTGCACTGTAACAATTCTGTGATTGGGTGAAGTGTTTATCAGTGTCAAATACAGACAGTTCACGTGTATGGAAATGAAAAGTGGTCAGTTCCCACCACAAAAATCCCACCCCTTCATTCACAAAATAGATATTCCACGTGATGCCGCTGAATGGGTCAGTCATTACTTTGAACTCAGGAAATAAGAATGAGTATTTTGATGAAACTGTGTGGAATGTACAATTTATTATTTTCTACTGTGCTCCATTGCATGGTAGAGTCCCAAAGGAGGTTAGATAGCTATTATTTATCTGACCGAAATACTTCCTTGACATGAAATTCCACCAGTAGCTGTCTTCAGTAACCTGGCCGTCTGGTTCACTGTTGGATTTGAATCATATGCTGATTTCTCGAATTTTGAGAACTGCTAAAATTCTTCAAGAACCCAACACCATGTCTGCTCTGCCCCCTTTGACTTAAATCCCACATTGCCATGGTTACTGATGTTTGGTTCGCTACATTAGTCTTTTTTTAAGGTTCAAACTGTGGCCCATTCTGCCTGGCAGAGGACCAGCTTAATGGTTGTATTAAAATCCAGTTCAAAATGTGTACAAAGCAAATATGTGCATTCCATATTGACTATAATGGAATCGCTGTGTTTAATTAACTACCCTATTTATTGTCCTCTGCAGATTGTCTTGCTATAAGAATAAATAAGAACATAAATAAATTTGCTTGGGAGGAATGGAATTAATAACAATGCAAAGTAAGCTAATTCTTCAGAATGTGCTATCTGTTGGCACTGACTTCAAACCAAATGTTTTGATGATGTTCCAGAGAATTTATCCATAGTTAATCACAGATGAGAAAAATAATTAAAGTCAGACCACATTCATCAAATTATCGAAGCAATTGTATATCAGATTATGATAAGGTGCACTCCCGAGCCGACATCTCTCTCCATAAAACAACAAATCGAGTGCCAAAATTCCTTCGGTCAGGATCCCAGGGGTTACTCTGGAAGGACACCCACCAGTCTCTTGCAATACTGACTCTGTCAGCCTTGCAAGGTCAGTGGGACATCACTTTATTTGCAAGGACAGGACAGGTGTAAGTGCCACTATGGGACATCTCTAGCTGCTATTAGCCTCATGTGACTGGCACATCCAGTGCCCACTGACAATCAGGATCAGCTGCCATGTCCTCCTTGGTCCTCAGGGGCTGAATAGTAAATATTCAATAAAGAGTGACGTTTTGGGGGATTTCCATTTCACTGACCTGGAGTCCACTGATGGAGCCCGACCTTTCACCAGTCCATTCAGTGCACCAACCTCTATAAATACACTGGATCCTGACTGGATTAGACATGCAGGGACTCATACCATTGGCACTCCCTCACTGGCTCCTTGACCCATGTGAACATTTACTTTTCAGGATGCAGCCAGAGGTTCTACCCCTTACAAGGCAGGGCAGAACCACCTGAAGGCAATGTAGACCAAGTACAAGCAAAGTACAATGAAAGACCAGTGGAACTTCCAAGGAATTCTACCGATGGAATGTTTTCTGATAGACAAATGACACAAAAATCTTTTTACCTCATGTACTTGGTTGGCTCCATAATAAGTGCACCGCCCTGCATAAAACTGAACAATCTTATCAGGAAGGCCTGAAATTCAATTGCTGACAGAGGAGGGATGGAAATTCAATCATGGCTAATCTGCTCCTTCAATCCCTGGACTGTGTAATATAAATAGGCCACTGTTCTAGAAACTGTAAAATGGGAGAAGCACAACACAACTATTGGGCAAGATTTTCCCTGCCCCCCACACCCCATTGCGATGGAGCAGGCAGCCCACCGTTGATTGGCAGTAGGATGTTTTGGTCCCTGTGATAAGCCACTGTAGTATATAATATGTGTATTGTGGTAAACGGCTACTGTATTACATGTAATGTGGTAAACCACTGCCCAATGGCTCCCCTTCCCCTCGGGCTCGGTATAAAGGTGGCTGGTCTCCGCCTCTGACCCAGTTCGGGATCTGAGGCCAGGAGGCTATCTGTTTAGTTTATTAAAGCCTCAGTTATGTTCACTACTCGTTTTGTGTTCATTACTAGCACATCAATTTCATAAACTAAACTTTTAAGATGAATTCATCGCTCAAGCCTGATCGCCTGGAGCTGGACCCACAGGCAGCCGACGCCACTGCAACATTCGAGCACTGGCTAAGCTGCTTCGAAGTATACCTTGGATACTCCACCGAAGACTTCACCGACCTCCAAAAGAAGAAGATCCTCAACGCACGGGTGAGCCCGCAAGTTTTCCTTCTCATCAGGGACGCCCCCTCGTATACAGAGGCGATAATGCTGCTGAAGGGACAATATGTAAAGTCTTTTAACAAGGTGTATGCTCGGCACCTTCTTGCCACGAGGCGACAATGCCCTGGGGAATCACTAGCAGAATTCCTGCGCGCCTTGTGGGTACTCGGACGGAACTGTGATTGCCAGGCGGTATCAGCTAGCCAACACGCAGAGCTGTTGATCAGGGACGCCTATGTCGCAGGCATTAAATCGAACTACATCCGCCAGCGATTGCTAGAAGGGGGTACACTCGGCCGCCCAGAGACAGTGCAGCTCTCAAACTCGCTGGAGGTGGCCTTTCAGAACATGGAGGCCTACATCACCGACCACGCGGCACCCTCGTGGACGCCGCCATCATTCGACTCGAATGCAGCGCACGCCTGTGCCGCGCAGCAGCCCGCCAACGCCGGAAGCCCGAAGTGCTACTTTTGCGGCCAGGGTAAGCACCCCAGACAACGCTGCCCTGCACGGAACGCGACTTTCAACGGGTGTGGGAGGAAGGGCCATTTTGCGAAAGCCTGCCAGGCCTGATCTCTCCCTAAAACTCATAGGTCCAGCAGCGCTGCCTGCTGCCTGTCGGGGCCGCCCCCAGCTGCCGCGCCACCCGCCAAGTGCGACCCGTGGACGCCGCCATCTTTGCTGCCATCTTCGATTTCGCCCGCCACGTGCGACCCATGGAGGCTGCCATCTTTGATGCCATCTTGTACACCAGCAGCCACGCGCGACACATGGGGACGGCCATCTTTGACGCCATCTCCAATGTCACCCGCCATGCGTGACCCATGGGAGCCGCCACCTTGGGACCACTCAGCAGCCTCCCGGGAGCCCTGCTCACCCGTTCGTATGCTGGCCGCCGCCACCTCCAACCGGCCTATCCGTCACCTTCCGAAGTTCGCCTCCATCACGCTTGACCAGTCCCGGCCTCATCACCTCACAAAATCTACGATGGCCGGATCAACGGGCACGAGACGGCTTGCCTTTTCAACTCCGGGAGCACAGACAGCTTCATACAGCCAGATACGGTAAGGCGTTGCTCCCTCCCAATTTTACCCATGACCCAGAAAATCTCCCTGGCTTCCGGATCACATTCAGTAGAAATCCAGGGGTACTGTGTCGCGACCCTTACCGTACAAGGCGTAGAGTACACTAACCTTAAGCTCTATGTCCTTCCCCATCTCTGCGCTGCCCTATTACTGCGGCTTGACTTCCAGTGCCACCTCCAGAGCTTTACTTTAAAGTTCGGTGGACCCCTGCCCCCCCTCACCGTCTGTCGCCTCGCGACCCTTAATGTCGCCCCACCCTCGCTCTTCGCTAACCTCACCCCGGACTGTAAGCCCGTCGCTACTAGGAGCAGATGATACAGTGCCCGGGACAGGGCCTTTATCAGGTCGGGGATCCAGCGACTCCCACGAGAGGGGATCATTGAGCCCAAGTGGTGGTCGTCAAGACTGGGGAGAAGCACTGGATGGTCATCGACTACAGTCAGACCATCAACCGGTACACACAGCTCGATGCGTTCCCCCTCCCCCGCATATCTGAGATGGTCAACCATATTGCGCAGTATTGAGTCTTCTCCACAGTTGACTTGAAGTCCGTGTACCACCAGCTCGTTATCCGCCCGGAGGACCGCCAATACACTGTCTTCGAGGCAGATGGCCGCCTCTACCACTTCCTCAGGTTTCCCTTCGGTGTCACCAATGGGGTCTCGATCTTCCAACGAGAAATGGACCCAATGGTTGACCAGTACGGGCTGCGGGCCACGTTCCCGTTCTTAGACAATGTCACCATCTGCGGCCATGACCAGCAGGACCATGACGGAAACCTCCGGCACTTCCTCCACACCACTAAACTCCTGAACCTCACCTACAATAAGGAAAAATGCGTTTTCCGCACAACCCGCCTAACCATCCTTGGCTACGTTGTGGAACACGGAGTCCTAGGGCCCGACCCCGACCGCATGCACCCCTCCTCCACTGCCCCAAGGCCCTGAAGAGATGCCTGGGATTCTTCTCTTACTATGCCCAGTGGGTCCCAAATTATGCGGACAAGGCCCGCCCACTTATTAAATCCACCATTTTTCCCCTGACGGCTGAGGCTTCCTGGCCTTCAACCGCATCAGGGCAGACATTGCCAAAGCCGCGATGCACGCTGTGGACGAGTCCATTCCGTTCCAGGTGGAGAGCGATGCGTCGGACTTTGCTCTGGCCACTACCCTCAACCAGGCGGGCAGGCACGTGGCTTTCTTCTCCCGTACCCTCCATGCCTCCGGAATTTGACACTCCTCCGTCGAAAAGGAAGCCCAAGCCATTGTAGAAGCTGTGCGACATTGAAGGCATTACCTGGCCAGCAGGCAATTCACTCTCCTCACTGACCAACGGTCGGTTGCCGTCATGTTTAACAATACACAGCGGGGCAAAAACAAGAATGACAAGGTTCTGAGGTGGAGGATCGAGTTCTCCACCTACAACAATGATATCTTGTATCGACCTGGGACGCTCAATGAATCCCCGGATGCCCTATCCCGCGGTACATGTGCCAGCGCACAAGTAGACCAACTTTGGGCCCTCCACAATGACCTCTGTCACCCTGGGGTCACCTGTTTTTTTCACTTTATCAAGGCTCGCAACCTGCCTTACTCCATCGAGGAGGTCAGGACCGTGATCAGGGACTGCCAGCTCTGCGCGGAGTGCAAACCGCACTTCTATCGGCCAGACAGGGCACACCTGGTAAAGGCCTCCCGCCCCTTTGAGCGCCTCAGCATCGACTTCAAAGGGCCCCTCCCCTCCACTGACTATAACGTGTACTTCCTCAACATGGTTGACGAATACTCAAGATTCCCCTTTGCCACCCCATGCCCTGACATGACCTCTGCCACCGTCATCAAGGCCCTGCACAGTCTCTTCACCTTGTTCTGGTTCCCCACCTACATCCATAGCGATCGGGGTTCCTCCTTCATGAGCGATGAGTTGCGTCAGTTCCTGCTTAGCAAAGGCATCGCCTCCAGCAGGACGACCAGCTACAACCCCCGGGCAACGGACAGGTGGAGAGGGAGAATGCGACGGTCTGGAAGGCCGTCGTCCTGGCCCTACGGTCTAGAAGTCTCCCAGTCTCCCGCTGACAGGAGGTCCTCTCCGATGCGCTCCACTCCATCCGGTCGCACTGTCACCAACGAGACCCCTCACAAACGTATGTTTGCCTTCCCCAGGACATCCACCTCCGGGGTCTTTATCCCGTCCTGGCTGACAGTCCCAGGGCCCGTCCTCCTCCGGAAGCATACGAGGAGTCATAAATTAGATCCCCTCGTCGAGAAGGTCCTGCTCCTACATGCCAATCCACAATATGCCTACGTGGCACATCATGACGGGCGACAGGACACAGTCTCCCTCCGGGATTTGGCACCTGCAGGTTCCCCAGCGACCATCACCACCACCCCTGACCCTACACTGTTTCCCTCCACTACTACCCAGCTTCTTCACGAACTGGCACCTGCAGGCCCACCAACAACCATCACCACCACCCCCGCCCATACAACCCCTCCCCTCCCCCCTCCCCCTCCCCCCCGCTCCACCGGCTCAACTACTGGGTGAAGAAGAGGACAATGCTCCCAGACGCGCAGGTCTCGACACTGGTGCCCACACCACAGCCGGGACTGAGGCGACCACGACGGAAGGTCAAGGCCCCCGGCAAACTTGATCTTTAAGTCCACTTAATCCCCGCTGGACTCTTTTTTTTAACAGGGGGTGAATGTGGTAAACCACTGTAATATATAATATGTGTATTGTGGTAAACGGCCACTGTATTATATGTAATGTGGTAAACCACTGCCCAATGGCTCCGCCTCCCCTCGGGCCCGGCATAAAGGTGGCTGGTCTCCGCCTCTGACCCAGTTCGGGATCTGAGGCCAGGAGGCTTTCTGTTTAGTTTATTAAAGCCTCAATTACATTCACTACTCATTTTGTGTTCATTGATGGCACATCAGCGCCCCCCCCCCCCCGCTGTCAACAGGTCTTCCCATTGTTTGCACCTTCCACCTGCAGGTAGTCTACAGGGGATCACTGTCATTGGATCAGTAGATCCACACACCCTCCGCCCCCAGCAGTAATGGTCAGAACATTTTGGTCCATGGTGTTCTTTATGGACAAATCACCAGCCAACATTCACTTGAAGAATGGTCAATTGCATGAAGTGCTAAAGGTGGCTGTAACCCTCTTTGCATAATTAAGGGCAGAAAAGTAACTTGCACATCTCTTAAATTGGTGCCCAGACCTATCTAAGGTCTTACTTAACACAACATTACCTCCTTGTCTTGTTCTGTGTCTTCAAGTACAAAACATGGATTTAATTTACATTTTCATGGCTTAATTTACTGTGCTGTCAGCGTTCATAGAATTTACAGTGCAGAAGGAGGCCATTCGGCCCATCGAGTCTGCACCGGCTCTTGGAAAGAGCACCCTCCCCAAGTCCACACCTCCACCCTATCCCCATAGCCCAGTAGCCCCACCTAACACTAAGGGCAATTTTGGACACTAAAGGCAATTTAGCATGGCAAATCCACCTAACCTGCACATCTTTGGACTGTGGGAGGAAACCGGAGCACCCGGAGAAAACCCATGCACACACGGGGAGGATGTGCAGACTCCGCACAGACAGTGACCCAAGCCAGAATCGAACCTGGGACCCTAGAGCTGTGAAGCAATTGTGCTATCCACAATGCTACTGTGTAATCACCTGTGTGTCTGCACACCAAGATCCCTCTCATCTATTACAATCTTTATAATTAAAGTGTGTTTGCTTTCCCTTGTTACTTCCATAATGTATGACTCCACATTGTTAACATTGGATTCCACCAATTTAGCCATCATGTTAGCCTATCAACGTTCTCCTACACTTTTTCATACTCTTTACCTCAATCTGCTGTCCCTCCCTGTGGAGCCTTCAGCCAATTCCGACACAGGCGCATCTATTTCCCAAGGCTTGTAAGTCCGAAGAGCCCAGCAATGAACAGGTTGTGAGCTCTAATCCTATAATGGCAGGAAATAAACTGGAATTCAACTATTCTGGTGGGCTGGCATCAGATAAAATGATCATGAAAGCTGCTGGATCATTGCAAATTGTCAAGCAGCCTTTAAAGAAGCAATATTTCTGTCCAGTCTGGTCGGCATGCGATTCCCGTCAGGACTGGCTAATTCTTATCTCCTCGGGGTAATACATGGGGACGTATCGGGCTGGGTTTCGGGTGTTGGGTCAGGAGGGTGGGTGACGGGTCAGGGGTGGATGTCGGAATCAATGGGGAGGGGCTGTTGGATCAGATGTGTTGTGGAGAGTGTCGGATCCAGGGGAGTGGGGGCGAGGGGAGGAGGGAGAGGAGGGTCAGGTCCGGAAATTGAGGTGCAAAGAAGGGCGGGGAGGGGGGTGGTGGTGGAGGTTGGGTCAGGGTCATGTGGACTCGACATGTTAACTGTCTCTCCACAGATGCTGCCAGACCTGTTGAACGTATCCAGCATTTTCTGTTTTTATTTCAGATTTCCAGCACCCACTTTTATTCGAGAATCTAACCATCTCTACTTGATATTCAATGGCATTACCATTGCTGAGGCCCACACTATCAATACCCTGGGGATAGAATTGGCCAGAAATCGAACCAGACTGGACGTATGAATACTGTGGCTATAAGAGCAGGTTAGAGGCTGCGAAATCTGCAGCAAGTAACTGACGTCCCGCCTCCCCAAAGCCTGCACACTGGGGAGCACCTTGGGCTGGATTTTACGCTCTCCCAATGGCGAGTTGAAGATGGGCCTTTGTTAAATCCAGCAGGCAGCATGCCAGCTACCTACCTCCCCGTACCTGCCCCCCATCGCAATTATGCCAGCATCGGAAGTGGTGTCTGTCTGCCGAGTGACCATTAATTGGCTGTTGTCAGTTGGCCGTCCCCTGAATGAACTACCCACTGACTCTTTTGGCAGGGTGGCAGGGAATTCAGTGCTTCATATATTTAGCCTCTTCAATGGCAAATTGCCAGACTATCGCACGCTTGTACAGAATTTTGTTTGACCATCCGCATCAGAAAGATAAAGGTCCAGGATTTGCCATATTCCCCATCTATCAGCCATGACAATGCGATGCTGAAGGTTGCTGTTGCATATCCAAAGATGTGCAGGTTAGGTGGATTAGCCATTCTAAATTGTCCCCAAGTTTCCAAATGTTAGGTGGGTTTATGGGGTTGCAGGAGTTGGGGGGGTGGGGGTGGGGGGGGGGGGGGCGGTAGTAGTCGGTGTAAACTCAATGGGCCCCCTTCTGCACTGTAGGAATTCTATGATGCTATGATTCTATGTTCAAGCTGAGTAAGAGACGAACTACAATCTAACTGACAATGCTAAACTCTGAATCTAACAAACCTCCATCCTCGGCAATCTCCTCTACAGTAGTGCAATGTAGACATTATAGACATGGGTGGGAAAAAGGGATGAACAGTTTCTATCTTCGCTGTCTCAGATGCATTATAGCATCTCTTGGCAGGACAAGGTCACCAACTTAGAGATAAAGAAATGTGCCAATTTCATTTGATGTCTGTACTGGCTCAGCCATGTTCATCGGATGAATGAAATATGTATGTCCAAAGACCTTCTGTACGATGAACTGGATGCCCATACCTTTGCTGCGGGGATATCTGCAAGTGAGATATGAAGACAGCGGACACCGACACAGGCAGTTGCCGATGGTCTTGACTTCCGGAAGCTAACTATTTGGCGGGACATTGGGAGAGGCGAGGCAATACTGAAAGCTCAGCTGGCCAAGAAGAGGGCCTAGGGAAAACATAGTAAATCCTGTAACTTTACAGCCCTCTGTCTTTACCTGCAGCAAATGTGGCAGCAACTGCCATGCTAGAGTGGGGGTCCTGAGCCACAGCAGGTGATATTTAATGTAGTGTTGACCAACATGAGCAAATTATTACCGCAGGAGAGGGAATGCTGCCAAAGATGGAATTGGGTTCAAAACAAAATAAAATAAAATAACTGTGATGATATGCCTGTGGGCTATATCATAGTTGGATGGTGTGCGACCTCCAACCAGCAGGTGGTGGTCCAGACACACCATGCGGTTTCTAGGCAAAGGTCATGCAACCTGTGACTCGGATAGAAAGGGAGACACATCCGGCCACCTTGAGAAGAAGATTGAGAGAGTAATAAGTCATACATGTGAATGGTCTGTGCTAAGTGCAAGTTCCAGAGGAGTAGTTAGCAGACTCCGTGATAACGTGCTCTGTATCAGATTGCTATCTTACCACACGAGAATCAAGAAAAGATTCTGGTTTGGACAAGTCGAAGTGTTTGGTGAGTTCCTTCGTGAAATACAAAGGACCAAACAGAACAATGACTCGCTGCTGATATGGCTCCAACGATTTCTAAACACATTTAGTGTTGACTGATTTTATCTGTTTATGGACCTAAAATCCATCCCTTGAAACTAAATGGCAATGTCCCTTTAAAGGACAGCTGATTTTCTTCCTTTCAATTAACTTTGATTTCATATGGAAATTCTAACTGCAAGACAGATCATTAACATGTGCAAATGGAAAGTATTAGAAAGTAAAAATCAGGTTTGCCCTATTTATGAGCCAAAGAGTGATTACAGGTCAATTTTGAAATGACTTAAAATATATGGGTGGGAAAAGCTCCTCCTGTGTTTGAATGGCTCCCTTGTCTAAGGTTTACAAACAGCTTTGAAAGACTTTCTTATACTTGAAATGTTTACAGCACTCTGTAGGAATTGCTCATGTAGTCGTTCATTTTATGTATCACGTTAGGCCTTCTACCACTTAATATGTTTGTCCAACCTGAAGTATCAGCCGGAGGCAGGATGTGATAGCATGCAATTTATGTAGGAAATGTGAGAGTTGGATACATACTGTACCCATAACAATATTTATCATGCGACGATTGTCGAGCAATAAATTTGGAAAAGATTTTGCTTTCATTTGTAGACACCTCCAGGCTATGCCAGTGCATACACCAGGAATATTTGTGTACAAGCTACATGTTGGGAACTCTGCAGTATAGAATGAGCTATTTTGAGTGATAACCCAGATGATTTATCAATATTCACCTCCAAACAATAATTATATAACTCCTTGTTACCGCTGTCAACATAATGCATCTGTTGATAGTGGTTTTTATTTCCTAGGGCGGAATTATAAATGATAATACGAGGCTCTTTCAATGACTCAATGGTCAAATACAATGATGTGGTGTGGAACTAAGCAATCTAGGGCTGGTTTTACAATCTAGGGCCAGGAACCTAATGACCAGATCATTACTGTGTCCTGACCCAGCGCCAAATCAGCATCAGTGACATGGCATGATTTTCATATGCAAAGGACTTAATTGGCAGGGGCTGAGTTTAGCACCGATCAGTGGTGCCAGGGGTGTCCTGAAGGCAGGACCCAGTCATCGAGGGCTCTTTAAAAAGCCCATGATTGGGCTTGCTCTTCACTGAGGAGAAGGCACAGCAGGGTGACTCAGATGACTGGAACTGGTATGGGTAGGTTCCCACAGGTAGCCCTGAGGTTCTCTGATGCTTCTCGAGGCTTTAACTGAGGCAGTGGCTGACAGACAAGAAATATTGCTCCTGGCCTCCAGCAGAAGAAATCTTCCAAGAGTCACCAAATGTACCTGGATAAAGTTTAGAAACAGAAGAGTAAAATATTCAATAACCTGATAAGGTCTGGCAAGCGACATTTGGGTGGCAGACCTCTAATGTTTTATACAGTAGCATACACCTGAGCTGAGCAGGCTGAGGGCCTATAGTTCTGCCTAACATTGTCAGATCAAGTGCCCAGTTGCATCAACTACTCACATGTGGGGCACAACTGAACAGGGGTCATTACTGAGGAGTTCAACAACCTATGTCAATGAGTTGAGGTTGCACATACACCATTCTCTTAACATCTTGCAGGAAAGGACGTCACACTACAGTTGTGAGATGTCTTGAGATGTGGTTATGTGGTGGATCTGCAAAACCGGACAACAGTGGAAGAGGGGGCTGTGAGTATTGCAAAGGTGCCATTGTAACAGATCATTGGCAATGGTGAAACAGGAAACTGTCGAGAACAGAGTCATTTAATAGATCAATCTTCAAGCAAAAATGGAATGAAGTGACATTTTAATGTTTTAATATCCGTTTTCAATTATTTTCAGTCTTTCCTCCAAAATGCCAGGGACGTGATCCAAATGTTCACCACTAAACATTTAATACCTGATATATATGAAGCCCCTGTCACGTTATTCTGCACAGTGAGCGTGCCTGCATCCCCATCCCAAGTTGCTCTCACCCCCTGCCCCACGGTCACAGTGGTCTAAAGTCATGAGCTCCCAATGCAGACCCCATTCACGTGATGGTGTGAGCGCCCTGTCAGCAGAAGGACAGGGTCAGACTATGGCATAAACTGAGGAGCACCAGAGCTTACCTCACAGCGGGTTAGCATTACCCTCCTGCTTTATGTATTCACTGCTGACAGTGCCAGCACAGGCCCATCATACTGGGGTGATGTTACACAGACCCAGGAGGGTGGAACAGGGTATCTGGGGAGGGGCCAGCTGTGGAAGGATGGAGATGGGATGGGGTGGTCATTTTAGGGAGTGGGTGGGGGGGGGGGGGTGTTGGGGGGTAGGAAGAGGGGATGGGGGCTTGATGGAAGGAGGGATGGGGATCTGATGGGAAAAAGTTTGTCATGTTACAACACTCTGGGCTCGTGCATGGTCAATTCCAGCCCCACATACCCTGGAGTCTCAACACAAGTGAATTAATCAATAATTTGTGTTAAGTTTCTGAGATCTTTGGCCTTTGACTGCTTCAATGACTTACAGGCACCAGATTTGTAAGTGTAAACAACTGTTTATTTAAAACAAAAGTAGAGGTAAGACATGCAATACTTATAATAGAATAACAGCCAACTAATCTACTACTCACCCCTTTTACCATCCCATCCTCTACCCAACCACGCACAAGACAGACACACGCAGAGGGAGGAGAAGGGTTAAAGCTGTTAAGAGGATTAAGATGAAATGGAAGATGAGTGTCCTTGCTTCGGATGTTGAGGTAATTGCAACGGCTGTCCTCCCAGGATATTTAAGGATCAAAGCCACCAATGTATGGTTAGAGATGGTCTCCTGGCAGCAGCATTCAGTCAGTACTCTCCTGGTGTAGGATTTCCTCTGGGGGGTCACTTTAACTTATATTAACCTGAGCCTTCACTCAAAAGATCCGCCTCAGGCCTGTGTAATTCTTATTTGTTTCCAACTCCACCAGAATGTCCTCTAGCCTCACTACGGAAAACAGAGTATCAGAGAAGCTGCCTCCGTGAGATTTTAAGAGCGGTCTGTTAACATTTCAGGGAGAGTAACCCAAAGAGATCCCCCCAGTGCAGCCTTCAGAAATTAAACACTCACAGGCTGGACAAAGAGGAAAAGCTGGCTGAATCCATTTTCCTGGAGAGGACTCCAGCCCAGGTCTTGATTCGGTGCTGGATTTTCAAAACAACTTGCCAAGTCTGCAACCAGTGGCTGTCTTGGATTTTACATAGAACATAGAACATAGAACAATACAGCGCAGTACAGGCCCTTCGGCCCACGATGTTGCACCGAAACAAAAGCCATCTAACCTACACTATGCCATTATCATCCATATGTTTATCCAATAAACTTTTAAATGCCCTCAATGTTGGCGAGTTCACTACTGTAGCAGGTAGGGCATTCCATGGCCTCACTACTCTTTGCGTAAAGAACCTACCTCTGACCTCTGTCCAATATCTATTACCCCTCAGTTTAAAGTTATGTCCCCTCGTGCCAGCCATATCCATCCGCGGGAGAAGGCTCTCACTGTCCACCCTATCCAACCCCCTGATCATTTTGTATGCCTCTATTAAGTCTCCTCTTAACCTTCTTCTCTCCAACGAAAACAACCTCAAGTCCGTCAGCCTTTCCTCATAAGATTTTCCCTCCATACCAGGCAACATCCTGGTAAATCTCCTCTGCACCCGCTCCAAAGCCTCCACGTCCTTCCTATAATGCGGTGACCAGAACTGTACGCAATACTCCAAATGCGGCCGTACCAGAGTTCTGTACAGCTGCAACATGACCTCCCGACTCCGGAACTCAATCCCTCTACCAATAAAGGCCAACACTCCATAGGCCTTCTTCACAACCCTATCAACCTGGGTGGCAACTTTCAGGGATCTATGTACATGGACACCTAGATCCCTCTGCTCAGCCACACTTTCAAGAACTTTACCATTAGCCAAATATTCCGCATTCCTTTTATTCCTTCCAAAGTGAATCACCTCACACTTCTCTACATTAAACTCCATTTGCCACCTCTCAGCCCAGTTCTGCAGCTTATCTATATCCCTCTGTAACCTGCTACATCCTTCCACACTATCGACAACACCACCGACTTTAGTATCGTCTGCAAATTTACTCACCCACCCTTCTGCGCCTTCCTCTAGGTCATTGATAAAAATGACAAACAGCAACGGCCCCAGAACAGATCCTTGTGGTACTCCACTTGTGACTGTACTCCATTCTGAACATTTCCCATCAACCACCACCCTCTGTCTTCTTTCAGCTAGCCAATTTCTGATCCACATCTCTAAATCACCCTCAATCCCCAGCCTCCGTATTTTTTGCAATAGCCTACCGTGGGGAACCTTATCAAACGCTTTGCTGAAATCCATATACACCACATCAACTGCTCTACCCTCGTCTACCTGTTCAGTCACCTTCTCAAAGAACTCAATAAGGTTTGTGAGGCATGACCTACCCTTCACAAAGCCATGCTGACTATCCCTGATCATATTATTCCTATCTAGATGATTATAAATCTTGTCCCTTATAATCCCCTCCAAGACTTTACCCACTACAGACGTGAGGCTCACCGGTCTATAGTTGCCGGGGTTGTCTCTGCTCCCCTTTTTGAACAAAGGGACCACATTTGCTGTCCTCCAGTCCTCTGGCACTATTCCTGTAGCCAATGATGACATAAAAATCAAAGCCAAAGGTCCAGCAATCTCTTCCCTGGCCTCCCATAGAATCCTAGGATAAATCCCATCAGGTCCCGGGGACTTATCTATTTTCAGCCTGTCCAGAATTGCCAACACCTCTTCCCTACGTACCTCAATGCCATCTATTCTATTAGCCTGGGGCTCAGCATTCTCCTCCACAACATTATCTTTTTCCTGAGTGAATACTGACGAAAAATATTCATTTAGTATCTCGCCTATCTCTTCAGACTCCACACACAATTTCCCATCCCTGTCCTTGACTGGTCCTACTCTTTCCCTAGTCATTCGCTTATTCCTGACATACCTATAGAAAGCTTTTGGGTTTTCCTTGATCCTTCCTGCCAAATACTTCTCATGTCCCCTCCTTGCTCGTCTTAGCTCTCTCTTTAGATCCTTCCTCGCTACCTTGTAACTATCCATCGCCCCAACCGAAACTTCACACTTCATCTTCACATAGGCCTTCTTCTTCCTCTTAACAAGAGATTCCACTTCCTTGGTAAACCACGGTTCCCTCGCTCGACGCCTTCCTCCCTGTCTGACCGGTACATACTTATCAAGAACACGCAGTAGCTGATCCTTGAACAAGCCCCACTTATCCAGTGTGCCCAACACTTGCAGCCTACTTCTCCACCTTATCCCCCCCAAGTCACGTCTAATGGCATCATAATTGCCCTTCCCCCAGCTATAACTCTTGCCCTGCGGTGTATACTTATCCCTTTCCATCATTAACGTAAACGTCACCGAATTGTGGTCACTGTCCCCAAAGTGCTCTCCTACCTCTAAATCCAACACCTGGCCTGGTTCATTACCCAAAACCAAATCCAACGTGGCCTCGCCTCTTGTTGGCCTGTCAACATATTGTTTCAGGAAACCCTCCTGCACACACTGTACAAAAAACGACCCATCTATTGTACTCGAACTATATATTTTCCAGTCAATATTTGGAAAGTTAAAGTCTCCCATAATAACTACCCTGTTACTTTCGCTCATATCCAGAATCATCTTCGCCATCCTTTCCTCTACATCCCTAGAACTATTAGGAGGCCTATAAAAAACTCCCAACAGGGTGACCTCTCCTTTCCTGTTTCTAACTTCTGCCAATACTACCTCGGAAGAAGAGTCCCCATCTAGCATCCTCTCCGCCACCGTAATACTGCTCTTGACTAGCAGCGCCACACCTCCCCCTCTTTTGCCTCCTTCTCTGAGCTTACTAAAACACCTAAACCCCGGAACCTGCAACATCCATTCCTGTCCCTGCTCTATCCATGTCTCCGAAATGGCCACAACATCGAAGTCCCAGGTACCAACCCACGCTGCCAGTTCCCCTACCTTGTTTCGTATACTCCTGGCATTGAAGTAGACACACTTCAAACCACCTACCTGAACGCTGGCCCCCTCCTGCGACGTCAAATCTGTGCTCCTGACCTCTATACTCTCATTCTCCCTTACCCTAAAACTACAATCCAGGTTCCCATGCCCCTGCTGCATTAGTTTAAACCCCCCCAAAGAGCACTAATGATTTTGTTGCAGTTTAGCCTGGCTGTGCAGAGAGAAAGGTCTTTACTCTGGACCTTCAGAAAGAATCCATCAGGTGAGAGAGATTTACCCTTACAGGGAGGGAGAAACCCCAAAGAGCCTCCTTTAGCTCTGAGTTCAAAATGAAATTGTGCAGAACATCCCAGAATGGTCAGCACCAACCAGAATAGATTATCAGCTAAGGGCCTGGCAATGTAAATAGCTCATTGGCCGACAGCCAAGTCCATCAAAATGAGTCATCACTGACCAAACAGCACATGCTGCAGTAGATTGCTTTTTAAAAAGAAATATCTGGGAGTGTACTGCAGGGCACCGGCAGAGTGGCCCAAGTATCAGAACTACATTTTCAGCTCAATGACAGCACGAGTGGCAGCGTGGTCCCCATTGTATTGCGGATTCCACCTCGGTCTCAGGCCTCTGCAGCGGCATCATCAGCCATGACCTTAATGGGTATCCCTTATCCTCTACGAGCCAACCTGCTATCCTGAGTTTGTCTTCAAAGACAATGGGAATCTCCAAGTGCATCATGACGTAGTTGTCCTGCACGCTCCCAGGGGGGTACACGCTTGCATGATTTTGAAAAGGATCTGAACATTCAGGGAGTGGAAACCCTTCCTGTTAACATAGGGCACTCCCTGATGCCCCAGTGCTTGCAGGACAACATGTGTGCCATCAATCGACCCCTGGACTGGGGCATCTCGACGATGACGGCAAATCCTGCAGCCCGGGCTTTTTGGTGGGCCTGGTCCAGGTTGAAGGTGATGTAGTATAATGCCGAGGCACACAGACAATCCGTCACCTATCAGATGCCTGTCAGCTGAAGACTGGGAAATTCGGCACAGCCCCCGCCTGAACCCTGGAATGACCCTGTGTCATAGAGGTTTAGTGCTGCAGTGACCTTCACGGCCACCGGGAACGGGTGTCCTTCTCCTCCACAGGGTTCCATGTCCATTAGGAAATGTTGATTGTGCCTTCTCCGGCTATTTACCCAGTGCACCCAGATCCATGCCAGTCGCAATTCGGTTGCTGAATCGTGCCCCAGATGTATCACCCAACATCAACCTCAGCACATCCTGCCCCGTCGACCTGGAGACATACTCCATGTTAACATCTGGGCGCTTGGACAAAAATTGAGAGAGACGTAACGATCAGGACTCCTCTGTCATCATTTCTAGGTGTGTCCCAGTGGAAGGACCGACCCACCATAGTTGGTAGCATAGTGGTGCATAGTCAAGAGGCAATTACCCTGGAAGTATTCAGTGTTAATTCCAGACCCATGAAGTTTGACTTTTCCCTTTTTCCTGGCACAATAAAAAATATGTGTGATTGTATAGGAATTGCTAAAATATGTGAGATTCTTTGTAGCATTACATAATGCATTTGGCAATAATGTAGATTTTGTTCACGGTCAGTTAATCATTTTAATTATTTTGAAATACTGAAAGTGATGAACTGGTAGTATATTCAATTTCCCTAATAATACAATCTAATTCTATATTTGTGTACATTCCTTCAGGGCAAGTTCAAATACCTCTATGTTCACCATTCAATTAAGGTTGCTTAAGACCAGGGAATTGGGAGACTCAGTAGGGCCCACAGCCATGTACGGATGTTTACATTTTCTGGCGTGGCAGTAAGGAAGTGTTGTTAAATTGTTACATTTTGTTATACCTGGGGCATGATTGCGCCAGGTGCGGATCTGGGCATACCGGTTAAATAGCGGGAGAGGCCAAAATTAGGATCCACGCCGGGCACAAATCGGTTCGCAGTCTAACCGGCCCACTCCCGTTGGCGGGTTCCTGATCCCGCCTAAATGTGGCGAGAAGATCGCCACATGACTAGGGAAAGAGTAGGACCAGTCAAGGACAGGGATGGGAAATTGTGTGTGGAGTCTGAAGAGATAGGCGAGATACTAAATGAATATTTTTCGTCAGTATTCACTCAGGAAAAAGATAATGTTGTGGAGGAGAATGCTGAGCCGCAGGCTAATAGAATAGATGGCATTGAGGTACGTAGGGAAGAGGTGTTGGCAATTCTGGACAGGCTTAAAATAGATAAGTCCCCGGGACCTGATGGGATTTATCCTAGGATTCTCTGGGAGGCCAGGGAAGAGATTGCTGGACCTTTGGCTTTGATTTTTATGTCATCATTGGCTACAGGAATAGTGCCAGAGGACTGGAGGACAGCAAATGTGGTCCCTTTGTTCAAAATGGGGAGCAGAGACAACCCCGGCAACTATAGACCGGTGAGCCTCACGTCTGTAGTGGGTAAAGTCTTGGAGGGGATTATAAGAGACAAGATTTATAATCATCTAGATAGGAATAATATGATCAGGGATAGTCAGCATGGCTTTGTGAAGGGTAGGTCATGCCTCACAAACCTTATTGAGTTCTTTGAGAAGGTGACTGAACAGGTAGATGAGGGTAGAGCAGTTGATGTGGTGTATATGGATTTCAGCAAAGCGTTTGATAAGGTTCCCCACGGTAGGCTATTGCAGAAAATACGGAGGCTGGGGATTGAGGGTGATTTAGAGATGTGGATCAGAAATTGGCTAGCTGAAAGAAGACAGAGGGTGGTGGTTGATGGGAAATGTTCAGAATGGAGTACAGTCACAAGTGGAGTACCACAAGGATCTGTTCTGGGGCCGTTGCTGTTTGTCATTTTTATCAATGACCTAGAGGAAGGTGCAGAAGGGTGGGTGAGTAAATTTGCAGACGATACTAAAGTCGGTGGTGTTGTCGATAGTGTGGAAGGATGTAGCAGGTTACAGAGGGATATAGATAAGCTGCAGAGCTGGGCTGAGAGGTGGCAAATGGAGTTTAATGTAGAGAAGTGTGAGGTGATTCACTTTGGAAGGAATAACAGGAATGCGGAATATTTGGCTAATGGTAAAGTTCTTGAAAGTGTGGATGAGCAGAGGGATCTAGGTGTCCATGTACATAGATCCCTGAAAGTTGCCACCCAGGTTGATAGGGTTGTGAAGAAGGCCTATGGAGTGTTGGCCTTTATTGGTAGAGGGATTGAGTTCCGGAGTCGGGAGGTCATGTTGCAGCTGTACAGAACTCTGGTACGGCCGCATTTGGAGTATTGCGTACAGTTCTGGTCACCGCATTATAGGAAGGACGTGGAGGCTTTGGAGCGGGTGCAGAGGAGATTTACCAGGATGTTGCCTGGTATGGAGGGAAAATCTTATGAGGAAAGGCTGATGGACTTGAGGTTGTTTTCGTTGGAGAGAAGAAGGTTAAGAGGAGACTTAATAGAGACATACAAAATGATCAGGGGGTTGGATAGGGTGGACAGTGAAAGCCTTCTCCCGCGGATGGAAATGGCTGGCACGAGGGGACATAACTTTAAACTGAGGGGTAATAGATATAGGACAGAGGTCAGAGGTAGGTTCTTTACGCAAAGAGTAGTGAGGCCGTGGAATGCCCTACCTGCTACAGTAGTGAACTCGCCAACATTGAGGGCATTTAAAAGTTTATTGGATAAACATATGGATGATAATGGCATAGTGTAGGTTAGATGGCTTTTGTTTCGGTGCAACATCGTGGGCTGAAGGGCCTGTACTGCGCTGTATTGTTCTATGTTCTATGTTCTAAGATCATTGAGACCAATTAAGAGCAATCTCCACCTCTTGGCGAAGTCCAATCTAATGGCATCCCAGAAACTGGCAGACTCCCCAGTGAGAGGTCATGCGGGCGTTGTTTAGTACTCCTTTTCAAAAACGTGAAGCTGGCGCAATGGCTGCTGAGGAGATCTGATGAGGTGAGTAGCCATTTCCATTCCCCAGCATGCAGCCCAGGGGAACTACAGCTGCTGCCTGTCTGTCCCACCAAACATTTTGAGGTAAAGTCTTGGTTATATGGTGAAGGTCCCTTTAACTCCCTTTGGCTGTGAGCAGCCTCTAGCTGCACAACTAAAGGCTATTGTAAATAAGGGATTTGCATTATTAGTTATGTGAGCACCTCACAGTTGCAGGTTGTTTTTGATGCTTGTTCCTGCTGGTAACTGCAGATGCCTGGAGTCTGCTTTGCTGTTTCTTTCCTTTCTGTAACCAGAAAGAAGGACAATTTTTCTGGGTCCTGTAAAACTACGCTCAGGGGGATGTATGAGTCCTGAAGACTTTCCAGTTTGAAGCAAGAAGCTGCGGGACCTGATGCGCGACATTGTTCCAAATGGGCCACCTGCTAACACCATTGAAGAAATGTTTTTGCAGATTGCTGATTCTTTTGTTGCTGGTGTGGTGAGTGCTGCATTTAACTGGCACATCAACGCAGGTCAAGGATTTTCAACTGCACCTTAAGCGCAGTGGAATATGTGAATGCCGGGATTTGGTTCCAGTGAGATTGAGGGAGGGCCTGCACAGCTGCAGCTCCTGGATGGAGAATGGCACTGATACGTGGAACAAGTCACACATTGATGGACAGATCATTTCTACAAGAAAGTTCTGGACATGACAACACATTCTCATACTTACCCTCCATTTGTATTGAAGAACCTGCGAGGGGTGATACCATCTGCCGGATTCTCCATCGGCGGGATCCTCCACTCCGCTGGCAGCGCACCATCTTCAGGATGACCCAGGTCCAGGGGGTAATTGATGGCATGGATATCACCTTGCACGCACTGGGGCAACAGGGAGTGTGCTTCATTAACAGGAAGAGGATCCACTCACTGAATGTTCAACTTGTATGCGACCACCACATCAGGGTCATGCATGTGTGTGTATGTTTCCTGGGGAGCGTTCATGACAGCTGCATCCTGGGACACTCGGAGATCCCCGGTGTCTTCGAGGATGACCCCAGGATGACAGGTTAGCTCTTGGGGATAATGGATACCCACGGAGTTTCTGGTTGCTGATGCCGGTGCGGAGGCTAGAGGCCGAGGTGTAGCCCGATACAATGAGGCTCATGTTGCCATCTGTGCTGTCATTGAGTGGTGCATCGGACTGCTAAAATTGTGCTTCTGATGTTTGGGCTGCTCTGGTGGTGCCCTGTAGTATACCCCCCAGAGTGTCTCCAACTTTGTGGTGGTCTGCTATGCCCTCCACAACCTGGCACAGCAGCGGGGGACATGCTGCAAGAGAAGGAGGAGGAACATGCTGCCTAGCCTGAGGAGGATAAGGAGGGGCGAGATCAGGAGGGGCAGGAGGATGAGCCTGAGGAGGAGCCAGAAGATGGAGGACAGGCTGCAGTGAGGGTCCGACATGCCAAGAGGACTGGGGAGGTCCTCATCGTCTCCAGAGCACCATCTCCTCATCCAGATTCTCCAAGAACAAGACTCTGTCAGCTCAACATCCCCTCTTTCCCCCCCCAACCCTCAGTTCACCCCCAGTTCACCCCTCCAAGGGCCTGTGTAATATCAATCCAGGGTGATGGGCCTGTGTTGGCACTGTCAGCGGGGTCACTATACAAAGTAGGAGAGTGATAATCATTCACTGTGAGGAAAGCTCTGGTGCGTCTGGCTCCTGTCTTTCTGCTGACAGCACGCTCAGACCCATCCCCATGATGGATTCTGCATCAGGAGCTTTGGATCTTGGATCAATGTGCTGGGGAGCAGGATTGGAGGTAGTGGAGGGGGAGCAGGGGTATGGGCAGGCCCACTGTGAAGATTAAAGTGACACATGGATCAGGTGTAAAATGTTTTAACAGTGAACAGTTTACTGTGACAGATTTCCATTCCACCTGGCTAAGGACAGTGACCTCACAAGTGCCCACTTGGTGCTCCTCACTCTTCCTTGATCTTCCATGGTCGACTGTTATGTCTAAATGTGTCCCTGAGATGCACATCTGAGGTGAAGGCTTACTGTCTTCTGCTGCCCTGTGGCCTTAGATACACTTGTGGATTTTCACAGTAACTTCATTGAAGCCTACTTGTGACAATAAACGATTA
The DNA here is from genome assembly GCF_047496885.1 of Scyliorhinus torazame. Lineage (NCBI taxonomy): Eukaryota > Metazoa > Chordata > Chondrichthyes > Carcharhiniformes > Scyliorhinidae > Scyliorhinus > Scyliorhinus torazame. The sequence continues at coordinate 282,817,221 of NC_092709.1, read as the reverse complement.
TTATTCTTATTATTATTATGGATGTTCTCTGGAAGGCCTCGGCTGAGTTGCTGATGTCACAGGAGCCACCGTGCCAACCTGTTCTGCCCGCTGCACTGTTGTCAGGAGGCAGGGGGGGTGGATTTAGAAGAACTGGAGGCTGCCATAGTCGCTTTGGACGCAGGCATTTTAGGCTCCAGAGCTTCCTCCTCCCTGAGGCTGCCCATAGCACCCTGATTGGCTCTATGGAATGGATGGGCAGCCGGAGTGAGCTCCAGAAGCCTTGGAATCATCTGGCTCTGCCAGTCCTGGTGGTCCCTATTGTTTGCACCATGGTGCCAACACTCTCAGTGATGATCCTCAGTGACTGGGCTATGCTCTGGAGTGCCTCGGCAATGCCCATCTGCATCAGGGGTATGGCCCTCATCGACTGGGACATGTGTCGAGGCCCTTGACACATGGTCGTCACAGACTGAGCCATGGTTGTCACAGACTGAGCCATGGTTGTCACAGACTGAGCCATGACTTGGACACAACCACTCAAGGAGCAGATGTGGTTTTTCACTGCGGTTGCCACCTTGGCAGTGTTGGGCTAGGTGCCATGCATTGCCAGCGCCTGAAGACTTTGGGACACTTCCTATCAGCCATTCAGGCGATGGAATATCACTGACAGCCCCTCCTGAATCTCATGGCTCTGGCCTATCATCAGCTCTGGAAGAACCATGTGCAGAGGCTCGACATCTGGCTGGGTCCCAGTTGTGTCCTGGGATTTAGCAGACCTATGACTGCTGTCTCCCTTCACCAGATTGTGCCCCCTAAGTTTGTCTACTAATGTCGCCCACTGAGGTGTGTGTCTCAGTGCTGGTAGAAGGTGCGGGTGATAGCTGTGATGCATCACCGGTGTTCTCCTCAAACGCTCCTCCAAGTGGTGTTCCCTTATGACTCTGGATGGCCCGACCTCATCAGATTGTGAGTCTGCGAGACAATGGACATGTGGTCAGTGAGAGGACAGGATACTTCTATGGGACGCCGACAAGTCACTTGAGACAGGCCATTTTGATGATGGCACAGTGGATCCTCACTGCAGGACCACCTCGCTGCCAATCACTACTCTCTCCTTGGGCAACCTTGCGATCTCCAGAGCCCGTTCCTCATAGGAGGTGAGAACTCAAATCTTGGGCATCCCACCGCTATTTTCTTTGTCCATTCCCTCCTATTATAGGCGATCTTCTCCTGCAGGGATAAAGAGAGGACACTGAACCCCATGCTTGATGGTTCTGGGGGTTTATAGCAAGTGGCATGTGTGGGAACCGCACCTGGACATGAAGGGGTTGTGTTGCTGGGTGCCAGTGGGTTCTGAGGAACAAGCTTGGACATTGAATGTTGGGAGGATGTGAAATGTCAGCCAGTAGATTGGGAATGGGGAAGGGGGGGGGGGGGTGCGGTGGGGTGAACTTTAGGGGTGGCAGATGGGCATGGTCCCAGGAGAGAGGTGGTAACTTACCCTTGCAGAACGTTGGAGGTCATTCACATTGGACGGCGTTCCTCCTGGTCATGCTGCCCACACTGATAGCTGCTGCCACTGCCTCCCAGGTGACATTGCTGACCCTGTTACTGGTCCTCCAACCCCTAGGTCGGCATCCCCAAAGCAAGGAGCACGTCTGTGCTGCCATCCTCGTGTCTTGACTGGGGTGAGTGTTGAGGGAGTGTTTAAAAGCAGCTCCCCCTTGTTAGCCGCAAGCAGCTGAGGCGCGAGTTGGGCGAATCAGGCGGTGAGGGAGCCAGGCTTGTCGAGATTCACGTGGGGGATAATTTTTGGGACCAACTGCCGTTGAATACAGGACGTGATCTCACCGTTACAGCCGACGCGTAACACTCCACCACACATGCCCAAAATGACATCGAAATTTTCTGCGAATCTCACCCCTCGCATTACGTGATGACCTTTGTACTTTGAGGTCTCCTTTACTATTTTGTCCATCTGGTCTGTTTAATGTGGAGAATATGACTGTCAAGTGATCAATTGGAGCATGGCTTTCCTGGGAGTGACACAGAGTGTGTTTGTTCTAATGAGCTCCACCAATGATCCATTTTGCATTTCCTGAGAGATTATTTCACACCATTGGGAAGATGTCACAGGTTTCTTTCCATTAGGTGTTATCTTAGTGATTTGAGTTTTCCCATATGTGGCACATAAATATTCTGCGTATAATTAACTTATCAGTTTTATCGCCCAATGCCATGGGAACGTCCACAGTTTGAATGTGCGGCGAACGTCTACTTTCTCAACACTCAATTCAACAGCTGAAACCCAGTTTAGTGGGCAACTATAAAACTGAAAAGCCCCTTTCAAGTACAGCTTACAGTGCATCTCTCTTATGGGACTTAATAACATACTTTGGACAATTTAAGAGTCACTTTCTTGAAAAACATTTGGAAGAAAAGGAAGAAGCATTTATTTCCCACATATGTAACTTGGGATACAATTACTTTACAGCAAAGTATAGTTTCTGTAAATGCTGCATCCAGTTTGCATACAGAAAGGTCTCACAAATAGCAGTCACAGAGTGACCAGGCTAGAATATCATGAGAACTACATTGCAGGAAGATTTCTTTATGTTCAGGCAGAGCCTCAGTTCAACATCTCATTCATAAGAATATAAGAAATAGGAGGAGGAGTAGACCACATGACCCATTGAAGCTGCTCCACCATTTGATATGTTCCTGACTGTTCTTGGGCTTCAACTCCATTTTCTCATCCATTCCCTAATCCATTAATTCCCTGAGACACCAAAAATCTGTCTATCCCAGGCCTGAATGTATTCAACAATGGACCATCCACGACCCTCTGGGATAGACAATTCCAAAGGTTCACAACTCTTTGAGTGAAGAAATTACTCCTCGTCTCAGTCTGACTGTGACCCTGGATTTAGATTCCCTGACCAATAGAAAAAGTCTCTAATGTCCACCTATTAAACCCCTTTATAATTTTGCGGGTTTCAATGAGATAGCCTCGCATTATTCTAACCCCAGAGAATAGAAGTCCAATTTACTCAGCCTCTCATTATGAGACAACCCCCTCATCCCAGAGACCAACTTACTAAACGTTATTCAAAAGTGCAGCATAATACATAACTTAAAAGGAATCTGTTCAAACCTTGCCCCTTTTTTAAATTACCCAAGAGCTTAGGGAACCAGTAATTCCTTGTTGCTTTCTCCATGGAAATGCCTCAGCCAATCAAAATCGACTTGCCAACCAATCAGCATCTTTCCTTCCTGTAGTACAAATGACTGTGAGCATTTGAAATGTAGAATTATGTCTGTCCTGATGGGTGCAAGATGAAAAGTTTTCACAATATGTTTCACTTTTCAGCGATTAATTTATAAGTACATTCACTGCTTGATTTATGAGGTGGTAAATTTGCTTGACGTCTCAGTTTGAAATGCCTGACACCAGAATGGACAGAAGAGTTTCCAAACAGCTGACGTTACATTTGTGCTTTGTGAGATGATGTGTTGGTTTTGGCAGTCAAAACCTTTTCCCCCTTTTTTCTTTTGTTTTATTAAATCTGTTGGGTAAATTTTCGCATTAAAAGTAGCACGATGCTTCAAAACAACATGATAGCCAAGGAGATATTCGAAATGCCAAATCTGACAGTAACATGTACAAGTTAATTATAAACAGTAAGGTTATGGATGAGTGGCTTTGCTTTCAGAGAATTACGAAAACGAACGAACTCTTGATTTATACCAGGAATCAAAACTAATTTGAATATTTTTTGTTTAAGTAAGCCAGTACTAATCATTGTGCATTTCAGGTTTTGATTTCTTAAATGTGGCGTAATTGCATATGGTGCAAATATTTGAACACAGATCCATATCGTTACAAGAGCAGAGCCAGATTTTCATAAATCTGTTGATGGCAATAGAAGTTCACATAGTTGGTAAGTGGCTCCAGGTTGAATTGATTTGATTGCTTCAAACTCAAGAGTGCCCAGAGGCAATAACCATCACCTAAAAGAGCTATCTAATCCAGTCCAATCCAGTCCAACTAGTCCAGTCTAGTCTAATCCAGTTCAGTCCAATCTAGTTCAATCCAGTCCAGTCCAATCCACTTCAGTCTAGTCTGTGGCTCCAGAAGCACAGCCACCATGTTCTGAGAAACTGCAAATTGTGAAAGACGGAAAGAGGTAAGTGATTCATTGGCAAATATTTTGCTCCTTTACATTCAAAACTTATGCAATTTTTTCTTTAGTAATTATAAGGTTTTATTTGTTCTAATATGGTTTCCATTCAGTAATAAAGGTTATTAGGAGTAGCAGTGTTTAGTAATTATAAATTAATTAGGAATAAATTAATAAACACAAAATAAAGGTGTCAGTCTAGGCATTGTGTTGCGAATAAGGGCTGGACACTGAGAGTGAACCCGGGCAAATAAGTTCACAGTTAAGTGTCTACAGCTTGAGGAGCGTTGGCTCAGAGTCATCGAGCTGGAGGCCAAACTGCAGTTATTGTGATGTATCCGCCAAGGGGAGGTTAGCTGAACACTTTGTACGAGGAAGCAGAGACACATCTTAAGATAGGGTCTTCTGATTTGGTCAGTGATCAGGGACAGGAATGTGTGACTACGAGTGAGACAGGTACGGGGATCCAGAAGATAGAAATGGAGGAGACTCTGCCTTTGCAATTATCCAGCAGGTTCAAGATTCTTTCAACCTGTGTGGATAAAAATGGTGGCTGCAGGGTGGATAGCAAAATTACCAGAGCACAGGAGGCCATTCAAGTGAGGTAGTTATTAGGGATGTGGTAATAGGGGAAAGAAAACAAACAGGCAGACACTGCAGGGATCCCTCGTGGCCGTTCCCCTTCAAAACAAGTATACCGTTTTGGATGCTGTTGGGGGGGGATGACCTACCAGGGGAAGGTCCTAGCGACCAGGTCTCTGGCACTGAGTCTGGCTCTGGGGCTCAGAAGGGAAGGGGGGAGAATAGAAAAGCAATAGTAATAGGAGATTCAATGGTTAGGGGAATAGATAGGAGATTCTGTGGTCGCGAGCGAGACTCCCGGAAGGTATGTTGCCTCCCGGGTGCCAGGGCCAGGGATGTCTCGGGTTGTGTGTTCAGGATCCTTAAGGGGGAGGGGGAGCAGCCAGAAGTCGTGGTGCACATTTACCAACGACGTAAGTAGGAAAAGGGGTGTGGAGGTAATAAATGAGTTTAGGGAGTTAGGTTAGAAGTTAAAAGCCAGGACAGACAGAGTTGTCTTTCTCTGGTTTGTTGCTGGTGCCACGTGATAGTGAGGCTAGGAATAGGGAGAGAGTGCAGTTGAACACATCGCTGCAGGAATGGTGCAGGAGGGAGGGCTTCAGGTATTTGGATAATTGGAGCCCATTCTGGGGAAGGTGGGACCTGTACAAGCAGGACGGGTTGCACCTGAACCAGAGGGGCACCAATATCCTGGGAGGGAGGTTTTCTAGTACTCTTTGGGAGGGTTTGAACTAATTTGGCAGGGGAATGGGAACTGGATTTGCAGTCCAGCAACTAAGGTAGCTGATATTCAGGACGCCAAAGCATGTAGTCAGGCAGTGGGGAAGGGAACACTGACAAAGGAGAGTACTTGCAGGCACGGAGATGGGTTGAAGTGTGTATACTTCAACGCAAGAAGCATCAGGAATAAGGTGGGTGAACGTAAGGCATGGATCAGTACTTGGGACTACGATGTGGTGGCCATCACGGAAACTTGGATAGAAGAGGGGCAGAAATGGTTTTTGGAGGTCCCTGGTTATAGATGTTTCAATAAGATTAGGGAGGGTGGTAAAAGAGGTGATGGGGGGTGGGGGGTGGCATTGTTAATTAGAGATAGTATAACAGCTGCAGAAAGGCAGTTCGAGGAGTATCTGTCTACTGAGGGAGTATGGGTTGAAGTCAGAAATAGGAAAGGAGCAGTTACCTTGTTGGGAGTTTTCTATAGGCCCCCCCAATAGTAGCAAAGGTGTGGAGGAACAGATTGGGAAACAGATTTTGGAAAGGTGCAGAAGTCACAGGGTAGTAGCCATGGGTGACTTCAACTTCCCAAACATTGAGTGGAAACTCTTTAGATCAAATAGTTTGGATGGGGTGGTGTTTGTGCAGTGTGTCCAGGAAGCTTTTCTAACACAGTATGTAGATTGTCCGACCAGAGGGGAGGCCATATTGGATTTGGTACTTGGTAATGAACCAGGGCAAGTGATAGATTTGTTAGTGGGGGAGCATTTTGGAGATAGTGACCACAATTCTGTGACTTTCACTTTAGTAATGGAGAGGGATAGGTGCATGCAACAGGGCAAGGTTTACAATCGGGGAAAGGGTAAATACGATGTTGTCAGACAAGAATTGAAGAGCATAAGTTGGGAACATAGGCTGTCAGGGAAGGAAACAAGTGAAATGTGGAACTTGTTCAAGGAACAGGTACTACGTGTCCTTGATATGTATGTCCCTGTCAGGCAGGGAACAGTTGGTCGAGTGAGGGAACCATGGTTGACAAGAGAGGTTGAATGTCTTGTTAAGAGGAAGGAGACTTATGTAAGGCTGAGGAAACAAGGTTCCGACAGGGCGCTGGAGGGATACAAGATAGCCAGGAGGGAACTGAAGAAAAGGATTAGGAGAGCAAAGAGAGGGCATGAACAATCTTTGGCGGGTAGGATCAAGGAAAACCCCAAGGCCTTTTACACATGTGTGAGAAATATGAGAATGACTAGAGCGAGAGTAGTCCAATCAAGGACAGTTGCGGGAGATTGCGTATTGAGTCTGAAGAGATAGGAGAGGTCTTGAGCGAGTACTTTTCTTCAGTATTTACAAATGAGAGGGGCCATATTGTTGGAGAGGACAGTGTGAAACAGACTGTTAAGCTCGAGGAAATACTTGTTAGGCAGGAAGATGTGTTGGGCATTTTCAAAAACTTGAGGATAGACAAGTCCCCTGGGCCTGACGGGATATATCCAAGGATTCTATGGGCAAGAGGTGACATTGCAGAGCCGTTGGCAATGATCTTTTCGTCCTCACTGTCAACAGGGGTGGTACCAGGGGATTGGAGAGTGGCGAATGTCATTCCCCTGTTCAAAAAAGGGAATAGGGATAACCCTGGGAATTACAGGCCAGTTAGTCTTACTTTGGTGATAGGCAAAGTAATGGAAAGGGTACTGAGGGATAGGATTTCTGAGCATCTGGAAAGACACTGCTTGATTCGGGATAGTCAGCACGGATTTGTGAAGGGTAGGTCTTGCCTTACAAGTCTTATTGAATTCTTTGAGGAGGTGACCAAGCATGTGGATGAAGGTTTAGCAGTGGATGTAGTGCACATGGATTTTAGTAAGGCATTTGATAAGGTTCCCCATGGTATGCTTATGTAGAAAGTAAGGAGGCATGGGATAGTGGGAAATTTGGCCAGTTGGATAATGAACTTGCTAACCGATAGAAGTCAGAGAGTGGTGGTGGATGGCAAATATTCAGCCTGGATCCCAGTTACCAGTGGCGTACTGCAGGGATCAGTTCTGGGTCCTCTGCTGTTTGTGATTTTCATTAATGATTTGAATGAGGGAGTTGAAGGGTGGGTCAGTAAATTTGCAGACGATACGAAGATTGGTGGAGTTGTGGATAGTGAGGATGGCTGTTGTCGGCTGCAAAGAGACATAGATAGGATGCAGAGCTGGGCTGAGAAGTGGCAGATGGAGTTTAACCCTGAAAAGTGTGAGGTTGTCCATTTTGGAAGGACAAATATGAATGCGGAATACAGGGTTAACGGTAGGGTTCTTGGCAATGTGGAGGAGCAGAGGGATCTTGGGGTCTATGTTCATAGATCTTTGAAAGTTGCCACTCATGTGGATAGAGCTGTGAAGAAGGCCTATGGTGTGCTAGCGTTCATTAACAGAGGGATTGAATTTATAAGCCGTGAGGTGATGATGCAGCTGTACAAAACCTTGGTAAGGCCACATTTGGTGTACAGTTCTGGTCGCTTCATGTTAGGAAGGATGTGGAAGCTTTGGAAAAGGTGCAAAGGAGATGTACCAGGATGTTGCCTGGTATGGTGAGTAGGTCTTATGAGGAAAGGTTGAGGGTGCTAGGCCTTTTCACACTAGAACGGAGAAGGATGAGGGGCAACTTTATAAGATGATCAGGGGAATAGATAGAGTAGACAGTCAGAGACTTTTCCCCCGGGTGGAACAACCATTACAAGGGGACATAAGTTTAAGGTGAATGGTGGAAGATATAGGGGTGATGTCAGAGGTAGGTTCTTTACCCAGAGAGTAGTGGGGGCATGTAATGCACTGCCTGTGGAAGTAGTTGAGTCGGAAACATTACGGACCTTCAAGCAGCTATTGGATAGGTACATGGATTACGGTAGAATGATATAGTGTAGATTAATTTGTTCTTAAGGGCAGCACGGTAGCATTGTGGATAGCACAATTGCTTCACAGCTCCAGGGTCCCAGGTTCGATTCCGGCTTGGGTCACTGTCTGTGCGGAGTCTGCACATCCTCCCCGTGTGTGCGTGGATTTCCTCCAGGTGCCCCGGCTTCCTCCCACAGTCCAAAGATGTGCAGGTTAGGTGGATTGGCCATGATAAATTGCCCTTAGTGTCCAAAATTGCCCTTAGTGTTGGGTGGGATTACTGGGTTATGGGGATAGGGTGGAGGTGTTGACCTTGGGTAGGGTGCTCTTTCCAAGAGCCGGTGCAGACTCGATGGGCTGAAGGCCTCCTGCACTGTAAATTCTATGATAATCTATGATTAATCTGGGACAAAGGTTCGGCACAACATCATGGGCCGAAGGGCCTGTTCTGTGCTGTATTTTTCTATGTTCTATGTTTTAGTTGAGGACAGTCTGGGGGACAAACACAGTTCTCTGAGTTGAGAGCGGTAGTCTAGATGGCTGGATTTCCTTCCCGGTGCCAGTGTTCAGGACATCTGCTTGGGGCTGGAGAGGAACTTGAAGTGGGAGGGGAAGAATCCAGTGCTTGTGGTTCATGTAGGTACCAAAGAAATAAATAGAACTAGGAAAGAGATCCTGGAATGGAGTGTGAGCAGCTAGAGGCTAAATTAAAAAGAAGAACCACAAAGATTATAATCACTGGATTACTACCTGAGCCATGTGCTAATTGGCACAGAGTAAATCATACTGCAGAGTTAGATATATAACAATAATGATCTTTATTGTCACAAGTAGGCTTACATTAACACTTCAATGAAGTTACTGTGAAAAGCCCCTAGTCACCACATTCCGGTGCCTGTTCAGGCACACAGAGAGAATCCTGACTGTCTAAATTACCTAATTTACATAACAGTACGTCTTTCAGGACTTGTGGAAGGAAACTGGAGCACCCGGAGGAAACCCACGCAGACACAGGGAGAACGTGCAGACGCCGGACAGACAGTGATCCAAGCCGGGAATCGAACCTGGGACAATTGGGGCTGTGAAGCAACAGTGCTACCCACTGTGCTACCGTGCTGCCCACTCAATATTTGGCGCGAAGATTGGTGTGGGGGAAATGGCTTTAATTTCCAATACTGGAAAAGTGAGAGCTTTACTGTAGGGATAATCTTCATCTGAACTGTGTTGTGACATTCTGGAGAGTCTGATAACCTGAGTGGTAGGGAAGGCTTGAAAGCAATTAGTGGGGGCAAAGGATAAAGTTTGGAAGATGTGACATTTTAAACAAAAAGACAAGATAAAAGACTAAGGTAGGATTAAGGGAAATGATGATCAGAATTGGCAGGAAGAGATAGAATGTACAAACCTAGAAGTGCATCAGCAGATAAGGCTTGTAGGATCAGAATCTCCCCAATCTAGGAAATATATGGAATATAATTTCAAACCCACGGATGTTTTTTGACCTCATGATTGGACCATAAAATACAAAAGCCAAACTGCAGCAACAGCACAGGCTGATGAGGGCTGGCTCCTCCAGGGAGTGCAGACAGAGCCAGGCTTCTGGCACCAGAAGCAGCCTGTCTGTGCAGGAGGAGAGGAAGAGTGGAAGAGCAATAGGAATAGGGAATTCCATAGTCAGGGGAACAGATAAGAACAAAGAACAAAGAAATGTACAGCACAGGAACAGGCCCTTCGGCCCTCCAAGCCTGTGCCGGCCATGCTGCCCATCTAAACTAAAATCTTCTACACTTCCGGGGTCCGTATCCCTCTATTCCCAACCTATTCATGTGTTTGTCAAGATGCCCCTTAAATGTCACTATATCTCCTCCAGCAGCGAGTTCCAGGCACCCACTAACCTCTGTGTAGAAGAACTTGCCTCGTACATCTCCTCTAAACCTTGCCCTCCACACCTTAAACCTATGCCCCCTAGTAATTGATCCCTCTACCCAGGGAAAAAGTCTCTGACTATCCACCCTGTCTATGCCCTTCATAATTGTGTACACCTCTGTCAGGTCGCCCCTCAACCTCCTTCGTTGCAGTGAGAAAAAGCCAAGTTTATTCAACCTCTCTTCATAGTTAATGCCCTCCATACTCGGCAACATCCTGGTAAATCTCCTCTGCACCCTCTCTAAAGCCTTCACATCCTTCTGGTAGTGTGGCGACCAGAATTGAACACTATACTCCAAGTGTGGCCTAACTAAGGTTCTATACAGCTGCAACATGACTTGCCAATTTTTATACTCAATGCCCTAGCCAATGAAGACAAGCATGCCATATGCCTTCTTGACTACCTTCTCCACCTGTGTTGCCCCTTTCAGTGACCTGTGGACCGGTGCACCTAAATCTCTCTGACTGTCAATACTCTTGAGGGTTCTACCATTCACTGTATATTCCCTACCTGTATTAGACCTTCCAAAATGCATGACCTTACATTTATCCAGATTAAACTCCATCTGCCATCTCTCCGACCAAGTCTCCAAACGATCTGAATCCTGCTGTATCCTCTGACAGGCCTCATCGCTATCTGAAATTCCACCAACCTATGTATCGTCCGCAAACTTACTAATCAGACCAGTTACATTTTCCTCCAAATCATTTATATATACTACGAACAGCTAAGGCCCCAGCACTGATCCCTGTGGAACACCACGAGTAACAGCCCTCCAATCAGAAAAGCACCCTTCCATTGCTACTCTCTGTGATGATGTGCATCAATGTAAATGCATGTAGGCTAGCTAGACACTAGAGGGAGCACCAGTGACATCACACACACACACTCAACCAATAGATCAGTTAGATAGGATACGACCAATGGACATTCACGAAAGACAAGGAGGTGACACGACCACAGGGGGGCATTACACCAACCCATATATAAAGGAGACCACACACATGATCTGCCTCTTTCCAGTGGAGACAGTCAGTGAGTACAGACACAGGGTTGATGTAATATTACACCCACCACGTGGATTGCAGCAGCTGGTTAGTCAGTCTGGGTAGCTATAGTAGGATTAGCAGTAGTGTTGTACCCGAGTAATAGAAGTGTAAATAGTTTAATAAATGTGTTGAAGTTATCTCCACATCTGAACCTTCCTTTGTCAAGTGTGTAAGGTTTTCGGGCAATTCGGCCCTTTTTCGACTGTTCAAGAGTAAAACCCAGAGACTGGAACATAACCAAATTTCCCAGCAGGCTTGGCCTGCTGAGCTGGGTAGGTGTATGGATACTTCCAACCCCCCCCCCCCCCCCCCCCACCCCCACCACCCCCAGGAGCTACAAGGAAGAAGGAGCCAGACAACTAGATAAGATTAAAACACAGACAAAGGGGCATGGTAGTACAAAGGGGCCTGCCTGCAAGCAGGACAATGGGATGGTCATAGCCCCATGCAGATGTAAATGACTTTGCCTCCACCAGAGCAGAATCCAATCAACACCCCATCAATATAGCGAGGTGAGAATAGCAGCGATCTCCGGAGCAGATGGAAGACTTTGAAAATCTTCACAAGAGAGCTTAACCTTGTTATCTAAAAAAGCAGACTGCCTGGGCTCAGTATATTGCGCTGGAAAAGCCCTTGAAGATAAACGGTAGAAAAAAACCAAGTTGGAGGCGGACCTGGGGGAGGTACTCCAATCTTGACAGAAGCCACCGGCAGGAACTCACTGGGTGGAGTGGGCGGAGTCGGCGCCAAATTCAAATCGGGACAGGTCTGCCTGGCTGGAAGGAGCGGACCTGCGAGGAGAACCCGGACGTCGACAGGTCTGACCGGCTCAAAGGGGGCGGGACCAGCGGGAACTTTAAACTTGGACCGATACAACGCAAAGGCAAGGAAACCCCGGAAGTCGACAGGTCTGACCGGCTCAAAGGGGGCGGGACCAGCGGGAACTTTAAACCTTACCAATTCAATGCAAAAGGGGCTGGCCGAACACAGGAAAAAGCCAGGTAATTCAATATTAAAGGGGCTGTGTTTCGATTGAGGGTCTGTTGGCTTGACCTCTCCACCTTCGACTTGACCTCTCGCAGCCTGTGACCGTAAGTACCCTGCAGCAGCTTGCGAAACTCCCTTGACCTTGATAGTGGTTGAGGCTTTAGGGCAGGGGGCTTGATTTGTGTTTTATGCCATTGCTAAAATTGTGCAACAATAAGATTTTACGTTGTGTCTGTTATAGTACTTCCTGAATAGACTTAGTTTGTGTTAGAGTTTAAGATTTTATTATAATTTCTTCTGTTTGATGATTTTGACCTGGGTTTTGCAATAAACCTCGATTTGCTGATAATTGGAGTTGTTTCAATTCTTCAATCTCTCACCCGCGATCTCTGACCAAGTCATTGTTAAGATATTCCTCACCTTAATTCCGGGGTCGAGAATCTAGGGTCATCTTGAACGATTCGAACCCGTTCACTCAGGACAGGCTGCTGGTTAGGTAATAAACAGCAGTGTCCTATTCTCTCTCTTGGGAAAGCTACTCCAGCGAAGTAGGAACCGGGTGGGTGTTGCACCACCGGCAAGAGAGAGAATCACCTGGGCATTGGTGGGGGTCTGGATATCTGTGTGATATAAGCCTCAGGCTTCCGGTTACGGATAAACGGCAGGCTTGATTCAGTGCTCTCTTCCGTGGAGGTGTCCCAGTGCGGCATCCCCTGGCCTCTGAAGTTTGAGTGCCAGCTGGAGAGAGACACACACAGATACTCAAACCCCAGATATCGGCCCAGTAGTGGAGTAGCAGAGATGGAACCCTCTACAATGGCCACCGCGGCAGGACCCCGGTGGTTTGGAGTATGTGACTTGGCAGAGGGGGTGAGGGAACAAAGTAAAATGGAGGAGAGAATCTCCTCGTATATGTGGCAAAAGGTCAACCTCACCAAACCTTGGGTCTCAGAGCTAATCAATGCGGAGCGAACCGTAATGGCAGCGGCCGCATGGACAGAAAGTAAGGCGCACAAACAGCACTTGGAGAAGGCAGTGTGGCTGGTCTGCTTGTCCCAGCAGGTAGCCAAAACAGAGCGAAGGGTCGAAGAATTAGAGCAGGAGTTGGGAGAAGTTAGGGCCAGCGCAGGGGACAGCGCTAGCGCAGCGGAACGACTGCGGGAGGAATTGGCAGAAATTAAACAGGGCAGCCTACAGGAATGCGAGTCTAACCGGTGCGAGAAGGAATATCTCCACTGCCAGATAGTGGAGGGTAAGGAAAAGGAACGGAGGCTCGAGGAACTCTATGCTCGGAGTACAGAGCAGTGTAGGAAGCTGGAGGGCAAGTTCCGGGACATCCAGGCAGCGTACCGAGTGGCTCGCGAGGAAGTAGGGGACTGTGCTCATGGGCCGTGCCAGGCACGGATAACGGAGTTGGAGGAGACCTTGTCCAAGGTCAGGGGACAGGTACACCTGGTAGGTCCAGGGGGGTTCCCAAGGGGCAAGGTGCTCCTCGCAGCGGATGATTCCCCAAAGGCCAAGGGGAATAGACCGTCTCCTGAGGCGCCGGGATTGTGTCCGGGTCGGCAGGGGGTGATCGGACTGCACGTTCAGGGGCAAGTCCAGGGGGGGTCAGCAGGGTACCCCCAGCTGGCGGCGTGCCCGCCTGGTTTTGTATGAGGGTCCCCATGGGATGGGGACAGACCGCTGCCTGGGATGCCGGTGATGGGGCCGGGGCAGCAGGTAGGGTTCGGACCGCCCGGTCAGGGGCAGGTCCAAGGGGGGTCAGTGGTGTATCCCCAGATAGCGGCGTCTCCTATATGGGTAGTTAGCCCGGGGACAGGGGGGCTACCCAACGGGGCAGGAGAGCTGGACGCCGGGGAGGCGGAGGAGCAGGAACCCCAGGTAGGGCAGATGTGCCCTGTCAGGCGGAGAAGGTATGGTCCCCCAGCAGGGCTGGCAAATAGGGGACTGGTTGAGGGCGACATTATCATTCCTCATGGGGCATCCGCGCTCAGGGGGATGGTGGCCCACGTTCCCAGGCTAACTCCGAAAGGGGATCCGTCGCTTCATTTTATGGAGGTGGAGCAGGCAGCCAGCATTAATGACTGCGACGAGGGGGAGCAGGTAAGGATGCTCCTGATGACCCTAGATGCACAGCTATGCAGGGCAGTGACCTCCGGGAATGGGGGAAGAGCTGACACATGGGCGGCAGCACAGACTGCTGTGCTGGAGGCAATGGGTTTGAATCTGGGGAGCCCTTTCATGAGGGTGGGGGAAACCAAGCAGCAACCAGGGGAATCTCCCACTATGTTCGCAGACAGGCTGTGGATTGTCTATGTGGAGGCATGCGGGGTTCCCGCGGATAGACAGAATTTAGGGGAGAGAACAGCCCACTGGCTAAAGACCCTAGTAGCCAATTGTCTCCCTAATGTTAGGGCAAAAGCCGAACACTGGTTCGACCCGCAGACCCCGGCCCTTAATGAGGAAGAGGTCCTTAGGAAACTCACCCTCGCATTTCGCAATAGGGAGAGGAGTGAGGAAAAGCTCCTTAAGGGTAAGGTGCATGAAATCGCGCCAGCACCCCCTAAGAGAGAGTGGAAGCATGAGGGCACCCGGACCTCTGACAAGAAACCGGTATGCTACGGGTGTGGTAAGGCCGGGCATTTCAAGAGGGAGTGTGAGAACCCTAGCAAGGAGGAGAGGGCTCCCGCAGTAGAGAGTCAGACCCCGGCGGCAGGAGCAGCTGCCCCGGACACCATCGATTTAAAAAAACTTTTAGCCTTTTTGCAGAGCCTAGCAGCTGGGTCGGGACAGGTGGCAATGGCAACGGGCCAGGACCTGCCCGCACCCACACCACAAGAACCCGTATGACTACCCAGGGAGCAGCCTCAGGAAAAAGGGAGCGCAGGGGTAGTTCTAGCCCCAGACCCTGGTCCGGTCCAGGTGCAGGGTCCCATTCTGGAGGCTGCCTCAGCGGCTATTTGCAGTTTAAATCCCTTAAGGTGGGACCCCTGCGAACGCCACATCAGTCAATTTAAATTGTTCCACCCCATAAGGGCAAGAAAGAGCAAGTTGGGGGGAAGACTGGGGGTGGTAGTGGAGGAACCCCCCCGTAGAATTAACGACGGTGGGGGAGGTCCCTGACTCCACGTTCACACAACCGGTGACAAGGTGCTGTCCCGAAGGGGCAGTCCCAAAGAAACCGACAGTGCTGCAAGCACCCAGCCCAGGGACAGTAACGATTCCCAAGCCATTACCTGTGGGTCAGGTGGCCTGCCTTAGTATAGAGGCTAGGGAGGCAGAGGAGAGGGAGGTATCACCTTGGGCGTGGGAACCATCCAGGGGACGAAGGAGCAATCGGGTCTCCAAGCCCCCGGTAAGATGGTCCCCAGTAGAAGGGAACGGTGAGGGATGTAGGACATTATCCAGTGCTGCCACAGGTAGCCCAGTCTCCGGAGGGAGCAGAAAGGGATCCCCGAACCCCTTTGGGGAAGGAGAGGCAAGGGGCAGTCCGGGCCCCTGGGAGGGGGAGGTCTCTCCCGAGCTGTTGGTCCAAACAGGTGAACAGCCCCAGTATAGCGGGGTCCAGTTTTAATTTGGCCACCCGGAGACGGGTGGCATTGTATATAACATTCCCCCCCTGTTAGTTCTAATTAGTGTGTAGTGGTGTGTGGGTTATTTAGGATCGTGGGATCACAGAAGCGCATAGTGCAGTGATACAATGAATGAGAAGCAGGCACTGGGACCCTGGCGGAGCCGAACTGTGGACACAGAACCACAGACAGGCTGCGGCAATTTCATGTCAATTTCCCAACTTCAAAGCGGGAGCTGCTGCTGCCGCTGGATAGAAGCCATGCACTTTAAGGTAGGTAGTTCTGTAGAGGCAAGGATGTGTTTTGTCTGTTTTACAGATGGGGCACCCGACGATGTGGAGCTTGCTGATGATCTTGGCGATGGTGGGACCGGGAGAACTCCGCAGAGGCGAGACAGAAGAGTCCTTCGTCTATGGGTGCTCTGGCGGCAGAGCTCCTCTTGTCACTACCGGACAGGGAGACCAGGTGGCCACAGAGCAGACCCGCTACTCACACCTGGGGAGGTGGCCTGGATGGCTGGGGTCAAACTCGACCGGGTACTCCAGCCACCAGAGCTTCACCTATGGAGAGGCTTCTGTACTCTGCGAGGAGATACAGGTGCCGACTGACCGGGTTAGGGTGACTGAAGGCAGGCGGGTGTGTTTAACCTGTAAGGGGGACGTTCCTTTGGGGAGATGGTGGTGGCCCAGGAAGCTGAGCCTGGACATGAGGGATCGGTCCTCGGTTGGGAACGCCTGGACAACAACACCTACCGGACCATCACGGGGTCACCGGGTAGGATCACCGGCTTCTGACCAGGGCATTTATTTGTGTTTATGGGGGTCTACCAAGGCATGTCCACAAGGGGCATCGATCACTTTTGTTAGGTGGTGGCAGAACCCAGGGAACGGGATGAATTGACCGCAGTGGGGAGGGATGTGTAACGCCCAGGGAAGGGATGACTGTAAAAGCTACCGAACTGCTGGTTCAGGTAAAGAGACCCCTGCCCACAGCCCAACCAATCGACCCTCACAACTGTCCGATCACCACCAGGGGGCCTGAGAATGGTTTAGTGTTTGACCCCACAAAGAAAATGTTGTACCAGGGGGTACATTATGCTGTCGCCTCAGTTGTACTGAACCTCTCAGCTGCAGGTATCGACGACGGAGGAAAATGAAGAGCCTTCAACGGGAAGAAGCGAAGTGCAGCCCAGAAAAGAGGATCCTTAGTGAAATAAAGAGATTCAAATGTAAATAGTTGTATGGATTCGCGGGTTTCAGTTACTTGATTGTGATATTTGTACAGGGACCCTTACGTTTGGGGTTCCGGTGAAATGTGTGTATGTTACTGTGTGTTTGAATTAAGTATGGTCTTGTCTTTCCCTTTCAATGAAATTAGGGGTAGCCTAGATTAAGGGAACTGTCTTGGGACTTGTAGTTTCGCATGTTGTTGAGGGGGGGCCTACAGTCCACACAAAAGGAAATGATTGCCCTTCACCTGTGTCGATACGGTCCAAGCAGGTAGGGACGTATCGAAGGGGCATCTGTAAGGTTTTCGGGCAATTCGGCCCTTTTTGGACTGTTCAAGAGTAAAACCCAGAGACTGGAACATAACCAAATTTCCCAGCAGGCTTGGCCTGCTGAGCTGGGTAGGTGTATGGATACTTCCAACCCGCCCCCCCCCCCCCCCCCCCACCCCCAGGAGCTACAAGGAAGAAGGAGCCAGACAACTAGATAAGATTAAAACACAGACAAAGGGGCATGGTAGTACAAAGGGGCCTGCCTGCAAGCAGGACAATGGGATGGTCATAGCCCCATGCAGATGTAAATGACTTTGCCTCCACCAGAGCAGAATCCAATCAACACCCCATCAACATAGCGAGGTGAGAATAGCAGCGATCTCCGGAGCAGATGGAAGACTTTGAAAATCTTCACAAGAGAGCTTAACCTTGTTATCTAAAAAAGCAGACTGTCTGGGCTCAGTATATTGCGCTGGAAAAGCCCTTGAAGATAAACGGTAGAAAAAAACCAAGTTGGAGGCGGACCTGGGGGAGGTACTCCAATCTTGACAGAAGCCACCGGCAGGAACTCACTGGGTGGAGTGGGCGGAGTCGGCGCCAAATTCAAATCGGGACAGGTCTGCCTGGCTGGAAGGAGCGGACCTGCGAGGAGAACCCGGACGTCGACAGGTCTGACCGGCTCAAAGGGGGCGGGACCAGCGGGAACTTTAAACTTGGACCGATACAACGCAAAGGCAAGGAAACCCTGGAAGTCGACAGGTCTGACCGGCTCAAAGGGGGCGGGACCAGCGGGAACTTTAAACCTTACCAATTCAATGCAAAAGGGGCTGGCCGAACACAGGAAAAAGCCAGGTAATTCAATATAAAAGGGGCTGTGTTTCGATTGAGGGTCTGTTGGCTTGACCTCTCCACCTTCGACTTGACCTCTCGCAGCCTGTGACCGTAAGTACCCTGCAGCAACTTGCAAAACTCCCTTGACCTTGATAGTGGTTGAGGCTTTAGGGCAGGGGGTTTGATTTGTGTTTTGTGCCATTGCTAAAATTGTGTAACAATAAGATTTTACATTGTGTCCGTTATAGTACTTCCTGAATAGACTTAGTTTGTGTTAGAGTTTAAGATTTTATTATAATTTCTTCTGTTTGATGATTTTGACCTGGGTTTTGCAATAAACCTCGATTTGCTGATAATTGGAGTCGTTTCAATTCTTCAATCTCTCACCCGCGATCTCTGACCAAGTCATTGTTAAGATATTCCTCACCTTAATTCCGGGGTCGAGAATCTAGGGTCATCTTGAACGATTCGAACCCGTTCACTCAGGACAGGCTGCTGGTTAGGTAATAAACAGCAGTGTCCTATTCTCTCTCTTGGGAAAGCTACTCCAGCGAAGTAGGAACCGGGTGGGTGTTGCACCACCGGCAAGAGAGAGAATCACCTGGGCATTGGTGGGGGTCTGGATATCTGTGTGATATAAGCCTCAGGCTTCCGGTTAGGGATAAACGGCAGGCTTGATTCAGTGCTCTCTTCCGTGGAGGTGTCCCAGTGCGGCGTCCCCTGGCCTCTGAAGTTTCAGTGCCAGCTGGAGAGAGACACACACAGATACTCAAACCCCAGATATCGGCCCAGTAGTGGAGTAGCAGAGATGGAACCCTCTACAAGTGCACCACAAGGAAGCTGCTTATGTTACACCTACAACATAACAAATCATGGGACCAGGACTGAACTGTTTCAATCCATATAGCCATACCTCAGAATACAGTGACAACCAGCAACGATACCCAGGCAAGATGTTCGAGATCCGGGTTCCGCAGCAGCTCCAGTGCCACGGCGATCTCCGCGAAAACTGGTGGGTATTCCGGCAAATGTTTGAAATCTTCCTGGTGGCAGCCAAACTAGAAGAAGTGGCCGATCCTGAAAAAACAGAGCTTCTCCTCACCATCGCTGGTGCCACAGTAGAAGAAATCTTTTAAAAATTCAAGTTCTCCAAAGGAAAAAACAGTAGCGACTTCCAGGCAGTCCTGGATAAATTCAGCAAATACTGTGAGGAAAACACACTCCAACCAGCAAGAAAAGGTAAGAGAATCGCCAGTACTCACCTCGAGGCCAAGATCCCGGAGCAGAGAACGATTTTGGTCGGCGGCCATCTTTCTACAGGGACTGCACTTGCGCAGTTGCACGAAGCGCACAGAACGGGAAGGTCCGTTTGCGCATGCGCAAGACGCCGTGCATGTGCAATCACAAAAATGGCCATCGGTAAAGGAACAGCGATCTGCGCATGTGCAATAGCTACGTCACGCGCTACGTCATGCGCGACATGACGTCAGAGGCCCTGGACCATGCCCATTTACAGGGGAAACATCCCAAATCAAAGAAAAAATCTTTTAAAGCTGTGAAACAATCTTCCTTCACCTGGAATAGCAGCACAATGCCTCAAATTGAACCAGGATATGAAATTAACCTCCGAAGAACCCTGCAACAAGCAGTTACCTACGCCCAAACCAATGATTCCGACCTTGAATACTTCAATATCGACCTTTACATTTTCTCTGGACCTCGCGAGCCCAATGCCAGCTCCGCGCAAACAGTGATGGTATGGTCCTAGAAGACTACGACTCGGACGAACCTTTCACCTTGGGAGGCTACCCCAGTACCAAATCCAAACCGCAACTAGATGTGTTGCACATTGGCGACCCCCGTATTGAATCCGACGCAGATGCTGATTCATTCTTCGGATTTGAGGATCTTCAGCCCGGCAGATATGACAACCCAACTCATGAGTGCAGGATGATGCTGCAGCCTGAAACCAAGAGACAGAGAGCGGTACACACCCACAGAGAGCGGCCTGATGCCACACAGAGCGTGGTCCACGCACCGCTCAGGGTTCCCGACTCTACGAAAGAAGACACGCAAGACTGCACACCGCAGTCCTTGCACGAACAAGAAGTGACTCCAGTGTCACAAGCCTCCACAGCGAGCTCGTGGACAGACTCCAGGATAGAAGAAACGCAAGACTCCAGAGCGCAGTCCTTGCACACACAAGACGTGATTCCAGTGTCACAAGCCTCTGCAGCGAGCTCGTGGACAGCCTCCACGATAGAAGCAATGCAAGACTCCGACGCGCAGTCCTTGCAGGAACAAGACCATGAGGGTCTAGCAACCTCCTCTGACCAACTAGCGGCAGACGATGCAAGTCTGCCATGCTCAAGTAAACAGCAAGACGACTATGACAGTCTACCACGCTCCAGTGCACAGCAGGACGACCATGACGGTCTATCATGCTACAGTGAAGAACAAAGCGACGATGACAGTCCAAGCCCAAATGAAGGACACCAGCAAGACAATGACAGTCCACCCACATTGCTTGCACCACCAGATGAAGACTCTGACAATTTACCCAACCCAAGTGAACAAGAAGCAGCTACTGAGGATCTGCACACAGTATGTGAGAAGAGTGACGACAGCATCCCACTTCCCATGCAAGATGAGCAAAGTGACAGACCTCAGCTAGTGTGTACAGAGGCACTCGACGATCACTGTGAGACCACTGGTGACTCCGGTGACACCATGATACTTCCACCCTCATTCGCTCGAACCTCTCCACAAGTCAATGCATTCCTGCATGTTCCGACTACAGACGTGCAGCTTCAAGAAATCTCAGCTGACTCCAGTGAACCTGCTAAGACTCTGGACGGGGAGCATCAACAAACCAACACTGACTCAGTTAAAACAGGCCAGACTCCAGATGGGGAGCAACCAAACTCCGACTCTGATTCACGTAAGCCAGACTTTACTCCAGACAGGGAGTGCTGCAACCTCAGCGATGGCACGCCCAGGCTGACAGCAGATGCCACAACGACAGGAGATGGATCACTTAACAATTACACTGGGTCAGTAATAACAAGCAGCGGCTACAGTCCAAGAGGGATACACCAATATTCACCACAGCTATATCCACACATTTTTTCCACACCAGCAGTGCAGCCAATGACAGCTCATTCTGGACAAACCCAGTATTCAGGCATGCAGCAGCCAGCAGTCAATGCAGCATATTCTCAAACAGGCCAGCACTACAGATTGCCCACTAATGGAATCAAGACAGAAGGAGGACCACCGCAAGCGCAATCTGCATTACAGACTGGATGCCTTAGTTACAGCCCAGGATTTGCTGCACCACAACCTGGCCAGACGGCATATTCCTATCAGATGCAAGGTTCTAGTTTCACACCATCACCAGGTATTTATGCGAGCAGCAATTCTGTTTCCAATTCGACAAGCTTCAACGGTTCTCAGCAGGATCACCCTTCCAGCACAGCACGTGGCCAGAACCAGTATGTACAGTCTTATCCAACTTCAACATATGGCACATCCATGACCTTGAATGATGGTACCTCTTCAACGTCAACATCTTATCAGCTACAAGATGCCATCCGACAGCACCATCACAAACATCGGGGAAAAAAAAGACTCCAAATCAGACAGCAAAGTGATTTGACCACTTCTTGGTTCCTGTAGCACAGGGACATTGATGGCGTTCATAACCAAGAGAGACATTTGACCATGATGATTGATGGTTTTTGGACTCACACAAATAATTTGGACTTATTGTTTAATCGCTGTACCCATGACTTGTATATACCTTACCTTATCTACCCGTTCTTTGTTCAATTTGCTCAAAGTGTGCAGAAAATATGTAACATATTAGAAAAAGGGGGATCTGGTGATGTGCATCAATGTAAATGCATGTAGGCTAGCTAGACACTAGAGGGAACACCAGTGACATCACACACACACACACACACACACACACACACACACAACCAATAGATCAGTTTAGATAGGATACGACAAATGGACATTCACGATACACAAGGAGGTGACACAACCACAGGGGGGCATTACACCAACCCATATATAAAGGACACCACACACATGATCTGCCTCTTTCCAGTGGAGACAGTTAGTGAGTACAGAGACAGGGTTGATTCAATATTACACCCACCACGTGGATTGCAGCAACTGGTTAGTCAGTCTGGGTAGCTATAGTAGGATTAGCAGTAGTGTCGAACCCAAGTAATAGAAGTGTAAATAGTTTAATAAACGTGTTGCAGTTATCTCCACGTCTGAACCTTCCTTTGTCAAGTGCACCACAAGGAAGCCGCTTATGTTACACCTACAACATAACAAATCACTCTCTGCCTTCTATGATCTAGCCAGTTCTGTATCCATCTTGCCAGCTCACCTCTGATCCCATGTGACTTCACCTTTTGCACCAGTCTGCCATGAGGGACCTTGTCAAAGGCCTTACTGAAGTCCATATAGACAACATCCACTGCCCTACTTGCATGAATCATTTTTGTGACCTCCTCGAAAAACTCTATCAAGTTAGTGAGACACGACCTCCCCTTCACAAAACCGCGCTGCCTCACGCTAATAAGTCCACTTGTTTCCAAATGGTAGTAGATCCTGTCTCGAAGAATTCTCTCCAGTAATTTCTCTATCACTGACGTAAGACTCACCGGCCTGTAGTTCCCTGGATTATCCTTGCTACCCTTCTTGAACAAAGGAACAAAATTGGCTATTCTCCAGTCCTCTGCTACTGTGGCTGTCAACATGACTCCAAGATGGTGTGTTTCCTCCCTTGGGTGCCAGTATCTGGGATGATGTGGAGATGCCGGCGTTGGACTGGGGTGAGCACAGTAAGAAGTCTTTCAACTCCAGGTTAAAGTCCAACAGGTTTGTTTCGATGTCACTAGCTTTCGGAGCGCCGCTCATTCCTCAGGTGAATGCAGAGGTATGTTCCAGAAACATATATATAGACAGATTCAAAGATACCAGACAATTCTTGGAATGTGAGCATTAGCAGGTGATTAAATCTTTACAGATCCTGGTCTTAATACAGATCTTTACAGTATCTGGGATGTCACTGAATGGCTGCAGGGCATCCTGAAGGGGGAGGATGATAAGGCAGAGGTCATGGTACATATTGGTACCAATGACACATGTAGAAAGAGGGATGAGGTCTTGCATCAAGATTTTCGGGAGCTAAACAGTAGACTAAAAAGCAGGACCTCCTGGATTGTAATCTCTGGATTACTCCCAGTGCCATGTGCTCGCAAGCACAGAAATAGGAGCATAGTGCAGGTGAATGCATTGCCTAAGAGTTGGTGCAGGTGGGGGGATTTAGATTCCTGGATCACTGGGACCGTTTCTGGGGAAGATGGAACCTGAATAAATGGAACGGTCTACATCTAAATCAGAGCGGAATGAACATTCTTGCGGGTGGGTTTGCTGGCGCTGTTGGAAGAGGTTTAAACTAATTTGGCAGGGGGATGGGATTCAGATGGGGATCTGTGCTGGATCTTTATTCGTTGTCATTTATATAAATGCCATAGATGGCTATAAGGGGGGTAGGATCAGTAAGTTTGCGGATGACACAAAGATTGGCTGGGTGGTTAACAATGAGGTTGAGTATCTTGGATTACAGGAAGATACAGATGGGATGGTGAAATGGTCAGAAAAGTAGCTGATGGAATTTAAACTTGAAAAGTGTGAGGTGATACACTTTGGAAGGACTAAATTAACAAGGAAGTATTCAATGAATGATATAACACTAGGAAGTTCTGAGGAACAAAGGGACCTTGCCATTTTTGTCGATGGTAGCACAGTGGTTAGCACTGTTACTTTACAGCTCCAAGGTCCCAAGTTCGATTCCCACTTGGGTCACTGTCTTTGCGGCGTCTGCGCGTTCTCCCCGTGTTTGCGTGGGTTTCCTCCAGGTGCTCCGGTTTCCTCCCACATGTCCCAAAAGACGTGCTTGTTAGATGAATTGGAAATTCTGAATTCTCCTTTTATGTACCCAAACAGGCGCCAAAATGTGGCAAATAGGGGATTTTCAGTAAGTTCATTGCAGTGTTAATGTAAGCCTACTTGTTACAATAATAAAGATTATTATTATTAATAAAGTGGTTAATAGGCAGATTAATAGGGTGTTGATAAAGGCATATGGGACTTTGCCTTCATCAATCGAGGCATAGATTACAAAAGCAGGGAGGTCATGTTGAAGTTGTATAGAACTTTGGTGAGGCCACAGCTTGAATACTGTATGCATTTCTGGTCGCCAAATTAGAGGAAGGATGTGATTGCACTGGAGGGAGTGCAGAGGAGATTTACCAGGATGTTGCCTGGGATGGAACATTCAAGTTATGAAGAGAGGTTGGATAGGCTTGGGTTGTTTTCGTTGGAGCAGAGAAGACTGAGGGTGACCTGATTGAGGTGTACAAGATTATGAGGGGCATGGACAGGGACATAATCCCAAGGTAAGGGGCAGAAGGTTAGGGGGGGATGTGAGGTGGAACTCTGAGAGGGTGGTAGAGGAGGGTTGTCTCACATCCTTTAAAACATACCCGGATGAGCACTTAGCACATCATAACATTTAAGGCTATGGGCCAAGTGCTGGTAAATGGCATTAGGTAGGTAGGTCGAGTGTTTTTCACATGTCGATGCAGACTCAATAGGCCGAAGGGCCTCTGCTGCACTGTGTGATTCTGTGAAAGAAAAAACATATAATTCAGTAAATATGAGTTACAGGTCAGTAGATTGGACAGAGTATAGAGAACAGCAAAGAATGACCAAAAGATTAATATAGAGGGAGAAATTAGAGTATGAGTGAAAGTTAG